>NC_089875.1:86946380-87247981 GCF_040182565.1 Anser cygnoides
AAGTTTTTCTACACACCTTGTGATAGCTCAAACTGCGCAAAAGCCACATGCACAAAAGCAAATTTCTTGCAATTCAGTCTGGCCAGATGAAATTGGTCTCGTGCCTCCTCTGGATCTTGAAGGCTGTAAAGACAGCACAAGGCTAGTTACAGAGTGAAGAACCTGACTAACAAAGATCAAGTTCCATGTGCTTGGAGATTGCTTCAGGTAATTCTGGGAAAGCAATCCATATATAGCCAGAGTTTTTCTCTTCCTCAGAACCAGCAATAAGTGCAGATCAGTAAACAATCTTTAGAAAGCTAATAACTGAAAAATAAAACTGAACTTTTCCAAAAACTAGAATGTGCTCAAATCTGAAAAGAAAGGCTGTGGACTCATTTTGAGAAACAATATCAGCAGTGACAAAGAATACATAGCTATTTTCCCCTCAAAGCACTCCCTAACACCTTCCAAGCCACATGGTGATGCTATCCAGATAACCATCTCTGGATTTTGTTAGTCCATTAGCATTGTTCTAGCTACATCCACTCCCACTAAGTAGGCTGCAGAAGGAGGTGAGGGGTGTATTTGCTTGAGAATTTGTGTGGAAAAGTCTGCCATGAAAAACACAAGATAGGTAATCTGGAATGCTTCATTATCCAAATGATTCCACATTACATTAGTTAGTAAACCCTACAATCAAGAAATATAGACATTTCTTCCAAAATTTCACCCTGGTTCAAAGTAAAGGAGTATGAAAGTATGGATGGAGAAAGAAACAAATGAAATGGCTTAAAAAACAAGTACAAAAACACATCACAAAGCTAAAGAGAAGGCACTTTGAGTAGAAGTCCATGGAATGGCAGTTATATTAAAAATTAGCAAAGTCTCCATCAGAGTTTAAGGCATGTTACTACTGCCCAGTATGTTTAATACATTCAGCTTTAATGATCCAGAGCAATGGGACAGGTACAGAACCACCCACTCACAGGCAAAGTCGGAGGTAACACAAATCAGCCTTGAACACATTAATTCACTTTCACAAACCCATGTCAAAGGTCGTTTCTGTGGGAAGCAGCACAGACTTGAAGGGCAGTAAGCAGAACAGGACCTACTGTTAGCAACGGGGACCAAGTGCCACACACTTGGTGGCACTGTATTACAGCCAGAAGGCAGGCCTGCCATGGTTAATGCCACATACAACCAGTTCAGATGCACCTGGTTTCACCTTTGCCTGTTTCCCAGTACATACAATGTTTTTTCAAACAACCTCAGCATTATAATAGGTAAAAAGGTTTTAACATGGTCAGGCTACAGCAAGAGAAGAGTCCATGCAAAGCCAGGCCCAGTGCCAAAAAGGACAGAACCCAATTTTGATGAGAAGAACCCAGCATTGGAGCAAATAGACACTGAGGTCTCAAATTGTTGGTCACTGTCTGTTCCTAAAGTTTGATGTTCTTGTCTGGCTTTTGCTGTTAGGTGGAATATTTGTAAGAACAGCAATTAGAACACCACCAAGGGGCACCTTTCTTCTCCCAAAGGCACCACCAGACCACCCGTGCATCAGTTACTTTACTCGGAGTAGCTAAAAAATCAAAAAAACTTTAGGAAGTCATAAGGTTCTTTAACAGGAAATAGAACTGATCAGAGAAAATAAACAGTACTAGACAAACTGACAGCCAGGAACAGGGGAATCTGAAACACCAGGGAAATCTCAGACACGAAGCAAACTGCAAGCACTGAGTAAACATTGACATCCTATACTCAAATAACCACTCATTGAGTAACTCCATCACCAGGAATTGTAGACAAGCAACACTGGCTGCAGGGTCAGGTTTTTGTCTGTTTGTTTTTAAGTCTGATCAGTCAAAAGCAATTTCATGTTCTGGTGAGATTACACATGTAGTTCATACACAGCTTCATATAAATTTATAATTCAAAATAAAATTTACTCTTAATATATGCCAATCTCAGTTATTATAAGCTAATGCTTTCTCATTAAGTAAGAATTGGGTAATCTATGAAAGTAATTTTCAAGTGGGGAAACAATCATTTAGGGAGACTTCTAGCAAGATTGCTTTGGGATTGATGCCAGATTTTAGCAGGTACTTTTTTTTTTTTAAGAGGGAGAGGGGTTGTTCACCTTTTTAGAAAAATACATTAACAAGTCAGGAAACATGACTAATTCACCAACTGAGAGATGAAGCAGAAAAAACTGAGAGTAGACCTGAACTCCTCATCACTCTAGGTAGATGCCATAGTAACACTGGTTATCAAAGCAGAGGGTATTTTAGTATAGCTATTGACAGGGCATTTTAGGAGCAAAATAAGACACTCCAGCTACTCCCAAGAAGGCATCCCCGAATACTGTAGCAGTAAGGCAGCTAGCACATTCCAGCGGGATGCTGAAACTAAAACTGTTAACAAGCATTCTAGCCTAACAGGCTACTTACTGCCTGTGCCTTCAGCTTTGCTTTTTGCAATACACAGAACACTGAACAAAGTTCCAGTATCCATACCTTCAAAGTCACTTTTTAAATATGAAGTGGAAAGAGGTCCAAGAGTTTAAGTGATTAGGAAGGTAGTGAAATCATCTTTCTGAAGTTAAACTCCTGCCGTACATGAGACATGTTGCTTGGTAATAGGATCCAATCAACATTTTGGAAATGAAGTTACAGAAACTGAGCCCAAAGCCTCTATCATACACCTTCTGTTCTGATAAACTAACCATCAAAAAAAGAACACCATCTCTCCATATCTTTAAAAACAGGAGGTCTTTCCCAAATACATGCTTTACTCCCAACATTTAGACAAAGAACACCATTTTCAAAAAACCATGGATTCACAGGTCATTATTTACTCCTGACTTTTTCCCCAACAGTAGGTTCAGCAGATTACTAAAACTGTTCAAGGGAACAAAACACTAATGCATTAAAACCCATGCAGATGACAGTACAAAGAAGTAGACCTTACTATACTGCAAGTTCAAGCCACCTGCCAAAAAGGACCAAATAGGAGAGTATACAATAAACAAGAACTGCTAGCTATATAGCAAGTGACAGAAGAACTCCTTACCAAGAAAGGTCTATCCAGATGTAACAATCCTGCCCCAAATTACATCTGAAAACATCTGAACAACCACACTGCTTAAATTTGAACCAGATAAAGCAATAAACTACAATCAGAACTTCATAAATCATGAAAGTACTGAATGATATTCTAAGACAGGTGTTTAATGTAGCTGGGATATGATTTTCCTAGTGAGAGATAAAGAAGCCTAGACAAGGAGAAACTGCTGGAGTTTGGCTAGATGAATTAGACTACAGCAAGTTGTCTACCTTACAGCCACAGCAAGACAGTTACAAGAGTCTAGGGAAATAATCCTAGCTTAAAATGTACGGTTTAATACACAGATTATAGTTAAAGATTGAAGTCATATCAGATTTCATCCATACAATTTCTTTTGAGCTGAAGTATAAAGCTGAAGTTAAGGAGAAAGCATGAGATGGCTCTATGTTCCCTTTTACCTTATACATACAGCCCAGAAGTGTCAACAACCCTGAAATTGTTCTTCAGAGCTATTTGATTTTCATCAAGTATAAATGCAAGTACTATGGAGACTAAGGAAGCTGAGCAGCCAAAGCTGGTCAGTTTCAAGTAGCTGATAAAAATCTGTTGCAGAAACCACTAACACAAAACCTGTTACCATCATTAAAATTCAGAAGTCATTGTTCAGAGTACTTATATTGAAAATTGAAAATTCACACTTACGCTTTCAACTCAGCAAATCTCACGAGGATGCGAGCATACTTCTCATCTTCACTATGCTTTTCTGCAGGTAACGCAGTTACTGCTTGACTGTAGCGACCAATGAGTCTGTTCAGTACACCAACATCCATATGAGGAATACCCTTTTTCTCCAGCTTAAGCAAAAAAGACAGCCAGTCTTCTGGGTTATTTGTCATCATTATTTGATTAACTGTTCCAGAGTTATCTGAAAGAAAAATAGCAAGAGATTGATTAAAACTGCAACCAACATGAATAAAAAACACTTCAAAAGCTTTCAGTCAGGACAAAGATCAACCAAAACACATACCTGTTGTATCAGCTGATATTTTAGTACAGTTAAATTCATCTGTGATATTGTCTTCATTTCTGTATTTGTTTTTCAGGTCTCTAACTCTACTCATGATTGAAGCAATTCGTGGCAATCCCCTTTCACTTAGATCCTCCTCCTCCTCCATCTAGAGGACAGAGAAACCAGTGAAATTTTAGAAGAACTGTTGCAGTTGACCTTAATTGGTATTTCCATGGGAGAGCCCCTCATGTATGTTTCGCAGATTGAGACTCAACCACATTAAATAGCAAATATTAAGACTTTGTCAGTTTAGTTATACAAATAAACTTGTAATGTGCATGTCTTTAACACAGTATCTTTGCAGAAAAGCAAGAAAAAGCATAGAGTTCTAAAATGAACCCTTCCTTTCTTTATAAAAAGAAGTGTTTTCAGTGGTCAAAGAACAAAAGCAAGCATCCCCCAGAGATGCAAGCAAGACATATATAGAAAGAACTATGAAAGCTGGAGACAGTATGCTAAAATCAGTGCTATCTGAAAAATCAAAAATTTTCACTGAGCTGAGACTAAGAGAACCCTCCCCTCCTTTTTCTTCAGCAGTAAAAGTACATTGAACAGAAATCTAACTTCAGGGTTCATTTGCAACTTCCTTTAATACCTATTCCTCTCCACACTGCATAGAGAAGAATTATCTTTAGCTGTTCTGAGACCACCCCTGTAAACTATCACATCTTTGGGGGATTACATTGCTAAAAATGACATAGGTGATTACTGTAGCAAAGAGTGTTTACATGCTGCTCCAAAGATGTTATTTACTTCACAGGGAGAACGATCATCTCTCTTCATAAGGAAGATTTTGGTACCTATTGCAGTTTTGCCCCTGATTAATACAGTAGAGGGGGCTACAGAAACTCAGATCTCCTCTTTAGAGGTGAGAATATCTTTGAAAGGTCGGTCCTTGAACTGTACCCCGTCCCTCTAAGTGTGGATGAAGTCATCTTTTTGAAGCCAAACCTTAAGTAACTTTAAACACCAAGAAATTTGAAATTTACTTCATATGGTAATACTATGAGGTCTCATTACAACTGTAATTGACAACAATTCCCTAGTAATTTTTTTTATTAGAAAAGACAGTACTTATGTTTTCCTCACCAATATAAAGGTGTTATTTTTCTGGTGACAAGTTGCCAAATGTAGCTGACAAGAAATCATTTTCTACATAAATATGATCTTAAATCTCAACAACATGTCAAACTTACATTTCTGGTATGTGGCTTCTCAACTGAAGAAGGTTCAGCGTGTACAATACAGAGTAATCTTCTCTTGAAGAGATATGCTTTCTCATAAAGTTAATTTTGATAAGGGTGAGATTACTTCAGATGATCCCAAAAATCCAGCAAAGGCAAGAAACGTAGCTCTCCATCCTGAAGAAGTTCCTAAGTAACCAAAATATAAGTGATTAGACATCAAGAAGTAAATTAGTATCAGTATATACTGCAAGCTTGCTTTATCTTCGCAACTTCTCAGAAATATTACTTTTCATTAAAAGAAATCCATTAGTAACAAGACTACTAAACAGCAGAAATTCAAAAGTTACTCTTGTACTAAGAGCAAGTACTTCCAGATGTGCCTGCTATATAGGACATTTACAGATGGAAGATACACTAAAATCATAATCATCTGAGTATTGTCATGATTTGCAACTGATCTTTCCACTCACACCCAAGTTCAATCATGAGCCAGTATTCAGAGTCTTGTTTTGGCTTAATTTGCTACATAATTACTTTTTAAGAAAGCATTTGCCATGAATTTGTGCAAAGTGTGTTCAAAATTTGACAAGACAATGAAGACCTAAAATAGCAACATGCAGTTATAAGCATGCTCAATAGGAACTGAGCTTCTAACTGCAATGCCTGCATGGCAGCACATCCGAGATCTAGAAAAGCCATGCAGGAAAGAAGGTTAGGGGCAGGGAAGCAAGGAAGAGGGAGAACATGTATGCAGAGATCAGGAAAATACAGAAACTACCTCTAAAAGAGCATAGCAGTAATTTTAACACCTCATACAGACTCAGTAAGAAGTTAAGGGACAAACTAGAAAAGCAGCATGCGCTGTAAGTGGGTGAAGTGGCAGTGTGGGTTAGTCACAGGATGCCATGTGCAATATACCCAGTCGTGTTTATTGATACTCAAGAGAAATAATAGCACCCAGCCCTGAAATAGTGGATTTACTCTGGTATACTACTCCTGAACAGAAACAGGTGCTGTTTTTACTGAAAGTCCTTCTTAATCACTGAATGACAAGGTATACTCTTCCTGCTCCTGGAAGCTATCAAAATACTGCATCTGCCTATATCCAAGGAGTTGCCAAGAACAGCCAGGATTTTAAGGAAGTGCCCAGGAGCATGCCTGGCTTTTTCCTGCAAGTGAATCAGTCAGCCTAGAAAAAGGCATCCTTGTCATCCCATTACCTACATGGTTCTGTGCTGCCAGATCATTGTGGCTGCAGCTATTGTCTAGCTCTGTTCCTATGGCCTAATTTTTTTTGCTAATAAACTATGAGATGAATAACTGAGTCAAGTCCTCTGTGCAAAAGAGGAAAAATGCCACCTTCCCCACTATATCAAGAACTTTACTAGCTTGGGTGTTTTCTGGCACCTTTTTCCCCCCTTATGTTTAAGCCGTTTTGCCCTTCCTACATGCAGAAAGATCCCACACAAACAGCCAGGGGAAGCTCGCAGTAGCCTTAATCTTCTACAGCACTTGCATTATTTTATTCACATATTCAGGCCAGTATTTCAATACTGCTCACTGTTTAAGCACATACTTGCTGGTAGTACAGAAAACAGTGTCAGTTACAGAAAGCAGAGCTATCCGCATAATCCTTTCCAAGTGCAGTTATATCAACATTGCCTAAACACTACAGCATTGCTCTAAACCCTTCCTGACTGTTAGAAACTATTACACATACAATTTAGTGCAAGAGTTCCTGCCCTCGAGATCTTGCCAGCTGTTCAATGCACAGAAGAACAGAAGCATGAGATAACACATGGCCAACCTTCAGAAAGGCGTGACATTATCTGTTATTTACCCATTTATTCTGCAGACATCAAAGCAGAGCCTACTCTTTACTGTAACTCTGAAGAAACAGATACAAGCTTACAAGATGCTGAGGTTTCTTAAAACACATGGGGAGTCATGAAAGCAGATGTTCCATCTAAAAGATAGATGTTTTGGGGTTGAGGTCAGAAGAGAAATTTGTAATGGTAGGAATATGAAAGAAATTCTGTGACTTTTGTTACTCTGGGCGGATATTAAGAAACTCTGCTCCTAGGAAGGGCTGAGCTAACTGCTTGTGGAACAAAGTCTGGAAGCAGGTGAGGGGCCTAAACCCTTCCAATCCTCCCCGACCTCAGCTCCCTTCCCGGCCCTGGTTGCAAGGCTGGGTTCCGCGGTTACCGGTCGGTTACCGACTAGTCAGGCCCGGTAACTCCCTCCTACCCTGCTCCCCAACACAGCCGGCCTGAGCCTTTCCCTTACCCTGCCTCTACGCTCCCCAAACCACACAGAAACTCGCCATTTTCTGAAGCTTCTCCCCAGTCCTAGCAAAAAAAAGTATATTTAAAATTGAATAAATAAACAAAGCCTCGAGCTCCGAGGCCTCACGGGCACGGACCAGCCGCGAGGGCCCCCTCCCCTCACCGAGCTCCGGGGCCCCCAACGGCCGCCGGCCCCCGCCCCCCCGCACTCACCTCAGCCGCCGCCGCCGCCCGCTCCCGGCCGGGCCTGGGCCGTGCCCGCCGTTCCCCGTTTGAATCTCCCCGCGGCCGCTGATTGGTCGGCGGAGGGGAAAAACAACGGAAGCGCGGCTTTCTATTGGAGGGGGAGAGCTGAGGTCCCGCCCACAGCGGTCGCGGCTCCGCCCCGCTCTCCTCCCTTCGCGCCGCGCGGCGGGGCCGTTAGGCGCCGTTACCCGCCGGGGCGCTGAGGGGGCGCTCGGGGCGCTGTCATGGCGCCGGTCGCTATTGTAATCCCTAATGCCCGCAAAGAGGGTGCGAGCTGCCCGCCCTGAGGCCATGTATACAAAGTTCAAAGCACAGAAATGAGATAACGCAAAAATACATCTGAAAGTAGTTTCAAGCAATAAATACTCTGTGCAGCCTCACTCACCTCTTACACAGCGCTGCGTGTCCTGACCGTCTCCTTAAGATCACGCCTTCCCTTTACCTTTTTCTCAGGCGGATTCCCCATAAGCTGATTCATAAGCGCGCCTCATTATCTGCAGCATGCCTAAGGCTGCTAAAGGCAGCGCTTCCTTTGAGCTGTCCCCTTCTTCCTGCAGTTGGATTACAGCGATGCAAAAGCTCTAACTAGAACAGTTCGGCCTCTCCGAGTTTATATTCTACCTGGATTTGTTATTTACTGTCTTCTTTTTAGCCAGTGTGGCTCTTGCGATGCTCACAATATTTTCAAGATTGTTTATACACTTCATAAAAAGCACTGAGACATATTCACTCTCTGTATACATGTGCCATATTAATTTAATACCTTACTACTTACCATTAGCTTTCCATGCAGTTCCCATGTGACTTTAACATTATAATACCTAAACTGGCATTTAATTGAAGTTAATCTCGCTTGTTTTGTATTCATCTAAAACATAAACATCTTGTCTAATGTAGTGATAAAAGTTCACTCAGCAGAGAAAGGGAAGAGGCATTTCAAGAGAGAAATTGAGTCCAAACATCTATTTTGGACTCTGATGGATCATCCTGTGGAGATGTCTGTTTTCTCCAAGCACAGAGGAGTTACAACTTTTAGCTAAGATGTGAGGTGATTTTTTTTTTTCCCATATTGCCTATTGTTCTAGTGAATAATGCTGTAAAGGGTGGTCATCTGAGTTCTGTAGCTGTGACAAGCAACCAGGATACTATGTCGAAAGAATCCTAGCACAACTGAAACGAATGGGAGAAAGAAGACAGAGCAGCCCCCTGAAGAAAAATAAATAAATAAATAAATAAAAATAAAGGCAGCCAAGAGGCAAAGGGGTCAGAGAAAGAAAGGCCGTAATACCAACAGAAAAAAATAAAGAAGCCTACATATAGTACTCTTCAGGGAAATACATAATGTGTGGTGTTTGGTTTGATGGTAGAACCATTGCTTGCTTGTTTATAAATGTTTATGCGTGTTATTCATTATAATGTCATGGATGTACAGGGAATCTAAGAACTGCAGCACCTGACATCTTCACCTAAAGCTGATACCAGTCTGAATGACAACAGGCACATGCGAATCAGAAAAACAAGGATGTGATGAAGAAAAAAGATGGATGACGAACAAAAGGAGATGTCAGTCTTTTATAAAGTTACATCAGGCAAATCCTGTTTCATTGTTTTAAATACTCAATCATATGGTAAGATTTTGTATCTGTTTGGATAATCGTATTGCAAACCCAAGTGTGGCAAATGCAAGTGAATTGCAAAAGATTTTTCAAATGTCGAGGAAATCTTTATAACACACTATGGAATTTTCTGAAATGCATCTAAGAGAAAGGCCATCCTCTTCTAGCTGAAAATTTGGCAGCAACCAACCCATCTTCCTGAGCTGATATATGAAATTCCGTGTCTCTGGTATGAAGTGCTGAGCTAAAGAAAAGATGGTGGCTTATTGATTACAACTGCTGGCAGACATTCAGTGTAGCTGTTTTGGTTAAAAGTGCATTTGGAGAGAACTCTGCTGAGTATTTGATGAAATCTTTATTTACTGGGAGCACACAGACTTGTCCTGGCTGTTGATGCATTGCTCCAAACTACAGATGTCCACAAGAAGAAGCAAACAAATATTTTAGATGGTAGAGTCACCTCAACAACTGAGAAATTGATCTGAAAATAAGTGGTTAATTAACAAAGCATTAACATTTTCAGCAGCAAGAATAACAGATATTCCCATTCCTCCTAGCTGTTTTGTTTCCGTGACACACTACTTGTCATTATTGACTACTTCAAGCTTTATGTGTAATTAATTGGTTTTGTTTGTTTTTTAATGAATAAGGAAAAGAGAACAATAATTATTTACATCAGTGGATCTTGTTCCATAGTGCTTGTTCATTTACAGATCTGATCCATGCTTTGTGACTGGACTTTTACAATATACTTTTTTCCTTACTTGCGGACATGTTCAATCACTAAAACAATGAGAACCATTGACCTGCCTTCTGTGTGTTGTGTGATAGGTACCATTTGGGCTGAAAGTCAGTAAAATGCACAGACGTGTACACACACGAAATACTAATTTAGAAACTGACTCAATCAACAGATCTGCAAAAGGACGTGTCAATAAGAAATGTTTGTGCTGTTTATTTCAGAAGGATGCTTCAGGGACTGGTTCTAACTGTGGTGTATTTTAAGTATTATATTGGTGATATGGAAATGAATATGAAATGGCTGCCAGTAAACTTGATACCAAGATGGTGTTAATGCTGCATGCAAATGACTTGGCCCTGACCTGAGGTTAAGCTAACTGCAGGACATAGGAATCCAGTGAATGTGACATGAGAAATTGCTGAACATGAATAACTTTGTGATAAGATGGTGAAAGCTACAAACAGTGCTGTGAAAGGTGGCTGGATCTCGCATGTGTTTATGGGGGAGTTATGTGAAAAATAGACAAATTTCATAGATATTTGAAGGGGAATATTTTGGAAAGAGCATCTTCTGTGAAGTGCGATCTTACAAGCTCAAAAGCAGCTCTGTAACCATATCAGGACACCCCCACATATGAGATCACTTGGGTAATGGTACCAGATATACCAGATGTGAATACATATTTACCAAAACTGGACCCACTTGAGAAAAAGGAATTAGAGGCAGGTTTTGTATTTTGGAAGACACTGGAACAGAGAAAAGGAGTCACAAGGGCAGCAAGAAAGACAACTGGGAAATGGGAAAAGAGTTGGAAAAGCTCTGGAAAGGGATGTATACATTTTTCTGCTTTTGACATCTTCAAGATAAAGCTTGTTGTAAAATATGTTATATTTAAGCATAACTTATTCTGATCAATATTCTGGGCTACTACATGAAAATTCCTAAGCTGTGCTAAGAAGAGATCAGGCTGGATAATCCAATGGTCCTTTCCACCTTGAACAGTGTGAATCCACAAGTCTCAGGAGAGGCATCCGTGGTGTTCAAGAATCAGTCGGCATTCTTTATTGCTTGGAAAACACAGGTCTTATCTTACAAAACTTCTTTCTTTCAGGTTTGTTTCTTCACAGCATCTACTTCCTGTGGAATCAGAAAAATAATTTCCAATGAGTCTTCTTACCCCTTACATAAGTTTATACATTTCTTCTTCTCTCACTTTCTGCTCTTTTTCTTTCTTTGTTCTTCTCTTTCCATTTTGCTCCTTAAATGCTAAGTCTCAAATAATACTCAAAATGTATCAAACAAGTTGCTTAATCTGGATGTAAACCTCTGCTACTTGCCAAGAAACAGCTAGGAGTTGCACAAGAGAGAGCTATGTAAAAGATCGGGTTAATTATACTGCTTTTATAATAAAGAAATTTGAAACACATCTTTACTCATGTGGTGGTGCAATGTCTGCTTGCTCATTATTGCACTTTGAAACAACTGCTAGCATTAAGCTTTTGGCTACTGTTAAAAACATAACAACCAGAAGGGCAGTGTTAATTCTCCTCCTTTGAGCTATCTAAAAGGTGGATAGCTAGTCAAAGCTAATGGTACGTATTCTCTTTGCAGCCAGAGCAGGGGAGCCTGCCTAATCCTACATCCTTCCAATCCGCAGACAGGTAAGGCATTCTCAGGAGGTATCTTTCTTCCTCTCTGCTGATGGTTGAGAGAATGTCTGCATTTGTGTTAGTCTAAACATGTAACTCACAGTCAATTAAATAAATTATTTCTAAACTGCTTGCTTCCACAAGCAATGCCATTTCTCCTCATCCTGTCCTCTGCTGTATCCCCTAACCTAGTTTGTTACTAGCCTTCTGCCTACATGGATATGCTTTTGCACTGGAGGGTCTGTATTTCATTTTAGGCTAAAAATGGAATGGCTTTAATTCAGCTGATTACCCACTTTACATATTTTAACTTGCTCCCCTTGGAAATAACAAGGCAGCCTATGTATCTCAACGATGACTTGCTACACAGTCCAAACATGCATTCTCATCCTCTCAGTGACTGTTTTCAGATGCTTTTCTGTGCATTGCCATTCCAAGAGAATACCATGGAAATCTCTGAAAACTTTGTTTTCAACACCTATATTAAGCTGAGAATTATTCACATTTTATACTGGAAAATTAAGACATGGGAAAGTAGACAGCATACCTTATGTGTACAGGATGCATGGAACAGATCGAGGCATCAGTCCCAGAGATCCTGATAACAATTCCAGCACTTTAAGAACTTTCTCGTTTGAGGATTTCTTTGGAACTCCTTTGGCTGCAGTAACCTCTGAGGAAAAGTGTGTTATTATACATACCCACTTCAAATAGTGATAATTGTAGACCTATTATGATGTCATCTTCTACAGCTTGGCACTGACTACAACAAATATTAGGTGACTGCTCATCTACATGCTGGATAATTACTAATCCGCCTTGGATGACTTTTCAAGTGGAGTTCTCCGATGTTTTGTTCTGTTATGTGTGAAATACAATGTATGTATGAGGCCACACAGGAAATCACTGTTGATATGTGAGTTGTGGTACCTTCAGTGGGAGGATAATACCCAGCTGCACGTATCTATTTCATCAGATCCAGCTGGTGCTGTTGAGCAGCTTTCTTCATATTTGACCAGACTGAGTTACAGATTCATGTGGGCTGGAAATAAATGCAAAAGAACAGAGTTGAGAAATGACGTGAACAATTGTTGTGCAGGTTCAGAACTTTGGGTCATGCTAGATCCATAGGTTCTGTCGGATATTCATATAAAAAGAAGAGAAGAAAATGTGTTTATATATATGTATATATGTATGTTGCAAATTTTCAGGAAAGGACACTGCTTGTGAGTGTCCATCTTATAGCAGCTAAAGATGGTATAGCTGTCATGTTTACTGCATAAGTGCCTTCTTGAATATTTCTAAAGGTTCCAGATATTATATATTGACAGCAATAAAACCTACCAAAATTGTTTGGCTGCTAATCAGTGGAATATGAAATGTGAGTTTTGACCTGTATAACTAGATAATACTGACTGCCTGATAACTAATTCTGTGATTAAAGGCTTGGCAGAAGGGGCCAGTTAGGGAGCATTAGTCAGATAACAAGCTACAATCTTCTCTGCCCACATTTGGGTCCAGCTGGACATGGACTGGGTCCATTTGAGAAAAGACATGATTGTAATAGAATGGTCTTCCAAAACCTGCCTGAGAAGCAGCACATTCTAGCTTGCACATGGCATTCTTCTGTACAGCCATTGGACTGCATTGGGTTTGTGTGACTAGCTTAAACTGGGTTAAAGAAATTTTTACTATTTTTCATCACTTGCTTAGAAAGTCCCAAGAGTCTGGAATTTAGTTTTGTAATGAAAATAAGAGGTGGGGTCAGAGAAGCATGACCTGTGAATGCCTTCCAGTAGAGTTAATCTGAAATGTCAGTTTGCTGAAGACCTATTCTTCACATATTTCTTCACAATTGACTGACTTGAGACTTTGCTACTGTTAGGTTTTGGAGAACATACTTGGAATATCAGAAAGAACTGAGTACAATGAGTTTTACTTGGGCAATTCAAAGTAGTAAATTTAGGAACGTGCATGAGTAAAAGATGCACTTGATGATGCCAGATCAAGACCTAAAGTTATTACGTTACCATCGTTCACTGCATTATTAGAGTATCTGAAAGAGTAGGTGGCCATAACGCAATAATGTTCATCAGTCATTTTAACATATACCTTTCAAAAGAGGTGTAAGAGACATCTAAACAGCAATCACCATTATAGCTGTAATATGACTTATGGCTCTGGTATCAAACACTTTTTCTTTCAGTGTCTAAAACAAAAATATCAATACCAAACCACGTGTTTACTGTTAGATCAGATGACCCTGTGGAGAAAATAAGCTACAAACTTGTTTCTGTTAATTCACCACTTCATGTGACTGCTATTAACTCCAGCTCACAATTTAAAAATTGATTGAGCTTCATCCCATGAAGATGCATCTCCATAACACGAGCTTTTTCTTTTTTCTTCATTGCCTCAGTTACATTATGCACTGGATAGGCCCCCGTGTGGGGTCTTAAGAAGGCTGGGAGATCTACTGCTATGGTGGTTTTACACTGGTAGGTAACTCAGCACCACCACGCTGCTCTCTCACTCCTCCTCCTCCACACAGCAGGGTGAGAAAATACAATGAAAAAAACCTCAAAGGCTGAGGCAAGGACAGGGAGATCACTCAACAATTACCATCACAGGCAAAACAGACTCAGCATAGGGAGATTAATGTAATTTATTCTTTATTGATAACAAACTAGGGCAGTAAGAACTAAAAGCAAACTAAAGCCACCTTCCGCCCATCCACCCTCTTCCACCTTCTCCCCCCGAGCAGAGCAGGGGAACGGGGAATGGGGGCTGTGGTCAGTCCCTGACGCTTCATCTTCACCGCTCCCTCACGGTCCCTCTCTGCCCCTGCTCCCCGTGGGGTCCCTCCCACGGGATGCCGTCCTGCCCGAACTGAGGCTGCGGGGGCTGCCCACAGGCAGCAGCTCTTCAACAACTGCTCCCACACGGCTCCGTACCACGGGGCCCATCCCCCAGGAGCAAACTGCTCCAGCACGGGTCCCCCACGGGCGGCAGCTCCCCCCAGACCCCCTGCTCCTGCGTGGGCTCCTCTCCACGGGCTGCAGCTCCGGCCCGGGGCCTGCTCCTGCGGGGGCTCTCCATGGGCCGCAGCCTCCTCCAGGCCACATCCACCTGCTCCACCGGGGGCTCCTCCACGGGCTGCAGCGTGGAGATCTGCTCCGTGTGGGACCCATGGGCTGCAGGGGGACAGCCTGCTCCACCAGGGGCCTCTCCACAGGCCGCAGGGGAACTGCTGCTGCCTGCCCGGAGCACCTCCTGCCCTCCTGCTGCACTGACCTGGGTGCCTGCAGGGCTGCTTCTCACTCCTCACTCTCCCAGATGCTGTTTAGCAGCAGGTTTTATTTCCCTTCCTCAAATCTACTGTCCCAGAGGCCCACCCAGCATCTGTCCCTGGCTCAGCTCTGGCCAGCAGCAGGTCCCTTTTGGAGCCGGCTGGAGCTGTCCGTTATCTAACATGGGGCAGCTGCTGGGCTCTGCTCACAGAGGCCACCCCTGCAGTCCCCTGCTACCAAACTCTTGCCATGTAAACCTAATACATTGCACCCCTTATGTCTCTGAAAAACATATTTAAGTATTATCATTAAAATATACATTCATCAACATTCATCACACAATCTTCACAAATACTAACAGCAACAAAAGAATTCCCCTCACCAAAATTAACGTAATATCACAACACTGACAAAGGTGGACAATTTGCTCCCGTTCCACACCTCATCCCCTCACCACATTACAACAACAAAACGTCTCAACAATTATTACTTTGGCAATGTGTAGTCCATGTTTTGCCTGTTACATCTTCCAATTACTGTCCTTAGCTCAACCCACAAGCTTTCTTTCATCATATTGTCTCCTCCTGTTCTGCTGAGGAGGGGGAGTGAGAGGGTGGCGTGGTGGAGCTCAGCTACCTGCTGGTATTAAACCACCATGTCTACAGACTGTACAGCTGAGACAATTGTAATTGACTCATTTGATGACTGCTTTACCACAAGCAGTGAAAACAAAAAGACATACCACACGTAGTTTTGACCTGTCCTGAAAAAGTGATGGGAAATTCTAGATTTAGATAATCTAAAATGTTACTTGTAAATGAAAGGACGTGAAGTGACTTTAAATTTTTTGAACACAAAGTCAATTCCTATGCAAAGACTTGCATAGCAAGTCTTTCTGGGCATCATCAAGACAGTACAGTCAAGGTCCAACAAACCTAGAAGGGATCAGGCCTTCAGACAGTAAATCCAGCAGATCAGAACACTTTCTCTGCCCCTTGGGAGTAAGTACCTCCCCACATCTATGCCAGCTGTGACTTGGCAGCCACCTCTTTTCCCAGCATCCCTTTTCAACATCTTTATAAAAACCTAGCTGATGAAAATCCGCTTTTTTTTTCTTGCCTTTTCTCTATAAGTCTTCTACCATCTTACTGGTGTTTAGTGAGGTCCCAGGGCTTTGCTTTCTTTCTTCTTCCTTATCTATGAAAAGTGATGATAATAACGCACTTGTAATTACTGTAGTTCCTCATGTGGAAGATACTATTATAAGCATGCAAATGCAGTTATTGTCATTATTGCATAAATAATAATATATTTGTACTGGAATGAAGTGTCCCCTCATGACTGGAAGAAATAGGGTTCAAAATTTACTTAAGTAGTCGATCATTAGTAATACTCCACCCTCTGAATTATCAATATATTCAAACAATGTATTATTATGCCACAGAGATTGTACTTCTCACCAAACTTCACCTTTAGTGATGGCCTTAAGAAGAAAGTAAATAAAATATTAGTTTAAGGGTAAGTGAATGAAAGGAATTGGAACAGAAGTAAGATATAATGACCTTAGGTGAACACAAAATAGAACTAGAATGGAAAAGAAACTGATGAGAAAAAGGCAGAAGCATTCAAAAAGAAGGGCTAAGTGGGCAGTCAGTAAAATTGCAAGGGTAGTATAGATGATGTTATACAAGGACATAAGTATTTCATAACAGCAACCCAAAAGCAACTACAGTTTTAAACATTTAAGGTCTCTGACAGACAAGCTGTATTGCCTTTTAAAGGAAATGTATCCTCTGGCAGTGGGATGAAGGGAATCTCTCAGATTGGTTCACCTCTTGTCTCAATAATGTGGTCAAAACATTCAGGCCAGTTACTATCAAATCATCTCCTATCCCTGGCAATGGATAAATTCATTCCTATATTGAAAGTTCTCATTCTTTTTACCAATAACCATGTGAAAACAGCTCAAATGCAGCATTTAGCATTTGTCTGACACTTAGCATGAGTGGAAGACTCCAACTAGGCTAAGCATTCATTCATGTGCTCATTTCAACAGGATTTTGATGTGGTAGATGAACTGTGAGCATACACAAACCAAAAGTCTACAACAAATTTCTGATCTACTGACAGAGAAGCCTGTAATTTCATCCAGGATGTCAGGGACACAAATTCAAACACATTTGCTGCCAGAACTAGCAGAGAGATCAGATTCAGACTTGCCTATTTTCTTCTTAAAAGCACTGGACAGACTGCATCAAAAGTGTTACTGAGGCTACTGATTACCAGGTTACAAAAAAAAAAAATTGCTTGCAAATTGAAAAGAGTTTGGAAAAAAATTAAAAAATTCAGGTAGTTGGTAAAAAATAAATAAAAATTAAATGGGGAGAAAATTGAAAGAATTTTATTTATGAAGATGAACAAGAAATAACAATGTAATCATACCATAATATTCATTTAGAGATATTATTAAAATTGCATGCAGAAACAACAGATTCTAGTACCACAGAGACAAGTCAGGTTCATGTTGCATCACCTTGATAATAACGTCGTGAGTGCTCTTCGGAGGTACATTGTAATTACTGTTCATTAGTATTGTTGAGAAAATGGACCCTGTTATTTCTAATCATATATAGAATAGGAATTAATCAGACCTTGGCAGAGGGGAAGATACCCTGATATATAAAATCTTTGTGCCTGTCTCAGAAAAATACCTGCTTGTGGATACTGCTGAAACTGAAGTTACCTAGATTGGATTTTAATTACCAATACAACCAAATAATCTCATCCACATTTCATTCCACAACATGCACAATGTAGAAAACTTTGTCTTTGATTTTCTCTGCTGTGCAATTATTTTTCTAGGTTTATTTTCTTCAAAATAGTAGTTCCCTTGAGTTGAAATTTGTAGTTTGGTTGTAGTTGATAAGAACATTAATAAATAGTTTCTCTCTGAGTTTTAAACTGCGATAGATTTTAAATTAAGGCTTATTTTCCTACTTCTTTTTAAGGAAAAAGGAAAACCTTGATCAACTGAAGAGTAAGCGTTTAAGGGAACTGGATGTTTCTTTGGCTATTTCTGGAATATCTTTCAGTAAATGGAAGTGAAGAGCTTTTCTGTTTTCATAATATGAGCTCATGTGAACAGGGAAGAATGGTAAGATTTGAAATATCAACAATTGTTTACACAGCTGGAACAGATAAAAATGTTTTAAACTTCAGCAAAACAGAAGGAAACTGAAGATGCAAAATTGCTTCAATGCTGCTTCTAAAAAACATTAAAATTCAAGCTCAAGTTCAAAGTCTGTTCCCCAGTAATAAGTTATTTAAAAGGGCTGAAATAATGATATTGGATGATGTTTTCCCACAAAAAGACCTAATCTTTTTAAATGTGGTTCAAGCTGACACAATGAAAGAAAGATAGTGGAAGCTTCTTCTAGGCAGATTGCCCAGAACTGAGCCTCAAGAGATACTTAAAAGAAAATAAATAAATAAATAAATAACCTAAATTTGCTAAAAGTGAGGTGTACTTTAAGACCTTATTACTAGGAATAAATATGTAATTGATTTTTATCGCAGCTGTAAATAGCAGCAAGAGAGCCAAAACATCTACCTCAGGACACCATTGTTAGAGCTCTTAATTTTAACCTGGTTATTGAAAGCAGTCCAAGGGCAGTAACAGAGAGCAACGTGGACTCCCACACTCTGCCCAGAAATGCTGAGCTATGAAGCCGTACATTATCTTGCATGGTCCTCCATGCTCTCACTGTTGTTTTTTGTACCCAAATAGCATTTTTAAGGAATACCTACAATATACGGCACTGTACAGGCTAAACAGGCTGTCTGATAAAAACTATTGCTTGCTTCTCAAGGATCTGACTGTAACTTAAGATATGACTCTGATTTTGCACAGAGTCAGTTCCTCTGTTCTGTCCTGACAGGTCTGCAGAAGGCAGACAATGAAAAATCAGGTTGCTTCCTTGGGAACCAGATCTTGCATGCCAACCTGCACAATTCTCTAATTGGTGGAGTATGAATGCAGCAGAAAATTAGGAAAGGAACCATTGCTTGGGTAGCAAAGCGTGCTGGTGTTAACTCACTGAAGCAACACCTCCTCCCAAGGTTTCTCAAGAAAGGAGGTTACTCAAAAAGCAACCAGAGCTTAATAGCACAAAGGAACTAACCACCAAGAATGATATAATGAAAGGTATGAGAGCTGAAATTAACAATTAGCAAATGTCCAGACACATGGTACTGATAAAAAGAGATGAGCATTTTGTCCATCCTGCTTTCAATGGGAGTGTGAGCAGCATGAACAGACATGCACAACCTAGCTTTAATTTAATAAGCAGAGGTAAAATTAGCAATGGAAACATGGCAGCACAATGTGGGCCAGTAATCAACGTATTCTGCTGTCATTGTATAACCCCTGCTACTGCTGATTTTACTGTTATCAATGTTAGGGTTACCTGAGCTAGCCAGATTTTACTTTTACTTGCCAGTGTTGCTGCCGTGCATCCCATTTGTGGGCAGACACATGGAGGAGCAACTGAGACACTAGGAATGCAACCTGGGGTCTAAACTTGCCAGGGCAACTCCAAGATCTTGCTGTGGTCTTGCAGTAACACCTGTTTTCACAGGGCATGAATTAGTTATCCAGAGGTAAGACAAAACTAAACAGTTTTTTTAAAAGCAAAGAGAATAACCAGTTATTCAGTACTTACAGGATTGCATCACAAGAGGATTTCTCCCAAGGGAGAAAAATATGGGAACAAAAGAAGAGGAGTCATTGTGGCAGTGCAGCAGTATACATTTCTGATGTCATCTATGAGAGAAACCATTTCACTGTCTTTTTTTTTTTTTTTTTGTACCTTATGTCCTTGCAAAGTGTAAATTCAAAGATTATGAGATCTTAGGGGACCTTAAGTGAGCAAATGATCTTAAAACTGCTAATAACAAAGCCTTCAAAGCTGAAGTAGTCTCAGGTATGTATGTAAAGTTGTTGACATTTTGACACTACATATGCCAGCCCATTCATACACACTAGGTGAATTTGATTATTAGCTACAGTAATCACTTAGCAGGACATTAGCACTTGGCTTCATTTTCAGTGAATTATTTTCTATGCTGATGTAGCCAAATGAAGCTGTAGTGTATGCTTATGTAGACTGCATAAAGAATAGCATGAAATGCTTGTGCTTGTTGGCAGTAGGAAGGGAATTTATTTATGACCAAACAAAATATCTTGATTGTCAAAAAGGAAGATGCTTTATGATCAAGAAAACACCGCAAGGACTGCCTTCTAAATAAAGACAGCTCTCAGAAACCCTTCAAGCTTAATATTATATTATGACTTATGTTGAAAAATGTAAACCATTAATATCTGAAACTCCAGTAGATGTTCAGAAAATACTGAACCCTCTAAAGATGGCCTGAGCATTGAATAGGTAGCAGCAAAGACTGAGAACTGATCTAGCAGAGGGAAAACCTGTGGGCAGAGGACAAGACTGGGATATGTTTGAATTAGTAGTTAATCTGACCTAGCAATGCATGATGTAACAGAAAACTATCCCACAGATGTAGAAAGTGGTTTCAGCAGATGATCTCTGTCATTTTTGTAAAGAAAACAGAAATAAAGCATAAATTCTTAGTGTTTATAGGTACTCCTACTTACACAGCCACTAAACAATATAGGCATGTCTCATACCTTTGTACCAACTCCTTCATATAAAACTGTAAAACAATACTTTCAAGAAGCCTTAGAAAAACAGATTACAAGTGAAATTTGTCTTACCAATGTTATTCATACTAAAAATAAATGATAACTTAAGACCATAGAAGTTAAATTTAAAAAAAAAAAGTCTTATCAGAGTAGGAATAGTAAATTATTCACTGTAGTCTTCAAATCCAACATATTCTAAGTGGTTAAGGAGGTAAATCTTTATTCTTTGTCTTAAACTGAAAGAATCAAACATTCCTGGTTGAAAATATCCAATGTCTTATATAAGACTGTGAGCTCTCTATGAAACATTCGTATTTCCTATTTTATCAAAAATAAAATAAAATGTCTGGTTTTGTACTGAATGCGTGGTATCTGAATACTTGATTTATGGCACTTCTTCCCCAAAACTACAAAGTACCTTAAAAAAATCTGCTCTGAGTTCTCACCCAAATTTAGACAGATCTAGTAAAATTTTCTCACATACTAAACCAATACACCCCCTGTTGACTGTTACATTGGAATCTGAATTACCATGCCTAAAAATCCCACAGTGTTTCACACTGGCAGAGGAACCAGTATCACATCTGGTTTTGCCTTAGTCTTTATCTTACATGTTTTCTAAGAAGAAACCAAGTGTGGTCTCATATTATTACCAGGCAGGTTGATTGCAGATATAAACATATCAGACAGTTACTGTGGGCTAAGGTAGGGTATGAATTCACAATGCATCAGCTGTCCCTAATTGCCTGTGTTACCATGCACTATTGTCTGGTTTGATCTCTGAAGAACATCGCAAAATATGTCACCCCTCAGCAAGCTCCCTCTTACCACAGGGATAGGCCAGGCACATAGGCAGATACCGATGAGTAGTTGGCATATAGGGAGTTCAAATCCCTAGATTACTGCCTGGCAATCTGTCCACATGCTGTTATCCTAAGTTTGATTGCTTATGGGTCAGGGACAGTAATTGCATTTGGGAAGAGCAATTATTTTCATTCAGGAAACCCAGAGTACCTACCTTGAAGTAGGGTGTGATTGGTGTATGCAAGACTCATCCACTAAACAAAAGCCTTCTTTGTTTATTTACAGAGATAGTATATTAACCTGTGATTTTATGAATGTCACCATGTATTGAAGATTGAAAGATCAAATGACTTTAAGTGAAATGCTTTCTAATACTATCCATGGAAAGATTTTCAGGTTGATGTTTTATATAAAGTGCCCCTTTATATGAGAAAATGTGGTAAGAGAATACCCTGAAAAAGTCAGCAAAAACATTTTCTTAGACTGCTTGGACATATGAAGAGATAACCGGTTCATTTTTATTTTTTTAATGGCAATACAAAACTTCTTTAACATGCTAGATCATGAAATCTACCAGAGAGACTGTTCTATAAGTAGTTTTGCAACTTGGAAGCATGGTCCAGATTTTGCTGAACGTTTTCACTGCCAGTCTAGGGACATAAATGCAAAAATGAAGAGAATACTGGAATATTTCTTAAGATTTCTGTCCTGACATGAACAAGTTACTGATTAGATCTGTATAAATAATAATAATAATAATAAAATTAGGTTACAGTATATGGAGAAAATCCAAAAGCAAGTATGTAAAACTACTAAAGGTAATGGCATGCCTAAGAAGAGAGGAAAAGAAATAGATTCATGAGATACTAGTTTCACTAAACTCCATGAAGTGCTGCTTTAGTAAGTCAATCCAGTTACAGAGAATGGCTTTAACAGTTGGTGATGTTAGGTTGTGATTAAGTTAGCTTACCACCAGCAAGTTCAGCAAGTATGAAACAGATAGGATTGGTCACATTTTTATTTTATAATCCGGTTCTTTGCAAATTTTCAATATAACAAAGGTGTGCAGTTGTCATCTGATGACATATTGGTTGTCTGATGACATATTGGTATTTTTAGAAAAGAGAAATTTGACATAGCATTTAAAAGACAAGAATGCAGTTCACCATATGAGATATAAGCAGTTGTAGAAATGAGGATGATGAGGGACTGGAACAGGCTTCCCAGAGAAGCTGTGAATGCCCCATCCCTGGAAGTGTTCAAGGCCAGGCTGGATGGGGTTTTGAGCAACCTGGTCTGGTGGAAGGTGTGACATTGTATGATTCGATGATTCTGTACAACTCTCTGCGTCTTCTTACCTTGAATATGATTCAGTTACATAAATTGCAGAGGATGTCAAAGGCGCAAAAGACCCAATAAGTAATGCAGATTGCTTTTGTTGTCCAAGGAGATAGCTCTAGCTCTGAGGACAGTAATAAAGACCAGTTATTTAAAAGGCCAGTAAATTACAAGGCCAGTAATGAAGGTAAATAAATATACATTGGTGTAGGGAGGAGCTGACCCTATTCCTTTAAGTAGGAGGTGGGGCCACAGACCTCCAACTTGAATTATTCTGTGATCCTATGGTACAGGCAAAATGGTAGGTGCCTAGATGTAATAAAAGACCAAGACTATAAACTGAGAATACATTAAAGGAAAACATTTTAAATAGATTCTTCTACTCAGTAAAGAAGAATTATATATCCATATTCACGTATTCAAGCTGAATCATATTCATATATATATATATATATAGGTAAAAAAGGAGAACATTAAAAAGCACTTAGGTAAAATAACTATTTTAAAATCAGTAAACTCAAATAATTTGTATCTGGAAGTTGTAAAACAGGTGATTTTGTTCTGTTGAGGATTTCCAGGAAATTCTGGAGAAACTAAGTAATACTAACATTATTTTGTCAGTGTTCAAAAAGCAACCAGAATGAAGTAATTACAGAATGGTCAACTAGGTCAACCATAAGAAAAATAAAGTAAAATGTGGTATTGTTCAATGGATAATGAATAGAAATATAAAAAGTATCAGTTATTTTGTCTTTATAACATAGTTAAGTGTAAATACATAAGCAAGCTTGATGCCATTTGATGGAGGATTTTTTAATAGAAATAAGCACACAGATAAACTGTATGTAGGCCTTATAATTTCATTGACTAATGCATGACATTAAAAAAATTGCACTGAAGAATAACAATAAGGAATCATTATTATTTCTAGTAGGTTTCTTTGTGAATCAATGTTAAGGCATATAAACTGTTAAGATCAGTTGTGTTGATTATCTTTTTACCACAGATTAATGAGGGGATGATACAAAGATCAGCAAAGTGGTAATGGTGAATACAGTTTAGGGTAGGGCATTCATATGTGCAGTAATCTGGATCACATAGTAGACCAAATTAGACCTTTAGACATGAGGAAGACAAGCTATATCCTGTCTTGTAGCTTCAAATTTTGGCTCTAACCTGGAAAACTCTGAGATTTGTATGGATTTTAAGGACAGAAAACTCAAAGAAGTGATATTACTGCCAAAGGAAATTATTCAAGACTCATGTAAAAGTCAGGTGATTAGGGAGTTGGAGTCAAGAGGCAATTTTATTTTCATGTACAGTGCTGGTAAGTCTCAGACAACAGCAAAGAATCCTCATTAAAAAAATGAGTCATGAAAATGCATAAAAGAGTCACAGAAATACTTCAGAGCTGAACAAAATGTTTACTTAGTTATTTAAAGAGAAAAAAAAAAAGTGAGGCCTGAGGGATAACAGTTATTTTACGTATATATCTTCACTGGGAGCAAAATGTAGGTACTGCTGTGGTCTTTAATGTCTTGGAGAAAAAGTTCAAAGGAACTAATGTCTGGAAGATAAAACTGGACATATCTGAAATGGAAACAAGACATATGTCCTGGTTCCAGTTAGGACAGAGTTAATTTTTCCTCCTAGTAGCTGGTAGGGTGCTATGTTTTGGATTAGGATGAGAAGAGCGCTGATAACATGCTGATGTTTTAATTGTTGCAGAGCAGCGTTTACACCGGGCCAAGGACTTTTCGGCTTCTCGCTCTGTCCTGCCAGCGAGCAGGCTGGGGGTGCAGCAGGAGCTGGGAGGGGACAGACCCAGGACAGCTGACCCAAACTGGCCAAAGGGGTATTCCATACCATCTGGCGTCATGCTAAACAATATATAGGGGTGGCTGGCCGGGGTGGGGGGCCGGCTGCTCGGGGATAGGCTGGGCATCGGTCAGCGGGTGGTGAGCAATTGCATTGTGCATCACTTGTTTTCTTACACATTATTATTGTTAATACTATTATCATTATCACTATTATTACTATTATTGTTATTATTATATTCCTGTCTTAATAAACTGTCTGTATCTCAACTCACCGACTTCACTTTCCCGTTTCTCTCCCCCATCCCAGAGAGGGAGGGGGGAGGGTGAGTGAACGGCTGTGTGGTGTTTAGCTGCCAGCCGGGTTAAACCACAACAACATAACACTGAGCATTACCACTGAAAAATAAAACCTTCAAGAGAAGTGGTGAATAATCATCTTTGAATCAAATTTATTTCTTCCGAAAGTATGTTTTAGTCAAAAAATATATTTGGCTACATACAAGGGTAATACAATGCAATGCAATGAGTCATCACAAACGTTCATTTCACAGTCCTGTATGACTTAAAATTATGTGAAATAATTAATTTCAGATGTCCTGACAGTGAGTTTGAAGGCCAAAAGCAATGTGAGATGGCAAAAAGTACTGTCTGTACAGGTCAGCATGCTTGGTGCTGTTCACCTAAAGAATACCGATCCGGCTGAGGTAGCTCTGGTCTCTGTTGAGGCATGAATATCAAAATTACACTGGAATTGAAAACCCATAGCCCATGAAGGATAGGTCAGAAAAACCATCTAGCAAAACACCATTCCATTTTACCAGAAGGAGAAGAGGTTTCACTAAACACTGAGCATTTTGGAACTCCTACTCAACAGTATTTGAATCTACTTTTTGTTCTAATGAAGTTACCATGGAATTATGTCCATTTTTGTCACTGACAACTCGTTTTTTTGTGTATGTACCTTACTCTGATTTCTTCACAGTGCGGCTTCTACTATGGAGTGGATTTTGTTCTAAATAAATTTCTCTGAAGCTATAAAATGCATTGCCATGTTTATTTTATTTTTTTGTTTCCGAATGTCTTGGCATATGCTGAGTGACCAGATTTTACAGTTATATAGCAGGTATAAATCATTTGACGTGAATATTTTGGGGAACTCTTTTGCATCACAATCCATTTCCCACCAGTAGGCAACTTAGTCCCATCTCTAGTCAATCTGTTAAAATGGTAAAATGTGAACTTGCTAAAGATTACTTTAAAATGACATTTCTGAAAGGTAGGTTTCTTGGAAGTGTCCATTTTGCTGAACAATGTTGAACTATTGCAAGACTTATGCATTGTATTTGCTGAATAATTAATCAAATTTTTTTATCATAAGGCACAAACATAAAGAAGAAAGTAAGCTATGTTACAGAATTACTCAGGGAGCTTGAAGAACTCAAGAATAGTTCCAGAGGAACAAATGGAATATTCTTTTGCAGTGTCTTTTAAACATACATCTATTAAAGGTGTATTGGACTCAGAAGCTACAGTTGGATTTACCTGTGCCTTACCTGTTTGATGACTGAATAGCTCACCAGGGCACAGCTCTGGTGACAGGTGAATAACTCTGAGGAGACTCAACATCGGTGACACTTAGCTTATGCAAATGCTTTTGGCTGTTTAGCAAGATTCTGCAAGTCACTGAAATGGGAGTGTTAATAGGACAACTTTTGCCTTGCTTCAGGAATACAACATGTACATGTCTATAAAAAAGCTTGTGATCCTGGAGCCTGGTCCAGTTCCTTAACCATTAGTTCACCTTTTCTCCCTTTTCCACTCTGAATTCTCATCAGCCTTCCAATGCACATAATCTTTCCCAGAGAGGTCCACACATTTCCTCCTCTATATCAGCCTTCTCGTTTGCATCAATAACTAGCTCTACAGCCATATTTTTTTTGCTCCTATCCCTTTTTCTAATTCTTTTGTTAACATAACACCATATTGAGTAAGTAAAATGTCATTGAAATGACACCTCAAGATAATAAGACAATTCTTCAAATATATCTGAAATAGCAGCTGTCTGAAACTGGACTTCCCAAGCATTACTAAGATCACCAGGGGCACTCACATGCATGTTAGTTGCCCATCAGCAGAACCTATAAAAAACAAATTACTGAGGCAGCTGTTCTATCATTCTCAAGTTATATTCAACATGCATATGTGTGTGTATGCATATGCATATGTTTATATAGAAGTATTGGCACAGGTATATATTTTCACATTGTTGAAGAAATCTGATGTTTGCCTTTTGGGACAACCAAGACTTTACTCTCCTACTGACAAGATAGTCAATAAAGCAAGTGATTTCACCATTGCTGTAAGGAATCCCATTGACCTGCTCTGACCGTGATGCCTGGTGATTGCTGTATGATGGAAAAATGTGAAGGCTGTTGCTTTGTAGGGAAACACCTGGATGCTGTCCTGGCCGTATCATTGCAGTATGCTGCAGCTGACATACCGAACACCTACCTACTCCTTATGTTACCATCTCATTAGCTGAGAAGATAATGCCAGGCTCTGTTCACATGCATTATCCCAAGAAACTCTCAGCTTGAAGATCTGGCACAGACAGAAATCATGTCTCTTCTCTCCGAGGCTAAGGGGAGGCAACTGGGGAAAATGAGGGATGCCTCCTGCTCCCACATCCTTTATTGCAGGTTGACGTGGCTTAGGAATGAAGGAATGCCAGGCGACCGTGGGTCATGTAGTGTGTGTGCACTGCTGCGTTATGCAGATCCACTTTCCTGTTATGGACCGATTTGCTTTGGTGCATCAGATACTTTTGGTTTTACAGAGTTTTAAGAGCCTCTTACTACGATGTAAGTTTTGGGTGCAACAACCTGCTTCTCCTTCATTTTCCAAGCTTGTAATCCCCATTTTTAGGGTACTCAGCCAACGTATTAATAAAATCAAAAGTATGTGCAAAACCAGAAGTAAGTGCAGAACAACTGAAAATATTTTTAACAGAAAAGTGATGAAATGTCATCCTCTTATCTAAGCAAAAGCAAAAGCTTTTTAGGACTTTTTTGTCAACATGACATGCATTTATTCCCACCTGAAATAATATGCATTTAGAAGTCTTTCAAGCAAAAGCTGTCAAGGCCAAAATAAACAAAGACAAAATAAACAAACAAAACTACCTTAATTTATTATTATTATTATTATTCATTTTTTATTAACTACTAAAAACTTCTAGTAACTGAGAAAACAAAGGAGGAATTGCTTGGTAGAATAATAATACAACATAGTAAGGCATCATGGTCTCGTTACCGGAGTTGGTTTCACTATTGCTTCATACTCATTAAGTCCTGTAGTATAATATTTTTGAAGACTGAAAAAAAAGACAAAGTATGGAAAAGATACGTGTAATTCCACCTGTTAATGCAAAGGAGATTTCTTTATTACCTGGCGACTCAATGTATTGTGGACTGTAATACGTTAGTTGTGGAGGTTGCCATTGGAAACATGCACTCACTAGCATCTCATTGACTACCTCCAATCCCACCCAAATGAAACGTTCTGAAGTGTCACTTGCCAGCTAAAGGGAAAATTAATGCAAGCCCAACAAGAAGCCAAACTATGAGGGGAATTTCAAAAGGCAAAGTGTTTCGTGCACCTTTTCCCGTCCATTTCAATCAGAAATGCTTGCTAAAAAATGACACAAGCCAAAGAATGTAACTGTATTAGGATCCACAGTCTATGAATTTGGGACAATTTTTCAGTGTTAGTTAATCTACTGTTGGGATAGAGCTACAAAAACAAACAAACAAACAAACAAAAAAAAAAAACACTGTGAGAGAGAGAAAAAAAAAAAAAAAAAGATGGGTACTCTCACTTACCAGACCTATAACCCATATATTTCTGCTAATTGCAAAGATATAAGTCCCTAGATGTGTGTTTAAATCACTTCCTTGTCATTCTCTATAGATTACTTGATATAGGAAAAAAGAAGTGGTGCAAGAGAAATACTGTTCCTCCCATCTTTACAGAAATCAAATATAATCCATAGCTGTAGAATGGATTATTTATTTATTTATAGTTTATTACTATAAACCCAACGTGGAAAACTGGATACTGCAGCAAAATTTGGGAACATCTTCCTGTTCTGTTACAATTCACCCATGACAATAGTAAAGAGGATCAGTATACCTTTGTCTGCCTGTAGACCATAGTCTAAGATGTGTCCATAACTTTTTTGCTTATTCCAGTGCTTGTAAAATTAATTAGAAAATCTTCCAGGGCACCCATGTCCCCATCCATGTGGCCCATGGTCATTGTGGTCTCTTCTTCTTCCTCTTTGCCATTATCATACGACCTCTCTGTTACTTTCTCCTGTATCCTCCAGGAAAAGGATGAGAGAGCCTGTGTTCAAAGTTACGTCATCGTAGGCAATGGTGTCTGAAGGAGCTGGCTGCTGGTTGCTCACACCACCGGTTAACCCAAACCGTACCGTGACCCAGATTGTGTCGGGAAAGGTGACTTGCCATTTTGTTGGCAGGCATAGCTGAGATGAACTGGGTAGCAATGGAGAGGGCCATATGGAAATGGAGACTTAAACATTGTACAAATGTCTATGTATCGGGAAGTTATCTGGTACATAGGAGACTGACATTAAAAAAAAAAAAGTCGGGAGAGCATAAACATGAATGGAATTGTGTGAATAATACTGTGAGACTGTTTCAACAGCATTTGAAGTATCCGTGTCTTTGCTGCTTTCATATGGCAAAACAAGAAGGTAATCTCAGCGCACAATTTGTCCTGCAGCTCCAGAGAAGCTTGCCAGCACACACTGATGATAGGTTTAGACATGCACTTAAGAGGCGTTGGGCAAGAACGGCAGTAGGGGGCAAAGCCAGGAGTGGGGAGGGGTGAGGGGTGATTTGGGCAAAAATATGCAGCAAATCCATATTTAAGATCCCTCGGAAGTCGTGACGTGAAGCCTGCTGAAGGTGTGAACAAAGGCTGGCATCAGTGGGTGCCTGTGCAATTATTACTGAATTTATGGCTGGGAATGTTCCACAATCCGGAACTGAAATCACCTACACCAACCAGCTGCTAAAATGCTCCCTGACACACTTTTAGCCTTCTACGCAGTGGTTCCCAATGTGTGTCCAGGGGCTAGGACTCTCCTGGGACCATTCCCAAGAGGCAGCCCGCATGTAGCCCCTCTTCTCTGCAGGCCACCAGGGCACATGCCTGCCAGTTGGCCTCAGTACATGTAAACCTTCCTGGACTTGTGCCATTTACCAATACACAATGTAGTCAGTGTTGTCTATAGGCTTGAAATCACCCAGCATGATTTAATGCTCTGTATTCTTTTAAAAGGAAAATTAAAAGACGAATACATTGCATTTCTTTGGTGAAAGCTGGGTCCTGCAGAATCCAGTTATGTGATTTGTATGGATACACAAACGTCTTGAGCATGTGGAACAGGTATTTGACCCTTGCCCTGCTCTTCTGTCCTTCGTCAGTCTGGCTAGATGTACACCGAGCTTAATGTACGACTGATGTGAACACATCGGGAACTACCCTGCACACACCACACCTCAACCTATTTACTGTGAATAGGGCGGAAGCGAGCACCGTATTACACTGTTTGTATTGATTCGGGAGCCACACCTTGTTATTAGCTTATCTTTGGGCTATGATTGTGAGGCATCCTCCGGTATTTACACTTATGCCCCTGGTTTTCTGGTTTTATTTAAACATGTTATGGATGCATTTCTTCATCGCTAAATTGGGGGCAATTCTTTCTGCATGAGATTGTTATGAAGCCACATTAATTAATGTTTATAAGGCACACAGAGGATATCCCAGGGTGAATGAGATAGGTTAGTGGAAAGTATTTTTCTTATTCGTAATAGGACAGCACATTCTCCTTGAATGCATACAAAAAGAGAATATACACACTGGCTTAGAATGGGTAAAGTTTATCTAAAATACAGATAAAGGTGGGATTCATTTTCATTAGCCGTCTAAAATTTCGGTATCTCAGCTTGGTCATCCTTCTAGGCTCTTTACATTGTTGGTAGAGGCAGAAAACCTCAGGCAATGACTTGTTTTACCTAAGGGTAACAGGATGCCTCTTCCTTTCAAAGAATCTATTTCTCCCCTTTGGCTGTGGAGCCTAAACTAGTTCTTACAAGATATCCGGTTCCCATGTGCACAAAATGAGATTAATCACAGACTTACTGTTTTGTGCTATCAACTACTGTTAGGTATTATTTATTCATAAGAATGATATGGCTGATTTATCAGCTATTAAAAAAACGTTACGCATCCTAACCACCATAATTCTCCATATCCTTTAAGTCAAGCTGGACAGCCACCTTACAAAAACTGTACAGACGTACACCCAGCTCTAGCATTGCACACGTGGGTTATTATTACGCTGTGCTGTTAGTGTACAGACCCGACACAGGAGAATCTACATGGAAACTCTACGTCCTGGAGGCATGAGCTCAGGTTTCTTCGCTGAATGCATGACAAGCCCTAACCACAGAAATTGAATACGTTGCAGGAATCTATTTAGACTTGACATCAAAGTGAGCTCATGTTTGGAAGAAGAAAAGGAGGAGTAGAAATAGGTGAAGGAGGAGGAAACACCTTGGGTACAGGTGTAAGATCAGTGAATCATTATTGTAGGTCACTATAATATTCCTATTCAGGAATATTTTCTTGGCAGTCGCTACCCTGCCATTTTCCCTAGTCTCCCTTCCTATGGTCAAAATATTTTTCCTGCAAGAAACTCAGAGTATTTTGAAACTGTCAATATCAGATTAGTGAATAAGATATTTTTACCCAAACCTGTGTTCCAAGTTCTTTATAGCAAGGGCTGTGCCCTTGCCATAGGTGTGATATCTAGCATACAAGTTCCAGAGTTTCTGGTTGCTATGGCATTATAGATAAACTATTATTATTTGGAATTAATAAAATATTTTTAAACCTCCTATAATCCATAGTTGTAATATATTGGATATAGTCCACTCAGGAATCAAATTCTATTCATACATGTACTCAACATACTGACTACTCATATTTTAGGAAATACTGAATGAAACTCTGTAATTTCATATCGTCGTGCAAGGAAAAAAAAAAAACAAACTATACATTCATGGGGAATCTGAACTAAAGTGGCAATAAGAGTTGCTTTATATGCTATATATGGTCCAGTGTTTGATTCTCTGAGTGATGCAGTCTTGCAGACATTCTGCTATGATCATGAGGAATATCCTGGCTGTATTTTTACTACTGCTATTATTACTTTCAGTACTGTAATTCCCACGATATTAGTGTATTTGTGATTATTATCACACCTGAACAATCAGATTTATTCCTTCACTGTAGGAAGCTGTAGAATTCAAAAACGTGAGCGAATGTGGAGTTATTAATATTAAGAGATCATAAATACTGCGTGAGATACTATGAGATAGCATATATGTCATATACTGGGAGTACATCTCAGGACATTGTAACCTGTATTCTAGGATATTTTTCTCCTACCAGAAAAAAAAAATAATAAATATATATATATATGTAGTTAATACAACTATGAATGGATTTCAATTTTACTTACTATACAAAATCTTTACTGTCATTTCTGACACATTAAATGCAATACACATGGAACAGAATGCAACTTGCATCCTGTCTGGCCACACTTCACAAGCTGATAAGTGAAGCTCTCACACTTGAAACACTGGAAGTAATATTATAATTAACTGTGCAAAGATCTTTAATTATATTGGTAATATTAAAAAAGCGAATAAACATAGGAATGGAGTAACACTCTCGAAGAGCATTAAAGTATTAAAATAGTTGGTCAAAGAACTCTCTGAAAAATAGAAGTTGATTTTTCTCCAATCTTGAAGAGCTCATAAATTTCAAGTTCTTTAGAAAAAAAAAATGTCAAATGTTACACTGGTTGATTTCAGAAATTTGTAATTCATTAACATGACACATATTCAAGACTCAGTTAAAAAGGCAGACAAAGGATCCTATCAGAAAGAAAATACAATACATAAGCAATTAACGTCCATCAGCCTAGTATTATGAAATACAGATTTCCTCAGATAGGTTTCTTATTTGAAGATCAGAAGTTTGACTGACAAAGGTAGTGGCACTAATGTATAAAATAAAGCTACTGTAGATGTTTGAATTGCACAAGTTTATGAAAGAAATAGAGATTTAAAAAGTACTTAATTTAAAGTATATGGATTAACAACTAGTTGTGACAGAGGTGAAGGGGTAACTGCAAATGGAGAGCCATTTGGGTGTAAGTATTAAGACTATTTCTAAAGCACTGTGGCCAGATTTGACAATCACATTTCTAAAAAAAAAAAAGTACTGAAAACATGCAAAAAATTTGGCGAGTGATAAAACATCCGGAATATATGCCTGACAATAACAGTTTAACCAAGATTAATTCTTTATTTAATCGAAAAAAGTGAAGACATTACAAAATGAAAACATGAATACCTGCACAGAGAAGAGGTTACTGACAGTAAAGTGATCTGTAGCATAACAGGTAGTTAAAAGTTGTCACTAGGCATTCAGACAAGAAAAAATACGATGAGTAACAGTGCCAGTAATTATTGACAGAGCTCATAAGTACTTCATTCAAAATATTAAAGAAATGAAGATGGTCATATGGCACAGAGATAAAAGATATCACTCTTTCCTTTTGCTTTGCTGCAGAAAGTTAAATAGAAGTTATTTGTTTGTTTGTTTGTTTTTTTAATTTTTATTCAGAAACATTCAGAAGTATGATTTTCTTATGTAGTTAAATAGCCTCTGTGAACTTTGAATACATCCCTGGGCCCTCTACCTAAAGATACCCTTGCTAGAGCATGCTGGTACCATATACCTTATGTACTTCTATTAACTTTTGGCTATATGGTGGCTATTTTCATGGGCAGAGTTAACTGTTCATTTTTTTTTTTTCTCACTCAGTGTCTGATGCATGTTATTATTTCACATTACAGCAACATTTTTTTTTTCCTCTTTAACAACCGATCTCTTCAAAGGCTTTTGGAAAACAGAGACAGATTGAGTCATCCATAGCTTCCCTGACATGCTAAAAGATTTCTTAAAACACCAAAGAAATTTTCCTTCCCCAGAAGGTTGTGCTACCATATTGACATATTGACATATTCCGTGCTTATTTTTTATTTTATTTTTTAAATTTCTTCGGACAGTTTCAGACAGGGCTCTTTGGTGCTGAAATAAGGCTTATTGAACTGTTGTTGTTCAAGGATACCCATAAAACTCATTTCAAAGATGGATCAAATAGTCACCAATTGCTAGCAGCTGGGAAATTCTAATGCAGAATTACTGTTGATTAGCTTCTTTTGTTGTTACCTTCTATTCTGCTGCTTGTTTCCACCAGACACAGCCTACCTTTGCTTTAATGCTTTTACATTCTTACAAGAAGTACAACATTTACGATTGTTCTAGGAGTTACAGCTTCCAATCCATTTTGTTAGCTGTTGACTTAAATGGCATGTACAGACAGTTTGTTATCAAATTCCTTCTGAACCATCCAGCACGAACAGTCCCATGCTTGTGACTGTATCAGATGCTGCCATGTGGAAACTCAGAAATTTAAAGTGAAATAAATGAGGTACAGATAAAAAGAATAAAATGAAGCTATCGTGCTGGCAAGGGTACACTTACATTTACTTCAGAGCAGCATTGTCATACATTACCTAGCACTTCCTTAGGCTATATTCTTAAAAACAAGTTTAAAAGTATTAACAATACATACAGAAAGTTGTACAAATGTACACAAGGGATGATGTGAGAAATAGTAACAACCCTCGCTCGCCCTTGGGCTGCTCAGATTGGAGCACTGAAGTTTACTAAACTTGATTAAAATTAGCATCTGGAGTTAAAGAAGAGAAGATGTAACTTGTGGAGTTGAAGGTGAATCACAGAAGAATTTATGTTGGAAGGGATGCCGTAAGACTGTTTAGTCCAAACTTCTGCTCAAAGCTGGGATGACTTTGACACAGATTGCTCAGGCTCTGGTTGGGTTGCTCAGGTTGGGTTCACAATATCTTTTTTCCCAGCTGCAACTTCTGCCCATTGCCTTTAATGTTTTTTCTGTGCATCTCTGAAGGGACTCCGGCTCTGACTTCTTTGCACTTTCCCAGAAGGTACCTGTAGACAGCGATAAGTTCTTCTCAAAGCTGTCTCTTCTCTGGGACAAGCAAACACAGCTCCTTCTGTCCCTCTACATCACATGCTCCAGTCCCTGGCCATCTTGGTGGTCCTCCTACGGTGGTCACACCAGTATGTCCACATGTTTCTTGTATGGGGAGCCCAACACTGGACACCGCGCTGCAGGTGCTGTGTCACAAGAGTCAGACAGAGGAAAGAAGAACCTCCCTTGTCCTGCTGGCTTCACTCTCGCTATTGCAGCCCAGAATGTGGCTGACCTTCTTCACTGCAGACTCATGTTCAGCTTGCTGTCCAGAAGGACCCACAGGTCTGTTTCTGCAGAGGTGCTTTCTGGCCCAGTCCCCACCCTGTGCTGTTGCAAGGCATTATTCCATCCCAGATGCAGGACTGCCTTTTCCCTGGTTGAATTTCATACAGGTTTTGCCAGCCCATTTCTCCAGCATGTCAAGGTACCTCTAACAGCCCTAACATCCAGTACAATGACTGCTCCTCCCAGCTGGATATCCTCTGTGAAACTGTGAAGGTTGCACGTTGCTCCACTGTCAAAGCCATTAATGTAGATGTTAAACAGTGCTGTCCCAATATTAATGCCCAAGGAGTACCACCCATAAACAGCCACCGTGACATTTTCAGCCAGTTGCTCCACAGTTTTTGAAAACTTTCTTCATAATTCACCCAGCCAGTCCATATTGCTGCGATTTAGCTACAAAGATGCTGCCGGAGACCAAAAGCTTGCCAAATTGACGGCAAATGAAATCCACAGTTCTGCATTCAGCCACAAATCCAGTCATTGTAGAGAGCAATTAGGTTGGTCATACACAATTTGTACTTGGCAAATCCGTGCTGGTTTTTCCCAATCACCTTCTCCTTCCTCATGTGCCTGGACTTGGCTTACAGAAGGATTTGCTCCATAATCTTCCCAAGGAATGAAGTAGAGCCAGCTGGCCTGTATTTCCCCAGCTTTTACTCCTTGGCTTTCTGGGTGTGACATGAGGGGTGTAACTAGATGATCTTTAAGGCTCCTTCCAACCCAAACTATTCTATGATTTTGCGATTTGCTTCTGTGGCCACAGGAACTTCCGATCATTGCAAGCGTCTGAAGAGACAAAGAAAAGCCTTGCATTTGTAGCGATAAAGTTATCAATATTTAAGATTTGAGAGGTCCATCTAAAATGTGTATCCTAATTAAAAGAACGTTCCTTTCAACTAAAAGCTGGCAGTCTGTGATTGTTTCCAATCCCCCACTTCTGGGCTAAGATAATGGTGGGTGTGCTGCTCCTACAGGCTCCACCAGGAGCCATCTCTCCCTATTGTCACACATTCACTGGTTGGTTCCTTCTCAGAAACGTGGCATTTAACAAGCTACTTAAGGAGTCCAGCCCTCCCAGGGATGGGTGCCTGGCTTTGTTAACCGCAGAATGATTGCATTTCCTCACCACTTCCTCTTCTCTGAAACGTCTCTGCAGTCACTTGGCAGAGGATGGAGGAGCAGGAGAGGGCGATGCTGTCTGAAAGATTCTCTCACCACGATCACAGTTAGATGACATGTCTTAAATTGTGCTTGTGTTATTACACACTTGGAGTCCCTGTATTCTCTGGCACAGTGCTGTGTCATGGTGCATGATATCAGCCGTGCATCCTGCTTGGCTTTGTGTTCAGGTTGCTTAAGGGATACCCAGCTCGCTCTTCCTCAGATATTGGTTGTACTCCACCAAACACATGGGAAGCGTGGGAACAGACTGACAATAAAGGCTGGGTCACCTGTCTAGCCTCAGTCTTCCTCTGCTTCTTCCAAATGAGCATCCAGACCAGTGGATGTTTCCTGAGCTTTGAGGAGGTTGCCTGTGAATATCAAGCAGCTCTCCTGGGCTCCTGTGTCTTTCAGAGCACCAGCCCCTGGGAACTAACCCACCAGAAATTATTATAGAGTTATTATTCTGCTACTTGCTTCTTTTGCTTCCCATCTCCACATCCTATGACTTACTTAGGAATAGACCAGGCAAGCCCAATTCTCTCACTATTAGAATCAGCCAGGAAGAAATAACAAATTTATATTATTCAATAAGTTTATTTATTTATTTTGACATGTATTAATAAACTGCTCCTCAGAGTATGTTAATACAATTATAACCATTTTATTGTGCTCTTTACAGCAGCATCTTTGGCTTCCCTCACGTGTTCACTTGCCACTTTCTTAATGAAAAGGCAAGTATTTTATTTCTGTTGGTGCTTCTGTCTGCATATGACATAAAATACGTATCCACAAACACTCTACCAAAGTCCACACAGTCATATTCGTGTATACAAGCTGAGCGTCTGGTACAAGTGTTCCTTTGTGAATTCTTGAGGTAGTCGTCCCTCCCTAGAGATCTCCAAAAGCCACCTGGACATGGCCCTGGGCAGCCTGCTCTGGGTGGCCCTGCTTGAGCAGGGGTTGGAGCAGGTGGCCTCCAGTGGGCCCGGTCAACCTCAAATAATCTGTGAGTTTGTGGTTCTGTGAATACGAATTCAGATGTATTCTTCTGTGTCCACGATCGCATCTGTTCTATTTTTGGGCAGTTATCTGGTTGATCTTTGTCATTTGGGCATACTTTAATATTAGATCCTCTTCCAGTGTAAGACTTTCCAGGTTTTATTTTTAAGTATCCTGCTCTGGTACACAGATACAACCTAAAACTTTGAGACAAGACTTAAGGCAAAATAAAGGTTTGTGACTAGACAGAGGGTTGACTGGAGATCACCACAGTCCACAGCAGATAAAGTAAATATATCATGTGCCCCTGTCCATGTGTAATAGCTGCCTTTTTGTAATCCCAACAGTTTAGGGTGTTACCTTCCCTTCTGGAAGTCTATTTAGCTACCGGGTAGAGCCGTGACTCCTACCTCGCGGACAAGTGACTTCATTCCCACCAGGGCTTTACAACCTTCGTAAAATCTTCCTGGATATTAATTGCCTCTTGCAATGAGAATGGATGGCTCACAGGCTAGCACCAAGCCCAGCACCGCAACACCCTGGGACGGGCACTACAAACCCAAGCAAGGAAGCACGGCACACTTGCACAGCAGCCTTTGCTGGGGATTTCCCTGCCTGTCCCCAGGCCAGAGAGATGGCTGTGTGGCAACTTGGGCTTGGCATGGAGAGGGGGCTGTAGAAGATAATTTCAAGCTCTTTTACAAGATAACAGCTGGTTTTTTTCTGTTTTCTTTCCAATATACAACAACTGAATATTCTCCTGTTTTTAGTATTAGCTTTTTCAGCTTGTTTCATACAAAAATGTTTCTTTTTTTTTTTTTTTACAAAAATGTTCCCAATGTTGTTATGCACACATCCATCTACTACAAACATTTTATGATCAGAACCCTGCCAACTAAAATGCTTTAATGCAGAGCTGCCACTGCTTGAAAAATGTTCAAGAAAACTCTTGAACTTTTATGGGAAATTTGTGATTTCACTATACAGTGGAGGAAATGTAATGTTTTACATGTGTCTGGCTTGCCTAGAACTACCTCGTGGGTCTTCAGGTTCTTTTGAAATAGGGTACTGGGACTGAAGCCGCAGCTGATCGTACCTGAATAAGGCACTGGAAAGGCCCGTGAGTTTATATGAGTGACCGAACAGCATTGAGCTAACATCAGGGAGATCCCAACATATTTTTTTTTTAATTCCATTCCAAAGAGCTGGCATTGCTTTTCTCGAGGCTTGATTGCACTATACATAAACTGAAGTTAATAATAATCCCCACTTATCTCACTAGGGTGTTATATGACTAAACTATTGTTTATAAAATTTATAACCCTGTGGCGAATACTTCCGCATGATCTTCTGGGGATAGGGCACAGCAAGCCTCTAATGAGGACTGGCAGTCGGGCTCTCCATCAAGATCATACGGATCTGCAGAATATCCCAGTGGCAGAGTGAAAGGTTGAATGTGCGCCAGGTTGCACAGGTTCAGAGGCCCAGAGGCTGACACATCCTTTATGTAACTCCTTTACCACAGCTTTGTTCCCCTCGCATCACACAGATAAAGGTATGCCCAGCACCCTCGCTGCCACCTATGCTCACATAGTTACAGCAGAGACTGTGAAATAGCGCACAGCTTGAGCAACCAGCACCCCTCCACCTAACGACATCGCTGTAAGCGGCTTCTGCAGGGGACTATGCCCTACATTTCAGGCCACTACTAGCACAGAAGCAAAGATGCAAAATCATCCCTACAAACAGCCACCCGCCTTCAGGTGGCTGACACACCCAGTGAAGTGGGTGCAGCAGCAGTGACACACACCTATGGAAAAGGTTGGATTTGGTAGTTAGCAAGGTGCTGCAGATCTGACTATACATGTTGGTGTCGTTTCAACACCGTGCCCTCAAAACATCAGCTGATAGTTTGGCATTGCCACTCTCCGGCATGTACACATACGAATCCCTCATTGCAAAAGCGTGCTTGCCACACCTCGCAAATGATAGAAGCTGTGACAGATATCACTGCAGATAAAAATCTTAGCTGTGTAAAAGTATGAGAAACCATGTACGAAAAGTATCAGTAGGGTGAATAGGAGATGGTACGCATACAGGTTTTTATCATCCTTGTGCCCGTGGAACACTTATTTTTAAAAGGAAGCTGAAATGCAGATAAAGCTATGAACTTGCACCTGCCAAGTATACAGCAAATCTGATACACTGTGCATTACAAATTAGCTTTGGTTAGGGTGAAATCTCCCACAAAGGAAATCATTATAAATAAATCTTTCGGAATGGGAAACACCAGGCTAATGGCTCCTTTTCGGGACCAGTAGGCACAGCAGCAGCTGGGGTAGAATGCAGCTCAGCACTGCGGGCCGATACTTCTGCTCACTGACCAGACTTGCAGAAAACAGGGTTAGCTCTACGATTTAAAACCTGTAAACATGATGATCTGGAATTGAGCTGTAGCTACGTTTACTTGGGAACACAACCTGATGTAACTTGGGAGGAAGCTGTTTACTGCTTCCCTGGTCTCCTCCTCTCTGTGCAGAAAGGTGGAGAAGAAATGTCCATATGTAACTAAAATCCTCTGGAAACAAAAGTTGTATTTACATCACTAGGAATTCCCTCTGTTGGATCTGGCCCTTCAGTATTTAAGCCATGATATTAAATATATTTAAATTCTGAGTTTAGATAGAGCTCCAGCAAAAATGGTTGAGGTTTAAAACTTGCAGTTGGTACGGACTGGAAATAAAATGCAACACTGCTGCAGGTATATTCAAGTTATGTCAAACCTAGTGGGAACTTACATTAAAGGTTCATTTTGGCCACAGTCGTCACTGAGGACTGACATCTCTGGATACTTTCTGATACTTCGCTCCAAAATACTTGTTTTGGAAAAATCTGTTTTGATGCAGTAAAACGTATGGGAGGACAGATGGCATCTAGCAGACTGTTCAGAAGACAAAGAGCTGGATCTGTTTCAGGTCCTACTGAAGACTCTCTGTGACAGAGCTGTGTAATCCCTTAGTTACCCCACCTCAAATTACAGATGTAACAATATGTTACGTAATAAAAAAAATTAATTAGTGCTGAAAGACACATTGTTGGTATTAATGCTTTTTTAAAAAAATATGGTTGTTTGAAAACAGACTCTTTTAAGCTTGTATAGCATAAAAGTGCATTAAACCAGCCTCTGCACTGAAGCAGGTAGCAGTTTTACTATTGCATATGCACATACTTAAGCCTGTACTTGTTGATTCAAAGATCAGACAAGCTATTTTGGCACAACTAGCCATCTTCATAATGCGTATCAGCTAGAAAGCTTTGATGCAAGGACCATACAAATTTGATGGGCTGTGTAAAGAAATTTCATATGCTAGGAACTAGTTTGCTGATTTATTTCAGCATTTTCCCTCTTAAAGCATATATGAAATCAAATGAAAAATATGCTAGTTCAGTATCTAAAATATTTAAAACACATATTTTCTAAAATTAAGGTCTTCTGAACAATTTTAAGTTGGTCATGCTTAACATATACAATAATTTTTACCCCTTTTTATTAATAAGTGAGTTGGTTGTCTCTTACCACATGCCCTAATATGTAGATCTGTCAAAATTGATTCAAGTCCTCTAATGGCTTCCCCACCAGGAAAGTTCTTGGTTGTCATAATGCTCTTTGTAGGTGAGCAAAGTTCCTTTACTCCTATTTATATCTTTTGATGAGCTGTCCGGAGGAGATCGCTAGTGGCAATATACAAAGCTCCAGCTGCTTTCTCCCTAATACACCTCACAAATGTTATTCCGCATACCCTAAATGTCACTTTCCCCTCACAGCAGTCTCATTACTAGCCTGAAGCAAACCCCAAGTGTTTTCAGTAATTGCAGAAGCATTGTCTCATTCATCAAATATTATAGTAGAACACACTTTACTGAAATTCATGAGTAAATGCTTTTCACGTGCATTGCTAACTGCACTGATCACCTGGACTTTGTAACAGAATCCCAGAATGGCTGGGGTTGGCAGGCCCCTCTGGAGGCCACCTGCTCCAGCCCCTGCTCAAGCAGGGACACCCAGAGCAGGCTGCCCAGGACTACATCCAGGTGGCTTCTGAACATCTCCAAGGCAGGAGGCACCACAGGCTCTCTGGGCAACCTGTGCCAGTGCTCCATCATCCGCACAGCACAGAAGTGCTTCCTGATGTCCAGAGGGAACCTCTCATGTTTCAGTCTGTGCCTACTGCCTCTTTCCCTGGCACTGGGCAACACTGAAAAGATCCTGGCTCCATCCTCTTTACAGCTTCCCTTCAGGTACGTATGTCCCCCCTGAGCCTCCTCTTCTCCAGGCTGAACAGTCCCAGCTCTCAGCCTCTCCTCACAGCAGAGGTGCTCCAGTCCCTTCATCATCTTCGTGGCCCTTTGCTGGACTGTCTCCAGTCTGTCCATATTTCTTCCGTGGTATTCTCTCATACTGGGGAGCCCAGAACTGGACCCAGCACTGCAGGTCTGACCTTACCAGCAATGAGTAGAGAGTAAGTAGCACCTCCCTTGACCTGCGGGAAATACTTTCCCTAATGCAGCCCAGGATGCCATTAGCTTTCTTTGTGGCAAGGGCACATAGCTGGCTCATGTTCAACTTGGTGTCCATCAGGACTCCCAGGTCCTTTTCTGCAGAGCTGCTTTCCAGCTGGGTGGCCCCCAGCATGAACTGCTTTCTGGGGTTGTTCCTCCTCAGATGTTCTTGGTGTTTCTCCCCAGGGAACATTTATACTGCTATTTATTTTGGTCATGAAGAATGAGAAAATGGCTTGAAAGTTCTGAGATGAGATACCACATTGTTTTTTTACAAACAGGTCTGGAAGGAAGACAAATTGTTTGTGTCATGGGGTATAAGAAAACCTCTAATAGGAGCTGGGAGGAGACCTTCCTTGGGGCTAGATATCCCACAACTTCCTGTTACCTTTTGCACCTTTCCTGAAGCACTCTGGCTCACCCGCTGCCAGCACAAGCACCCTGCAGCACTGGACAAGTGGCCAGAGCTTAGCTGGGATTTCCTGCATTCCTCTGGGGTTACCTGCAATGGGCCTGCCTTTTCTGAGAATAAATTTGCCCATCTGAGATGTCAGGATTTAGGAGCATGTGGATTACCTAGGTTAAAAAGTAGTAGATTTCAGATCTTGGTAATTAATGATATTTAAAAGTCATCTTTTTCTGACTACCTTTTTGCAGATTTCCTTGGATGCTTTTGGATGCTTTTATTTTGGATGCCTTCCTCCTTCTCCTCTCTTTAAGTAGAAGACTTGGTTCTCAATTTTCTTAGAGCCAGCACATCCTGCTGGGTGCACAAAGACAGGAAACTAGCTGGGATGTGTTTGGAAGCCCGTAGACCTACACCTAATTTAAAAACCATTTCTGTTTGTTTGCAGGTTGAAAGTTAAATTGATAATAGTTTATCATAAATTTAATCACATTTTTTAAGACAATGTCAATTCTTCAAGAACAAGAGAAGTTGCTCTTAGACTGCTCATCTCCTCCCTGTTGTCCATACTCTGCAACTCTGCTGCTCTTTTCAAGGCTTTTCAAGGCTTAATTGCTCTGTAAAGTTATGTATGTACAACCACATTACCAATATAAAGGAATTTATTGAGGTCAAAGAAAAGGTATTTAAACTGAAATAGATGAAACATTAAAATGGATCATATAGATATTTCATATACAATAATTATTATTGGTGTTAACTGTGCAAAAAAGTCTTCCATGGAATAAGTATATAATCATTCTAATAAAGAATTAAGCATATCTATGCTATAGTATAAATAATAATTATTATGAATACGTATTAATATTGCTTATCTTATTTGGCTTATGTATATTGCTGTTTTATTCCTTTTTGTTCCTTGTTAGGCTGTGGATCTTTATTCTGTGTGTTAGTGGTGCTCTGCTTATTCCACATCTTGCCTGACACCAGGAATGGTAAGGGACTGTGATCTTTTGTCATGTTCAATCAAGCCTGTCTGGATTTGGCTAAGACAAATGGCTATACACCAATCTGAAGTGTATAGCTTGTTTTTCTGGTTTCCTTTCAATTTAAGAGATAACATTAACAAAAATCAAAATCCTTGCTTTAGATGATGCCAAACACACACATGAAGTTTCTAACTGCACAATGACACGCTGCAGTGGTTTCACCTGAAGGAGGCACAGGAACCACAACTAACACTGTGCTGTCTGCCTGCAACTCGGGAAGCAGGTTGGTGTTCACTGCGCCCTACTTGGTGACAGATCCAGTGCAGGGCTCTCACCAGACCTTCTGCAATGATCAGCGTCATCAGAACAGAATGCAATCGAAGTCAGTACGATTAATGCAGAGTTTTGATTGACTCTTCCCACATGAGAGAACAAGTACCCATCCATCCATTAGCATATGGCAACCTTGCTTCGGCTCCAGCTTTTCTGCAGCATTGGGATAAACTGGACCACCCTCTCCATCCAGACCTCCAGAGGATGAGGTGGCTCCTCCTTCTTTTCCCGGTGTTGGTAATCCCTGCTCCCAAACGGCTGGTTTCCAAGCTGCAGGTACGGCGGCTCTGCTCGCCGCAGAGTAACCAGCAATGGCCAGTGTGCCTCTCTTGTCTGTAGGGCTGGGATCAGAGCTGCCAAGGCAGTCCAGGAGCCAAGTGGCAAGTGACTCACCCAGCAGGAGGAGTGCTAGCTGTGCTCACGAGGACCAAGTGACAACTAACGCATGGTACCAGTGTGCTGGGGGAGGGAGAGGTGGATACATCTCATCTGCTGTGTGCCAGAAGGAAAGCTCGCAAGACGGGCAGACAGGCTCCCCTCCTGTCCCTGTGAGGAAACCATCCCCAAATGTGTATTTCAGCTATCCACACTGTGTGGATCATAGGGGAGAAAGAGGCAAGCTAGGAGGAGGAGAAAAGAAGCAAAGGGTGTCAGGAACAGCTGGCGCACCCACATCAGGCAGAGGGCTTGTTTGGGTTGATCCTGATGAAGCAGGATTTCACCCACAGCACATGCAGCCTCACCTATTGCTGCCTTTGCCATGGAGGCTCCTTCTCCTGCAGCCTTCAGCGACAGCCTGGGTGGGGAAACCCCTCTGTGCCACGAAATTACCATAAAATCTCTTGAGGTGATGGACGAGGGCATGCAGGTGCGAGATACACGTTATTGGTGGATGGAGAAGAGTGGATGTGCTGCTGGTCAGGGAAAGACTGCCAGCAGCGGGAGAGGAAGGCGGAGGGGTCTGCTTTTATCAGTGCTGGGAGGGGAGGCAGCGGGAGATGAGGTTTCTTGGGGAAGACAGCCGAAGGGCTGCCGCCTCAGTATAAAATACCTGAGGTGAAGCGAATACGTGAGTGCCTCAGCCCGTCTGTGGGCACCGTGCGACAAGGGAAAGCCACGAGAGAGAAAATAACAGGAGACTGAAATATTTCTTCCCTATTACGTTATTTTTTTTTATTTATATGATAACATAAAAGGCAAAAGGAGGAATTCGGGCGCTTCTCCTCGAACCCGCACACGGCCCGCACCTGCTCCCGTCAGCGGGAGGCCGCCGCTGCCGGCCCCGCGCCTGCGCCCCCCCGCCCGCCGCCCGCCTCCTCGCCCTCCTCCCTGCCCGCGGGGCGCGGGAGCCGCTGACGGGAGCGAGGCGGAGTCTGGAGGGAAGATACCGAGAGATAGAGATTTAAATCACATCCCCGGCTCTACAAGGGCAGCGGCCGCAGCAGCCCCGGCGCAAAGCCACGGACGCACGCAACCGAGAGAGGTTCTGCCGGCTCCGCTGCTCGCCATGGGTGCCGCCGCCGCCGAGCCCCCCCGCGCCGCCGGCCTGGTGTCCAGCGTGCTGAACGACACCCTCGAGTTCTACCGCTGGACCTGGAGCATCCGAGGTAACGCCACCGGGCGGCCCCGGGCACCGGCCGCCCCCCCGAGCCCCGTCGCCATCACCGTGCCCGGCGCCCCCCGGCCGCGGGGGCAGCGGCGCCGCGCTCAAAATGGCTCCGTTGCCAGGGCGACGCCGGGCGGGCGGGCGGGCGGGCCGGGGGGGGGACCCCTCCTCGCTGTGTGGGGGGCACCGGCGGACCCCCGGGGTGCAGGGTGCCGCTTCTGCCCCCTGCACTGCCGCGTTCCCGGAGCGTCGCCCGGCTCCCCTCGGTCGCCACAGCCGGTGGGGAGCCGGCTGGCGGGGGCGAGCCGGGCCCTGAGCCCGCTGGCAGCGGCCTGGCGTTTGGCAAATGGTGGAGTTCGGCGAGCTGCGCGAGGAGATGGCTGCTAGCGGCGATGCGGATGGGTGAATGTCAAATATTAAGCGCGCCGGGGCTCGGTCCGAGGTCTGCCGGTCTCGATACGCTCGGGTTTTGCGCTGACACCCGACACGGAGGATGCTGAAGGAAGAGAAAATGGTCTCGGGATGTGGAGCGGTGTGAGAAGCGGCTGGTGGTGCTGGGACGGCAAATGCGATAGCAATCTGCTGCACTGACCAGTAGCCGCGGAAGTGTCGGTGTGTGCCAGCAGCTATCCTAGTTGGCCAAATAAAACGAGTGGGGTAGAGCCTCTGCTGTCACAGTCACAGCTGTGAGCAGGCCTGGGCAGCTGACAGAAGAACAATAGCGCATCTCGGGATGTTTCCATCGTTTTATAGCTGGCTGCGCAGTGATGAGGGCTATTTCGTTTAAACCTAGGCATACGTGGAGCACTCTGGAGTGAATGCAGCTATGGACGTGTCTTGTGGCAGTCTGATAACCGAAAACGTGGGGCCTAGATTCAGGCTGGAAGCTTGCTACTGCACCAGCAGTCCTTGCTTTCCCGCCCCCCTCCGTTCTGCCATCTGTCAGATAAGAAATTAATCTTATGTTATAGATGGAGGGGCTCACTTTTCTTTTTTTTTTTTTTTTCCCCATGAAAAGCCTTCCCAGCTATCCTCTGAGTTTTGCTGTATTTTAAAAATTATTAAGCCTACGTGCATCTATCTCCTTCTCAGTGTGCAGCCTGCCAGGCTGTAAGATCAAATGAAAGTGCTTGCAGCAGCAGTACGCTGTAATCTGCCCGTGCCTGCTCTCTCTCTTTGCCTCGTGTTGCATACAGCTGTTTGGAGGTTCCCAGGTAATGCAGGAGAGATGCTGCTCAGCCAGGCAGTAGCAGTTTTTGATGGGTATAGAAATAGATGTCGGTCCAAAGTTGACATCCTTATAGATTACTTGCTTTGTCTGAAAAAGATTTCAAGTTTTTGTTGTGTTTTCTGAACTTCAAGTGTGTTATTTAAGTTCAGCTACAGACTACGTTTGTTGTCAACAAAAACACCCCCCCCCCAAAAAAAAAACCAACAACCCCCCCCCAAAAAAAATCCAAGAACGAGGGTTGAAAAAGGAAATTTATGTAAGGAATGTAAAGATAAGTAGCTTACATTAATACTATACACTGAGTGAACTTTTGTTTCATCTTCCACTGCTTTGGAGAGCCTTAAGCCAATAGGATGCCATTGTGATGGTATCTAGAATATGCTCAAGTCCTTGCTGATCCTGTGCTAAACTATTGCTCCAAGTTCAGTGGTGTTGCTGTTAACGTAGGGTTCCGCTATGAAGTGCATCAATCACCTTTTGCGTAAGGTGCTGAGAGTTTCAGGTTCCGAATTTCAGTGACTCCCTGCAAGGACAGTTTTGAACAGAGGCTAAGTCACATCATACTTGTGTTACCATTCTTGTTTATGCCCAGTCTTGTGTAGAAACAAGGTCCTCCTGTAGTTCTTTTGGTCAGGTATGGATATATGAAAGGCAATATCCACACAACGTAGTTACAATGTAGCTCCAGATAAAAAAGTGCCATTACGAGGCAATGCTGCAATACCGTGTAGTAAAATCACATTTTAATGCCCAAAGTTCGGCTTCTATACTTGCTCAGGTTGCTGCTTTTCTGCACGTGTCTTCATTCAGAACAAGACATTGTCTCTATTTGTCATCTTTGAGTGAATATATGTTAAAGTCATGAATTCATCACTGTTGTGTGAATTCATGCAATTCACCTTTGTGTCAAGAACAGCAGTGATGTTGCTCAACAGACAACACAAATTATGGCATGCAAGACCATTGCTTAACTTTCAATATCATTAAATAAAAAACTATACCACGCAGCAAAGTTGCTCAACAAATGATGCCATGCAATACCATTACACAATAAATCATACTGAAACACTACTACACAGCAAAATTACACAATAAAATGTGAAGAAATTTTATTCCCACTACTACTCCTACACAAAAACTTCCCATTCATATAAAACCAAAGTTATTTATTCTCCAGTTTTTGCTTCCACTTTCTGTTGGATGCCCAGGTCTGTCTTCAGCCCTGTTGTCAGTGTGCAGCTGGATTGTCCTGCCAGCAGGTGTTTTCTTCTGTTATCCCAGACTCCTGTGATGGGACTGCATGCAACTGTGCCAGAGTGTCCCACCCAGTCTTGTGCCACTTTATTTTTATGCATTATAGACTTGGTCTTTCCCCCCCTGCTTTATGACATTTAGAAAGCAACCAACCCTTTCTGAGGTCAAAAAGTACCCCAAAAGGCTAGATATTTGATAAGCCTAACTGGATTTTTTTTGAATGATGTCACAACTTTTAATACTAAGCATGCTGTCCAAAGAAGATGCTGTTTGTTTGTTTTTCTGTGGTCAGTTTTTTCAGTCTTGCATTTGGAAATGGTAACGATACTCTTTTTTCCCCATATATATTATTAATATATATTTTCAGCCTTAGCAATGCTTAATATGTGTTTTTCCCTGTTAATTTGTTTGAAATACTTTTTTTCCCCTCTCCTCTCCTTCCTTGACTGTCTTTTTAGACCCCCGTCATGAAAGCCTAAAATCCATCGTCGCTGTATATTTGCCTGAGAAGGCTGAAGATGGGTTGGGAAGCCATAAACTTCAAAGAGAGGTCGAAAGGGCAAAAACATGGTTTTGGCAGTTATCAAGAGGCAAAAAAGGTGGTTGGGGGAACAATTATTATCAGGAAAGATGATCTAGGAAATTCCATACCATTATAGGTAAGGGCATGGGAGCAGCAACGTGTAAAGGATAGGGCAGGGCATCTTCTTTCTTTTGGCTCAGCTCGCTGGTTGGGGTTAGACCTGGGCAGGAAGGATTAAAGGTATGATTAGATGAGTGAGCAGATGACTTAGAGGGAGGTTCCAGGCTGAGTCCAAGAGAACTATTAAGGTGAATAACTCAGGACAAAGTCCAGAATGTGGACATCCTCAAAACGTGGGTGAAGAGACCACTGACATTTAGGGAGAGGAGTAGGAGACTGCCTGAAAGGGAGATGCGTGAAACCCTTTATCAAGAAGACAGAAGAACTACTGTGAACGGATTGAGCTGAAGAACAGGATTTATAGACTTTGGGCGAGAATGATTGTTCTTGGAGCTGAAAGTGAAAAGGAGGCAGGGCTGTCCCTGGCTGTGTGGGACTGCTTTGGGACAGCACCTATTTACAGCTGTTGCAGTCAGTAAGGTTACGGGCGTTTTCCATCAAGAAGGAGAGGCAGAAGATGCAAACTTTCACTTCAGCAGTAGAATAGTCCTCTAAGTAGCATCTTGTGCAGGAATGACGTCAAGTTGGGTCTGAAGTGCAAGGCAATGAGGATGGGAAATGGGGAAAACTTAACAGCTGCTTGCATTAATGGTGATCAGGTGGAGCAGCTTCCACGGGAACTCAAATTGCCATAACAATCTTTGCCAGAAAGATCTTGGGACTACCCATTTATGTTAGGAATGCTCAGGAAGTTCAAGCTTAGTTTCTTTTTTCAGCCCAGGGAACAGAACTGGAAGAAAACACATTTCTTCATCTTCCCTCATTCTTCACATTGTGGAGAAACTGAACATGGCCAAAGGATCCTGAATTTTTATACTTGGAGAAAAGTGATTGGTGTGGTTGGCAGACAGTGGGATTATGTTAGCGCAAGCACTGCCTTGTAGCGTTGGAAGATTCGTGCCAAAGCTGGAAGCAAAAAGTATCCCAATGAAAAATCTTCAGAAGCCGAAGAGGGAGAGAGAGAATGAAGGGTGAGATGAAGACTCTTGAGTCTGTTTGTAAAGCAGAATCCACTCTTAAGTTTTTGGAGTGCTGGCTGAGCATCAGACTCAGTGATTTGGGGCAATACTTGATTTGCAGATACGGTTTTCTTTTCAAGGGAATAATTTTTTTTTTTCATTCAATCTGTGAACGTGTAAAAGGTAAGGATTAGACAGGAAGACCCACACCAGAAACTGGAGAGGCTGGTGTAATTGGGTTTGGCTGTCTTGTGGCAGAAGCAGCACTTGGAGAAATTGATTGCAGAAGTAAAGAATGTTAAAGGCTAGAACATGTGAGTGTACTGCCAAGCAAACCAAGGAATAGGAGCATCCCGATTTGCTTAGCGTATTTCATTAAGCATCCTACTTCCCTGCCTCTCAGAGGAGGGACTTTCTTGGTGTAGAAAAAACAGCTGTTGGTATCAAAGATAATTTGCTGGGTGTTTGAAGGAAGTTCTATCAACGTTTCATCATCAGAAGATATCAGATTGCAGAACTCAAAAGACAGCTAGTGGAGGCCAACGGCATCCTGGCCTGTATAAGAAGCAGTGTGGCCAGCAGGTCGAGGGAAGTGATTGTGCCCCTGTACTCGGCTCTGGTGAGGCCGCACCTCGAGTACTGTGTTCAGTTTTGGGCCCCTCGCTACAGGAAGGACATGGACGTGCTCGAGCGAGTCCAGAGAAGGGCGACCAAGCTGGTGAGGGGTCTGGAGAACAAGTCTTACGAGGAGCGGCTGAGGGAGCTGGGCTTGTTCAGCCTGGAGAAGAGGAGGCTCAGGGGCGACCTCATCGCTCTCTACAGTTACCTGAAAGGAGGCTGTAGAGAGGTGGGGGTTGGTCTATTCTCCCACGTGCCTAGTGACAGGACGAGGGGGAATGGGCTAAAGTTGCGACAGGGGAGTTTTAGGTTGGATGTTAGGAAGTACTTCTTTACCGAAAGGGTTATTAAGCATTGGAACGGGCTGCCCAGGGAGGTGGTGGAGTCACCATCCCTGGAGGTCTTTAAAAGACGTTTAGGAAATGTATTTCAGAAAAGTGCATTCCTGAAGTGGAAGTCTCTGTTTAGAGATCTTGGATCACCAAGCCTCAAGAGCTGGAGCCTGAGGACATAGCCAGAAGCAAAGCTGACACCGTGAAAGCCACAGCAAAGCTGAGGTGCAAGTGACAGACATCCCTTTCCTAAACGAGGAAGGAAGAGTTGTGGGTAACCTGCAACTCTCAGCTCCAGCAAAGGGGTGAAACAAGAAAAAAGCCTTCAGCACCAGCAAGAGTGATACAAACTTCTGTTTGAACATTCATTAGCATATTCTTGAAGCAAAAAGAAAGGCAAGGACAAAATGGAAAAAGGCAGGGATGATCCGATCGTGAAAACTGGGTAGGAGAAGAAGATCCCTTTTCATGTGTAGATATCATGTCTCGAAATCTCTGAAGGAAGTAGGATGTTATGGATACTATTAAAGCAGTTTTCTTGAAAAAGGTTGGGGAAACTGCTTTCTACATAATTTAACCAAGCTGATTGCATAGCTGTAGCACCCACTGCAGCTGATCCGAGTGACTGGATATTTAAAATTGCAGCACACCGTAAATTACTGTTGTGGAGTTCTTGGCAGATCACATTTCCCAGCTGAAGCTATGTGCCATTAGTGAGGAGCAAATCAGCAGGTGGTCCAGGAGCCACATACTGCAACAGGAGGGGAAAAGCTCTTGAGCAGTTGCAATACCCGTGGCATGAAGTACAGCCGTTCATTGCGGGGTAACATCTATTGATCGAGCCTGGGAATCAAACTGTTGTTTGCAGGTGGCTGTCTCTAGCTGGAGAAACTTGAGCAGGAGTGGACTGTGGCAATCGTTCTGGGTTTATGCTGCGCTCAGGGCTGAAGGGGATGTATCAGGGGTGTGGGTAAAGCTGTGGCAGTCCAGAAGAGGTTGTACTGAACGCAGATAAACTGTCCTGTGTAACCACGAAAGGCTGGCAAAGGAAACTTAAGGACAACCAGTAGAGGAAGAGGTGGGAAATGTGGTTTGTGGTTCCTTTTAAGGGCTTGTAGACCAGGAGCCATGAGACATGGGTGAGGCAAGACTCCACTTTTTGCCAGTCCAGACAGGTTTTTGGAGTTACTGGATTCACATGGAAAGGATTAAGGAAGCACTTAGATGAAAGGTGGATGACTGAAAAGGCTGCAAGCAGGCATTGAGAAAACTTTGGGAAGAACTTGCAAGGATGCAAGAATAAGGGGGGAAAGGTGGTGGTGTGTGCTGAAGAGCTTTTGGGCTGGGGTAAAGGGGGTTAAATGTGAGTGGTATGAGAAAAGGGGGCTAAATAACAGTTCGTTTAGCTAAAAGGAACTGGCTATACTTTTAAAGGGTCTCAGTGTGTGCGGTGTGTACCTGGAGCGCAGAAGCTGGGACAGCGTGCTTGCAAGGACTCTGACAGCAAGCAGGGCTTTGGGGCTGTATTTTAAATCAGAGTCGAAGCTACCACAGCACTTCATAAGGGACTCGCTTCTGTTTTGTGTGTGAGCTTTAGGAAGATGTGGGTGGGGGTACGTAGTTTCAGGATCTCAGGTGTGACATGGGTACAGCTGTGCTCAACTTTGTCAAGACTGGAGTGCTTCTGAGCATATGGCCTTCGAGGTCTTGTGGCATTTTAAGGGATGTAAATGAAGGTGTGAAGTCAGGCCTGCTGAGCATTTGCGGCAGCCCTGTGGGGGTTGTGAGGACTGCAGCCAAGGCAGCAGGTAAAGCAATAAGTGTCTGCAGGGCAAGCCCAGAGGTAGACTGAGTGCACCATGTGCTTCGTATTAGCTCCCGTTCAGTGTGCTTGGATTTCGTGATAAACGTGAGGTAGTTTACCTTTCTTTTATGGAAGGCGAGGGGGATTAAGCTGCCTCAATTCGGCTTGCGTTCGTTGCAAGATAACGGTATGCCTGGGGCATTAACTGCTCCTGGTTTTGTCAGATTAACTCACTTGTGTGCCTACCACTCAGCTCCTTTCTCCATGTACTTGCCTTCAGTGGCTTGATCCTTAACTCCTGCCCCGGAGAGTTCTCTGCTTTGTGGCGTTGTCTGCTTGTGCCGTGAGACTCTTACTGGTTCCTCTCCATCCATCCACCTCCCGCACACGCTTCTCCGTGTCAGCATCCCCTTGTGTTCTGACGACTTGGTTTATTTCCATCTCATGTTCCTCTTCCTCTCACCTCTTTCTGCAGTCTCTCAAAAGTCTTTTACTCTCTCTTGTATACATTTCGCTTCAGATGTCATGATTGACCATGGTAGTTTCTTATCTTTTTTTTCCACATGACAAAACCATTTGCCTCTGCTAGTTTTAGCAAATACGGGAGATTGCTCTATTACTTTCTAAACGCTCATAGAATATTGCTGGAAGAGGGTGCTTATAGCCTGTTCCTTTCACCTGTCAGTTGAGCCAGTAGGTCTTATTCCTTTACACACAACTTGATGTCCTTCTATTCCTGTATTAGCATTGTAATACCTTCTTTTTAAATGGCTTAAGATACCACGCTAGAGGGGAGGAAAAAAAAAAGGAAATACAGGTACGAAGTTGAATAGCTGGGCTGCAAACAGGAGGCTGCATAACCGTATTTCTGGGTTTGCATTCTGCATTTAGTAGTTTACTGGAACAGATGTGTTCAATAGAAATACTTACACGTAGAGTGCCCCAAAGTGCTTTGCTACCAAGTCCAGATTTTCTTTTACTTTGTCTAATCACAGTATGTCATTTATGAATTTTTGACCAAGAGTGAGAAACTATTTCAGAAACCATTAGGGAAGCCTAGGTTTGGGGGCCATATGCTGCCATGAAAGGTAACACGACTGTAGAAGCAGAGGCTTAGTTGTGGCAGTTGTTTGGATATGGCATTATCTAGCAGCCAAATTGATTTTGTGCCTGGTATTTTTGGTGCAAGATTCAGATGTTTGTGATTGTTCTGGCCATCTTTGGATATGAGAGCACTTTGTTCCGTTTGTGTTTTGAAAAACAACATCTGAAGGCTTTTTTCCCTAGATTTGCTATTCTTGCTGATACCAAAGGCATGTTGAGGAAGCAAGTTTTAAGTGGTTTGCAGTGTTATTTTTCTTTGGAGGCTGATGTACTTTTCTTAGCCTAACAGAAGACCTAATGTACCTCGCTACTGTAAACTTTGCTTCTGCCCCTCAACTTGGAAGATAAGAGCTAATACATTTCAATAACTCCTCTTGTAGGTTTATTCAAAACAAGCTTTTGACCTTGTTCATCCTGCTGTAAAACAAAGTTGGTGAGCAGCGTCCTCGTGGTGGTGCAAACAGGAAAAAAAAGCAGGCAGTTTATCAGAGGGATTTATGTGCAGCTCCTTGCAAATGTTTTCTGGTATCTTTCTGGTATTATTTTTTAGGTAGATTTAGTTTGCCATTGCTGATTTTTTGTACCTGTCCAGTCACTGCATCTAGGTGTCTCTAAATATTCATCTGCAGTCCCAAATCATTCTGTATTTTGAGAACAATGTCACTGGTTGTTTACACTCGCTGTGTAGTTAAGCGCTGGTATCCTTCTGCTGTGTTAGCACCTTAGCAAGGTATTTCAGTGCTGCGCTCCATGTCCTGCGAGTGCTGAGTGTGTAACATCTCTCTACGGTGGATAAGGCCTTGCAGAGATTTTAATAAACGGCTATTAATAATCCTTTACGTTTCACGAGGATGCTAGCTTCTAGCTGAGGGAATTTGATTAAAAATCTGTCTATGGACAAAACCAATTCTGTGGTCATTCCCTTTGGCATTATAAAAGCCCTGAATTGTACTAGAAGGGCCAATGCTCTAATTTGTTGTTGTGACATTGAACCTGCATGTGTCTTGTGTTTGTATTGCTGCTCACCATTACTCCTAAAGGTATACTCATGGTACCAAAAGACACCATTTTCTTGTGAATTAATGACACTTTCAGTCTGAGCTCTCAGAAATACAGTTCTGGCTAAGACTTCAAGCTTGTGTAGAAGTTTCAATGAAGAAAACACTGCAGAAGGAGAACTGCTCCAAGTGTGTTTTACACAGCACATTTATTTCCGTAGGAATATGGAGACATCGTGTTTTTTGCCTTTTTTTTTTTTTCTTTGCATCTGTTTGCTCTGTAACTTGTAACCTTTAAGAAAAGGCACGCAGGTATCTCTCTATTGGGCACCCGTCTGGCTTTTGTGATGTTTGGAAAAGTCAGATTTGATAAACAAAAGAATACACCATGCCTTGAGGGCTTATAATCTTGCACATCTTGTGTAAGCTTCAGCAAGGTTTGTGTTGCTATTATTCCTTGAAGCAGAGTGTTTGTGCTGTCCCCACAAATAATCGTAATCAGCAGAGGAGGTAAGTAAAAAGTAGTTTGAACAAGGCAGTTTCTTAGAGTTGAAAACCCTGGGAGTTGATAGTAAATTCATATTTCTGAGCTTGATTTCATTACTATCCTTGTCTTGAGACAAGTGTATCCTGTAATTGCTGTGTACAGGCTTGAAAGATAATATGATATTAGTGGCTGAATTACGGGAGTCCCAAGAAGGCTGAAATGCTTGTTACAATGCACCTGACCTTTTAACAACAAATTGGGATTAGGCATCCCTGTTACTTTAATGGGAGTTTATGAAATACACACATATTACACAGCTGTTTAATAGCTGCAGGAGACGTTCTTCATAACTGTGTGGTATTCTGATTTTATGTTAGGTTCCCATGTTGCTGTATATAGCTTTACATAAGGCTAAATAGTCAATTACAAAGCCACGAAAGTAAAGGCAAAGCCACAGCTGGTTGTAGGCAGTACCCGTCAGTCCTGTCTGTAGCCCTTTTGGTTTGGGGCAGGCACCTCTCGTTTCTGGATGGGCCAGGATTTGTACAGCTTCGTCTGCAAACTTTTTAATTGTTTTGTTTTTCTGGGGGGGGTTGGCTTTGTTTTGTTTCAAAATAATTGCTTTCATTATTTGTTGTGTGTGAGAATTTCATTTTATTATTATTAATTCTTACATCTTAACAACTATTAAACTTAACTTAAACTTAACAGCTATTAAACAACAAACTAAAACAGTAATGCTTTGCCATAAAATTTTGATGCATCTTGTTCTCAGCCCAAACAAATTAGTCTGTTCTTGGCTGGTTAAAGCTTGAGTATAGACAAAATACTCGACTCGAATATTCCCGTTCCTTCTCAAAGATCAAAGTGAATACAACAATTTCGTACTGTTCTGTGCTAAAAAGCGACTTAAATCAGGTTCTGCTGCCTTGTTGGAACCGTGGTCCGTACAGCATCGTGCACGTGTGATCCGTAGCTTTGCCGGTAGCCGTAGTACCAAATTCTTCTGAGAGGGATAGCGGCAGGCACTTGGCTGGTGCAGGCGGTAGTTTCCTCTGTCAAACAGGCGCAAGGCTTAAATGTTTGGAGGCGATCCGGAGATGAGCCATGAAAATGATTAAAGGATTGCAAGATACACCTTCAAGTGAACAAAAAAAGTGAGTGACAGCTGCTTACAAGTACCCAAATGAGGGGGAGAGGGGGGGGAAATGATAAAAGATGAGTCATCAGCCTACCAGAGAAGAGTGTGATTAATTGGCTGCTTAATTCCAATGCCTTTGGACTTAGGGAGCAAATTTATGCAGTGGGTGTAATTAACATTTTACAGCATAAGTGTCCTGCTGGATTCGCTGCTTCTGGGAATACTTGCTGGGTAGTCAAGTGAGAAACTCTTCTGAGGAAGGTATCTTGGCTAAAACACAAATGAGTTAAGGGAGGGTTATTGGCCTCTGTTCTGTAGGTTATACTAGGTTGCTGTGATAAGTACAGGTATCTTTGATGCTGCCAGCCTCCTTAGAAATACCTGTAGTGCCCCAAAACTGCAGACATCGCCAAGTATGATGGGTGAGATAAAGGGATAAATGGGTGAGAAATAAGCACGGACTGGACACTCCTTGTGTCCCAGTCCTTCTGCTTTCCTGCGCTGTCCCTCCTCAGAGCCCATACAGACGTTTTGCTGATTCAGACAGGCTACAGGAGTACTGTTTGGGCACTGGCTTTAATCCTTTATTGTGGATTTCCCATAAAGAAGGTTGAGGACTACACTGCAATGCGTGCAATGAATAATCAGTATTAAAACAGACAAGTTAATTCAAGCACTGGAGAACTTTTAAAAGAATAATTCATCTCAAGCCACATGGATGCTCTATTAAAGTTGTAATAAATTAAGATACGACTTTTAGTTCTGTTGGTATTAGATTCACTTCTCATTTTAACTCTGCAGGGGTCCATGTCTGAGAGCCTCCAGCCCCAGGTTGTGCAGCCCGGGTAGCTAGCTGTGTGCCATTTTAAAGCTTACATCTACAGCCTCGGCTGTTCCATGTATCGCATCATAGAATTGTTAAGGTTGGAAAAGACCTGCAAGATCGTATTTGTATGCTCTGAGGCTTTGGTTTGTGGCAGACTGGGGTGTGTGGGTTTGGTTTTGTTGTTTTTTGTTTTCTTCCTTCTCCTCTTGGAATCTCTACAGCCAGTAACAGTGAACGTACTGCTAAGTGATTCAGACACCTTACTCCATTTAATTTAAAAGCTTAGGGTCGAACCATGTAGATGCTTGAGTTTCAACTGAACTAGTCTGCAGTGGCTGTAGAGCCACAGTGAAGTTCTATTCGCTTGTAATTATTTGTGGCACTGAGCCAGGATGTGTAGCACATATGCAAAAAGAAAAATAAACTGTACAGAATATTAACTGCTAACCAGAAAGGGAAAAAAATGGGGGGAGAACACTAAAATACTGTAAAGAAATACAAAAGCTTTGTAAATGTTTCGTTACAAGATGCACAGAGTTGTTTCTTGCATGTTTTCTTACATGATGCATGTCTTCGTTTTGTAATACCTCTCAGTTGTAGTGCTCCTGGAGCTAACAAGATAAGTGAAATAGTTAGATTAATAAAACAGTGTAGTTCGTAGGACAATAATTAGATACTACTGGTTTGCCTTCCTTATACCGCAGAGTTTAAATTCCGCTTCTTTAAGGAAATCTTTCTTAAAGTTGCAACTGGGCTTTGGGAGTGCCTCTTGTTTAAAATAAACAGCGTGATCTGCAGAGAACTCTCACTGCTGAGAACCACTTTTAAACAGTCACCGTCACTTCTGCAGTGTCCTTAGGAATGTAATTGGACAGATGGGTGTGCTGGATTGGCACTCTAAGTGTCTTTGCGCTGAGAATAGTATCAATAGCTATTAATAACTTTGAAAGGCTCTCCAGATAAATTAGTGAGTAGTGACCTTATAGCTAATGAGTATGTGTGATGTTAAGCTAAAAACTTGCATGGATTTTTTTTTTTACTATTTTTGTAAATCAAATGTGAATGCATGGAATTTCAAAAGTCGTGTATTTCAATTAATTTCTTTTAAAGCTAATATTAAATGCAGAGATAGTCATCATTGCACCAGTTCAGGATTTCTCCCGATGGATGTCTGATGCATTTTTTTGCTTATTTTTAAAACTTGTACTTCTTGATAAAAGGAAAAAAAAAATTGTAGGCTCTGTAATAAACAGAGAATGTAACCATCTAAACTCCTGTCTATCGGCAAGGAAATGCTGAATCATGTATAACAGAAGCATTTGCATATAAAAACACTTAGTGAGTTTCAAAGAAGTTTTTAATGATTTTCATTCTAGATCACTATCAGTGCAGTCTTACATATTGAAGATCATCATCGTTTTGCCTTCCATATTTTAATAGGGCTTCATTGTATTCTCTTTAGACATTACCAAGGATATTCAGTCCTTTTTACTGGTTCTACTCTTGCCCTTGCACCGGAGGAAGAAACTGGAGCACTTCCTGTATATATTCCCCATTAATTGCCCCACATAATAAAAAATTAAATCCTGCAAGATTAGGTGCCTCGGGGCAATTTCAAATTTATATGTTCTTCTGCTTCTTGTCTTGGCTTTGCAATGTGAGACTCAAAAACGTAGGTAGGCAAAATGCAAAGATTTCATGTTCTTGCCTTACATAACGTGTTCCTGCTGGGACTCTGCCACTAAAAGACACCTTAAATTACTTTGAATTCACTTTACAACTGGGTGCTGCTTTATATGTTTGGTCCAAAACTAGTACCACCTTACAAGAAAGCACTGTACTACAGGCTGTGCCATGACAACAATCATTTTGTGATCGAATTAGAATCTGGGTCTTAGGATTTGAAAGACAAACGCATTAATCCCCTGAAAGATTCAGTCACTCTCTGTCAATTCTAATCAGGTGAAGGCATTGGTTGTTTTGCTTCAAAGCGGTTGGAGGGATTCTTTTAATTCGGGGAGATGGCCTTTTTATTTCGTGCTTGTTTTGTTTTTAGATAATAATGCACTGATGGTATATAAAATAATGCAGGATTTAATACACTTATATGTCTCCTTAAGCTATCGCAGTTCTCTTGTCATTTGCAGAAATCATTTGTGGACATCAGCACCAGTGAATAATAGTACACAAAATTCCACTGTTTTTGTGAAAACAAATGTTTTTTTTAGTTATTCTTTTCAGTGGCTTGGAAGGCTTGTCACTTAAATGGTTGCTTTAATTTGTCTTGGTTTGAAAGAGTTTATCTTGCTTACCTGAAAAGAAAATTGGAACAAGGATGCACGTGTAACCATGTGTTTTCTGTGTGGAACAGCAGGCTTACCCAGTAACTGAAATTCACTCATTTTTGTAACGCCCTCTGTGCAACAGGAATGATGTACCGAGCTGATCTAAAACTTAGCAAGCTACTTTGTATTGTCCAGGCAGGATCTTATAATAAACGATTTTTTTTTTTGGTTGTTTTCCCAAATCTAGCAGCCTCTGGGATGAATACTTCCATGTTTTCTGATTTCACATTATTAGTGAAAGGTAATCAGATACAGGGTTGCCCTAAATGCCCTTAAAATAAATGTGATGCTTCTGTTTTGCTTGATCAGGTTACACTCCAGAACCGAATTCCGAGGGAATGCTCAAGCCTACGGTAGTCATACAGGTGTTTTACGTTCAAAGTGTTATAATTATCCTTATTAGTTATTATAGTCACCAAAATGCCAGTCATGTGGATTCTCTGGGCAGTGAGGTGTGCAGTCTGTATCGGTAAGCTGTGCTTTTCGTGCAGATACGTTGAGAAGGCTAGTGTCTGATTGGTAGTGGGTCATGGACCAGAAACCCTGTGCGGAGGGAAGGGAACAGGCTGAAACTATGATACAGGTACAGAAGTGCAGCGCCAGCTGTTCTGATGTTGTGAGAGAATTAAATATTTCTTCTGGCATTCTCCAGGAAAATAGGTGAAATAACTGTTGACAGTTTTGATGAAGCACCAGAAGAAGCCCACTTGCAAGAGAGATTTCATTTAAATAAATAAATAAATAAAAATTGTTCCCTTCTCTGTCCTTTCACCTATAAGTGAAATCTTTGTCTCCTGACATACAAAGACATCTGAAATAGGTCACGCTTTCCTGTTTTCAGCGGTGGGTGGTAGTGTTCATCTCCTGGGTAGAATTTAAATCTCCTTCCAGTTTCACATCTGTAGTATTGTTGCTTTAGTAGCCAGGATCCCACGCAGCACCTGGCTAGAAAACAGAAGCCAGGTTCATGGATGTGTCCCTACCTTTTTATATTGCTTATGCAGTGCAAAGAGGCCAGGAAAGCAACCGGGCCTCTTGCTTTCCTTGCCCTTAACACTTTGTGCACTGCAGTGTCTGAAATGAGATGCAGGTTTGATTAAAGCATGTCATACCTTGGCTTTTCCCAGAGCTGCCTCTTAATTAAGAAGTGACGCCTTTGTTCTTGCTCGGCAGAGATGAATTTCTGCCCACTGTTTTACACCGAGTGGAAGACAAGGATCTCTTCCTTTGCTTTTGTCTTTTAAGTGGTGTTACCTGTTATTTTTAAGTTCAGATTTGTTGAGCGATTGGACGAGCAAGTGGAAACTAAAGCATAAGGGAGAGGGCTGTGTACTAATTGCAGTGCAGCAGTGCGATTTCAATTTCTGTAAGTAGTATTCCATGAGGTCTGGAAAATGGGACAGCTCTTCTGTGTCTCAATACTCTGTGCTATGCTGTACGGCAGTTCTCATGTTTTATGCACAGTACGTTATATTGTGATGGAAGTATCAGTCTCAGGGACTTGTTGAAGAGTAAAAGGTGACTCTTCTCATTTCCTTCAGTTCTGTTTCACTGCCTGCGTTTCCACACATGAAGAGGACACTGCCTCTCTCTTGTTTTTTTTGCTTCTGCTGTTAAGTCATAATAGAAGCAGCTAGACTGTTTTTTATTTCTTTTCCACTTCTTTTTAGGCCTGATGGCATCTTGTTTGCAGGTTAAGTATTGTAAAATCAAGAGGAAGCAAGATGAGTCAGTGTCACGCATGCTGTCTTTCTGTAGAACACAGTATGTGAGATTTATTAGAAATACAGGAGGTCTCATGAAATCTGCACCTAAAATAAGGTTCTAATTCACAATCTTAACAGCAACCAGGGCAATGAGAAAAAGGTAGGGAAGGAGGAATGGCAGTGCTGTTCTGTGCTTACCTCACGGCTTACCTCATGCCCGTGCTCCACGCGGGGTCCCTCCCACGGGATGCCGTCCTGCCCGAACTGAGCCTGCGGGGGCTGCCCACAGGCAGCAGCTCTTCAACAACTGCTCCCACACGGCTCCGTACCACGGGGTCCATCCCCCAGGAGCAAACTGCTCCAGCACGGGTCCCCCACGGGCGGCAGCTCCCCCCAGACCCCCTGCTCCTGCGTGGGCTCCTCTCCACGGGCTGCAGCTCCGGCCCGGGGCCTGCTCCTGCGGGGGCTCTCCATGGGCCGCAGCCTCCTCCAGGCCACATCCACCTGCTCCACCGGGGGCTCCTCCACGGGCTGCAGCGTGGAGATCTGCTCCGTGTGGGACCCGTGGGCTGCAGGGGGACAGCCTGCTCCACCAGGGGCCTCTCCACAGCCCGCAGGGGAACTGCTGCTGCCTGCCTGGAGCACCTCCTGCCCTCCTGCTGCACTGACCTTGGGGTCTGCAGGCTTGCTAGTTACGGAATAGTTGCTTTAATCTCTAGTTATAGCAATAGGTAAAGCCTTCATACCATGGGCAGAATGAAACACTGAGTTAGAAGACATCACTACAGTCTTTTCCAGCCTTCCACTGTAGCAGAGCCATCTTCTAACTCTATACGTCTCTGGTTGCTCAGGCTAGGAGTGCTTTCTGGTTATAGATCCAGGACCTAATATAGCAAATTTTGGGCTCTAGAGTACATGTAACTCTAGATCCAATGAGTGACTTGAGAAGACTGTTTAAAAAAAAAAAAAAAAGACCTATGTCTCAAGTATAGTAGCTTAGGATAACTGGAAGCATCCCTCTGAACTGTTTTATCTTGTAGTTCTTCAGTAACATTGCTACTGTTTTGTCTGAAACACATCAGACTGACATGCATCAAATAGCAAAGGTATTTGGCATCATACAGCCTGCATAAAACTATTGAAGACTTTTTAATGCCTAATTTTAAATTAACAAAAGCTTTTAATTTTATCAGTATTTAGCCAAATCTATGTTTCTTCCGTTTGCAGTGGTGTTGAATACTTGGTTATGTTGCTGCTGCAGTCTCTGACCATTGCAAGCAAAATTGTTTTTGGGGGTATGACTGGGTTGAGCTGGGTTTGGGCTCACTTGATTCAGTTTTTTTTATTGTTTTGGATTGTAGAACTTGCTTGACATAGTGAATCTCTCTGTGAGGTAATGTGATTATTTTTTCTTTTAAATTATTTTTCTCTGACCTTCTCAGAAAGAATGAGCATGTTGTGTTTTTGTTATGTAGCTGATATGAATAGCTGATGCAGCTATTCTAGGAGAAAAGAATATTTAACAAATGCAATGCCTAAAATGATGATGAAATTTATTTTGTTCAGGCTTTTGACTCCTTCTGTTTGCTTCACCCTCCCCAGACAAGCGTGTTGATGATTGGCCCTTGATGCAGTCTCCATTTCCAACACTGACTATAAGCACTATTTATCTCCTCACTGTTTGGCTGGGCCCCAAATGGATGAAGACAAGAGAGCCCTTCCAGTTACGTTTCCTGTTGGTTGTTTACAACTTTGGAATGGTTCTACTCAACTTCTTCATTTTCAAAGAGGTGTGTATGCACTCTCACAGGAGGGAATTCCTATTACAGTCTGAGTGTCTGTAGATTGCAAGAGGAAAATAATCTTGTGTGTTTATGGTGTCTGTTGAAGATTTGGCCCAGATTTTTGACACTTTATTTGCCTCTGACATGAATATTTCTGTAGTTGGGCACAATGTGTTTGTGAATAAATGTACTGGATGGGTGTATGTAAAAAAACTTGCGCACTGTCTAGTCCAGGATAGTATTTTTTAGTTTTATATTAGTGTAAGTACTAGAGAGACTCCCTGAAATCCATAGGGATTTGACATTTATAACTGTTTTTTTGTCTGTTCTTTTTAATGATCTTAAAAGGTGTCAGACTTATAATAAAAGTCACGCTCTCTGTTAGTTTCTTGAATGTGTTGATCGCTTTTAAAAACCCAGATGTATATTGTATTGAAGAAAAGTATCTTGTTTGTAAGTTAGATTTTTAGAATAAAAATAAAATGAATTGTATCTTTATTTAAAAATAAAAGTATTGAGTTTTCTAGCATTTTGTTTGCAGAGTTCTGAATGTTACTTCTAATAAAGTTCAGTGTTGCTGCATTTCTTCTTTGTTAGATTGTCTGTACAGAAGAAGTGGTTAGTAACAATGCAGTGGAAACTTCTCTTCAGCAGAAGCTAAGTGGGATTACTTAACAGTTTAGAAATCATTATTCCAGGATAGTTGTTCAGAATGTAGCTCATCATAAGGAGTAGTTTATGTTACTGTGACTTTGCTCACATGGGTTGAAGGTCTTCTTCCTTGAAGGCCTCAGATCATGAATTTGCAAGATCCGTTTCCAGGAGTAAGCAAACAGATAACGCAGTTTAAATTACAGCATGGCAAAACTCTTTTCTGGGTGGTCCTGTATTTTGCCAGGGAAGTGGCAATCTTCTGTATATTGACCCTTCCCAGAGCTGTAATAAAATCATTAACTGGCTTCACGCTGTTTTTAAGACACGGTTCAGTAAAACTCATCCTAGCCACCACATCTTAATCATCATTTTCTCTAAGTTGTCTCCTTGTGCTAATCAACTAAGTAATAAAATGCTACAGATAAAACAATTCAATGCCTACACCCAAGGATAATTGTGGAAATGGATATAATCTTGGCAGATTAAAACGGAAACTCTGAAATGAGTTCTGTGCTGGTTTTGCTATTTCTGTCTCTTTCACTTTTTTTTTTTTAATTTAAATCAGTATGCATTATCCATAAGCTGAATTACACCAGGCTTGGGGTCAGTTTGTGTTCATACCTCTGTTGCATGTCAGATAATACATGCATTTGCATAGCATTTCCAAACTACTGAGTTCTCATAAAAAAAAAAAAATAAAATGAATGTGTGTTTGAATGTGTTTGCTGCTGATAGTCTGAAAGCTCTTAATTTTAGGTACAGACAGGTTCTAATTTTCTGGTATCCTATCCAGTGGATTTTGAACCAGGCTATTGATATGACACTTGTAATAGAAGGTGACTTGTCTCCGTCTCTTCTCGAGACTGATGAAACTGTTCAATTGTTGTCTTTAAGCCAAGGAAATTCTACTTCAGTCTGTATGAGGTTTACAGTACCCGTGTGCCACTGTTGTAATTCCCATGAGTAACATGGTTGGTATGAGTAAAATGATACACTTTGGTTTTTGTGCGTGGCTAGAGTTTCCAGGTATTGCTGAGAACAGAATTTGGACTTGAAATGCTTTTGATAAGATCCATAGGTCTTGTTTTAAATTTAAATGATATTTAAATATTCATCCTGATTGCAAACTGCATTGGTCATCTTCGATAACATGCATTAAAATTTAAAAAACAACAACAAAAAACTGCACAAAGCACTGCCAGGTTGTTTAATCCAAGACTCTCACATATTGGACTCAACTTCAGATTAGGAACAAATTTATCTCAGTACATGCAGAAGTCCCAGATGCATATAGCTTCTGTTTTACCACAAAATCTTGTATTTCTTCATTTTGAAGGAGTAGCTTCAGCCTGAAGTCAATTTATTGTCTTTGCCAAGCAAAATCCTTGGTGAAATTACCCAGTAGACTGAAGTAGAAACTTATTAGTTTCTGTGTGAGTTTCAAGTTCAGTCTAAATGAGATGGAAGTCAGGTTAGGGATAAGAATAGTCAGTGGCTGCCCATGTTTATTTTGGAAGTCTTGTGTCACCCTTCTTTACTTTTACTTCCCAATTTTCGAGTTATGCCTGCTCCGCTGCTATCTTTTTGATCCATAACAGAGTGGGTTACCTAGCTTTAAACAATCTTGGATCATAACATTTATGAACGTCAAGATCAAAAGTCTTATTTGAACCTTGTACGGCTGTAGGCATGCATTCTTTTTTCCAATGGGAGCTTGCTTAAATGTCAAGTTTATCTTCTCCTGTTTTTGCACCACGCCTTGTTTGGAGCGTCCCTACAGGAGCACGTGGTGTGCTTTAGGCCATTCCTGTTGGCACAAACTGGGGCTCTTCTCTTCATGCAGTGTCTCTCAGTATGTTTTATGGGTGCTCAGCATCGTTTGTTCAGCTTTTCTGATTTTATTTTTTTCCTTTCTGGATTTTGATAGATACATTGTTCTAAGAATGGTAGATCCAAATTATCTAATCCCTGTCTATTGGAGAGTTCTTTCTACTCTAATCCATTGTGGCTTTTGCATCTCTATCATTCATAGTGAAAGCAATTAGGTATTTTCTTCCTCTGAATCTAGAGCCCTCTAAGGGAAGCTTCATGTTTGAATAGCTTAAGGTCATGTTGGAAATCTTACTAATTCGTACAGGGCTCTAATTATCTGGTCAAAGGTATGCAAGGAAAAATGGGTACTCTTTTTACTATACAAGAAAACAGACACTGTGTTAACAGGTTGATAAAACTAAATATTGGCTTTCTTCAATAGTATTCTCAGGACTAATAAGGACACTTAAGTATTTCTGTTCAGGTAAGTTTGAAGTAACAAGAAACGTGCTGATAACTGCTTTGAACATGGTTCATATAGTACCTTTCTCCTCATGTGTAACTTTAATATTTTCAGCTGTTTTTGTCATCAAGAGCTCGAGGATACAGCTATGTCTGCCAGACTGTGGATTATTCAGATAATGTATATGAAGTTAGGGTGAGTATTTTTTTTTTTTGTATTTGTGTGTGGGTGGATGTAATATGTGACACTACATGATGTTTAAAGTCTTGTCTGAAAACGGTGTTCCCAAAGCTGTGCTGTCTGCCATGGCAGTATCCCGTTATATTCTCTCAGACCGCTTCAGGCTTGACTGCTTTGCACATAGCAGAGTTAATCACAACGCATCAGCATATCTGCATTAACTTTCATTTGACTGCTACAAATGAGGATAGTCTTGAAGATACCATCCTTGACTTCATCCATGGTTGTATGTTACAGGATAAGCTTTATACACATACTTAGGTTGCAAGCCTATGCTGCAGTTTATGATACAGGGTAACCGCAGTAAAGGTGTAGTTCTAGATCAAAGCGAGCAAGATTTGTCAGCAGGTACTGAAGTTGCACTTCACTCATACTGGTAAGGCAACTTCTTGTATCCTTTACCCGTTTGGCTTCATGAACTCTTGCTGACTTCTGGCAAATGTATTATCAGTATACTTCATTGCAGAAGCTTGGATTTCAAATGTGTGTTTTTTGGAAAGCATTCAAGTTAAAATCAAAGTGCAGATGCTTGTTAACTTCTGTCATGCTGTTGACTAGCTCATGTGCTAAACCTTATCTTCCGGCAGAGCTGACACTTGAGAATCTTGCAGCTGTCCTTGCAAGTTTCATCCTCGACAGATTAGGACACGTTCCTGAAAATGCAACGAAAGCATGTTATGGTCTAAATACATCAAATGTTTATAACGCGTTTTTTAAAAATACTTCTCAATAAGGGGGCTGTTCACAGGTACTCAAAAGCCTGTGCAAGTGTCAGGGCTGGTAGTGAGAAGAGCAGGTTTGATTTTTACAACTTCTGTATGATGGCTGATATTGCAGAACAGCTCTGTAGATTTTTTTTTTATTTACCCAGCGGTAGTCACCTGTCTTTCTTCTTTGCCAATACGGTGCACCTACTGTATCATTCACTAGAATACTTCTGTTAATGATTTTTTTTTTAAACAAAAATTATAAAAGTATAACAACTGCTTCATAGGTTATGGGGCTTTTGTATTTTTTTTTTCTGGAAAAGATAGGTTGCTCTATCAATATATGTTCTTCGTGCTTCCCAGCTTTTTAAGATTTTGGAAACTTATGGATCTGAATAATCTTTATTTCTAAAGTTCTGACTTGTAACACTCAATTTGCAACTGATAGAGTTGGGAAAGCACGGAAAATTGAGTTCTCTCAAGTGTTGCAGTAACTGTTTAGTACGTTGTCAGTCAAGACCCATATCTTGATAATTATTATCTGGTAGCTCTGAGTAAATTCTCACTTCAGGAAAATAGGAGTACTACAAGTGTACTTTGAGGAGTCTAGGATAAGTTTTTGGCCTGCTTTACAGTGTATCATGCTTTGCGTTTAGACGGTATGGTCGTGTTGCTTGTCATACGTTGTCAGCAAACAAAAAATCAAGATACCTTTTGCAATGTTTTTTTCTTAATATAAACCTGCAAAAGTAATTTTAAAATATCAAAGTGTGGGCAACTTCCTGCAGTTTCAAGTTTACAATTGATAAACCTTGTATCACATCCCTGAATACTCTTTTAATAGATACAGATACTAAATGTCTAGTATTTAGAAACCAGGGTTTCTCAGAAGGGGAATGCTGCAATAACGGACTTAGTTACAGATGCAGTCACTTTATTTGGTAGAAAGTGAGTAAATGAGCCTTGTATTAGTCAGATAAAGGAAATTGTAAACAGTACTGAGCCCAGAAAACATTGTAGAAAACGGTCTGGAGAGCAGCAGCTTCATATATGACTCCATTGCAGGGGTTGGAAAGCTGGAGCAAATACTGAAAATTGCAAAAACTAACTGTATATGGTGATCTGAATGGAAATTTAGAAGTTCTGGCAAAACTTCCATTCGTATCTTTTCCTGTTATGCAGAAACTGCCACTACAAAGTTGTTATGTAGCGGCCACATTTGACCTAAGGTCCTGCTCAAAATGAGGGGCAAGAAACCATCCTCTTTTCCTGAAGGCAGTACGAAGACCTGGTAAACAGTCACAAAGCAAAGGCTTAGCTATCCTGGGTGGCAGCAAGTCTTTCCTCTCCAACCTAGATCTTGTCTCAGGGCCTTAGCCAAATGATTTCAAGGGAGCAGTATAAGACCGGGCATGTGGTGGCACTTCCCTTGTATAGTGCAACACCAGCAATCTGCAGCTCACAGATCTCTTGAGTCGGAGACGGTCTACTTGTTGTGCTGGTTCTAAAGGGGATATCCATCCATGAATTCGTCTGTATGTTTTCTTTGTCAAGCTTCTGGTATTCACTGACAGTTAATAAATACAGTGTGAAGAAGTTCGTCCCCTTACTTAGTGTTTTAAACCTACCTACACCTGTTAATCCCATCAAGGTTTCCCTTACAATAGGCAATGGACAACTGGAGCAAGCAAGTGGTAAAAATTAGATTCTGCAATTGCAAAAAGACCTTACTCCTTTCAAATTTGTTTACCTTCTGGGTGTAGTAGGTAGCCTTACTGGCTGCTGACAGGAAGTTGGGGAGTTCGTTCTGTAATTGGTTATTTTAAAAAAATAATTGTTCATACTAGAGAAGAAAGAAAAACGGGGAAAAATCCCCAACAAGGGATTTTGAAGGAACTGGAGCTGCATCTTGGAGGAAGTTTTAAGTTTATAGTTAGAGAGCCAAAATAATATAGGTGCAGAGGTGAGGTTTAAATCCGTGCTCCGGAGTGCTCCTTTGGAAGCTCCAGTATTTAGGGTGAACACTTTCCCACCTTTGTCTAAATTAAGACGTGTTATCATTCGTAAATAGTCACTTTCACATCTGCTTATGTTTGTGTGTTCTGGTTTCCCGGAACAAGGTTCATCTATTTTATTAGCATTTCTGGAGAGCTGAGAATTAGGAGTTGGGGTGAAGTCCTTCCTAGCTTTAAGTGTACCAGTTGTAATTGCGAAGCTGAGCTGTGGTTGTAATTATGCTCTGCTTTTACTCGCATTGTTTGTATGTATGTCCATAGCTTGAATGGTTTCCTCAGATGAAATAATATCAATTTACTATGAAAATAAAAAATTTCTATGAAAAGGGAACTTGAATTAATAAAATAAACCTTGTTGTCCTATAAACAAAATTCTATAAGTGAAGTGGGATGGGGGGAAAGTGAGTTCTCTTAAGAAGCAAACAAAACCCCCAACTTTTCATGTTATTGTTAACTGCTGAAAAGCACCTGTCTCTTCAAACTCCTTAATGGATAACCATCTCCAACCTCAAGTGAGGAAGGAGGGTGCAGGAACAGAGCCCCGTGTTAAAACAGCCCTCTGTTTAAAAAGCCTGCAGCAGGCAGAGGTCATGGGATTGGACCTCTTTTTGACCCCCTTAATCCTAGGCTGTAATGTAATCTTTCTGTGCCATCTGGTGTTTTAACAGACTTAGGCTGATGGACATGAAAACTGCCAGAAATTGTATGGTCATGACTAGAATTATTCATTTCAGGAATTCACCTGTTTTAATGCATATTTTCTTTTAAGCTGCATCTTTCTTTCTTGCTGTGTCCAACGAAAGACCACAGGTTAGGTCGTAACTTCTGATGCTTTAATGGAGAAGTTTGTGTATTGTTCTGCTTTCTTTTTACCCCCATCGCTGATTGCATAAATGGCTTGGGGCAAAGGAGGTAATACCTGCTTCAATTTTTTTCTGCATCTGTAAGTTAATGATCAGAATGCCTGCATAAGTCATTGGGAGCTCTGAGATAGTTCAGTACCTGAAGTCCGTCAGTCGTGAGAATAAATGATAGTAAAACTTCATGATAGGAAGGAGGAAGGCAAAAGAGCTTTTAGGCAAAAGATCTATATAAACACAAATTGGCAGGTATAATCCTGAAAGAGGAAAAAAAAGAAAATGGAGGCTATTTTTATTCTTAAGTGACAGGAAGCATTTTGATCAAAAGTTCAGTTGATCTTGATCCCTGGGCTCTAATTGTTTTTTTCTGCAAGGCAGGCAGAACTCAAAAGAGGAGGAATAAAGTGCATTGAATGACTTCCCAGAAGCGTATAGTGAACCTGTAGCATCCTGGGCATAAAATCTAAGTGTTCTGTTGGATTTTTCTCCACTTACGTTTTGCTCTGTCATACTGTAAATTTGCAAGTACGGCTTATTATTCCACTGTTCCTTTAACAAAATACACAGCAGCTTGGTTAGAGCTTTTCTGGCAGTTTGCTTGTAACTGACCTATTGATTCTTTGCAAGTTTCTCGGCAGGCAGGGCCTCTAAAGAACCTGAGTGTTGTACCTGGCTTGTCATTTTATGGACACAGTCCAAAGTGTCTACTGTCAACTGATGAGATGAAGAGATGCTTATCTTAATTTATTTAAAAGATGCAGCTTTAGCAAAGATCTGTGAAAGATGCCGAACTGTTATGCTAATCCATGGGTGTGAGACGAAGCCTTGGTGTGGGTGTTACACACAGGGCTCCCTCTCCCAGGAGCAGAGCTGCACTGGATATTGGATAACTTGTGTACTGACAGCTCCTGCAGCTTGCGCTGCGTGGCTGGGAACTCCGAGGTCTGTGGGGGTCCCTTCTCTTTCATCAAGCACCTCTCCAACTTTGGCAGATACTCAATATCTTTTTTTTTTTATATAAAACTGACAACATTTGCGTCTTCTCCCTGAGACCTGAAGTAGGCTATGTTATGTCTGTCGAGGGAGAAGGGTACTGAGTAATGGGTATACAGAAGTCTGCGGTTTGGCATCAGTAAGCTGTGCAGTCCCTTTGGGAAACTGCAGAGTCTGCAATGCAGAGCTGCGGCACTCTTCTGCTCCTGTGCTGCTGTTGGTTTTTGTTGTTGTTGTTTTCTTCTACTGTAATCGCTTTTTAAAACTTCTGCCACTCCAATTATGGCTGTGACAAGCTTACTTTGAGGAGAGACATGTTCCTTTCTAGCTATTTTGGAGATATGGAGGAAAACTCCGTGCAGGGCTGTAGCATTGCTCTGTACTGCTTGGTCTCCTGATCCCCCTTTCTCTCGCTCACCCATACTCATAAATCTCACAGAACGTGTATATTTGGGAAGGGAAGCTGCTGCTCTCTTAATTTTTCTCTTCTGTCTTCCCCGGGGACCATGGGGGTGGTAGAGTTACTTCACATAATGTTAAGGTAAGAAAGTCTGATTTGCCTTCAGATGAGTCTGAAAAGATGAAGTGAACAACTTACAAATAGGCATGTGTTGTGACATTGCCTGCTTTCCTTGCTGGTGGTGCTGTTTTCATTCCCCCTGCCTTTTATTGTTATTTATTCTACATGTGAGTCACCATCTGGGATATGTCCTGGTCCCACCCTGCATAACAAGCTAGTTGACTTACAATGCCAGCAACTACATTCATTGCTGTGCTTTGGGATCTGGAAGGGAATCCCCACTAACAACCTATCCCGGTAGCACAGTATTAGCAAATTACTGCACAGAGCTTCTGGGCTTAACCTGGTACAGCAATATTCTGGTTTCAGCAGGAAGCCTTGTTCACGTTGCATCTTGGGCAAGATCTACTGTAATTGGTGGATTAGGGAAAAAATGCTTGGGTGTGTAGCACTGCTTTGTTGGATAGGTGGGTTATATCTGCAGCTTGTGTGGCTCCCTTGATCTCACTTCTTCTGTTCCCTGAATGGAGCATAGCCACTGGGGTAGTGCTGGTTTCCAGAGAGGGTGACTGGGTAGACTGGAAGAAGCTGCAGAGAATATTCGTGGAATCACAGAATGGTTTGGGTTGGAAGGGCCTTTAAAGACAATCTGTTCCAACCCCCTGCCATGGGCAGGGACACCTCCCACCAGCCCAGGTTGCCCAAAGCCCCATCCAGCCTGGCCTTGAGCACCTCCAGGGATGGGGCATCCACAGCTTCTCTGGGCAACCTGTGCCAGTGCCTCACCACCCTCTGAGTAAAAAATTTCCTCCTTATATCTAATATAAACCTACCCTCTTTTAGCTTAAATCCGTTACCTGTTGTCCTGTTACTACACTCCCTGACTGCGTCCCTCCCCATCTTTCCTGCAGGCATCCATTAAGTACCGAAAGGCCGCAATGAGGTCTCCCTGGAGCCTTCTCTTCTCCAGGCTGAACACTGCCCTAACAGATGTGAAATCTTTCCCTTACCTAGCTTATAGTCTTGATTTGTTATCTTCATACCAATATGCCTGTGATAGTGAAGGAATCTTATGTAAAGTTTCAGCCTTTGCATTTTCATTTTATGGCAATGTTTCTGCCTCATTGTTCTGACCACATCAAAGCGTTGCTTCATTAGTATGGGAAGCCCTGTGGTAGTCTGCTGCCGCAAAGCTGAGATACAGGATGAAGACACACATTCCTTATGTTTAATGAGTAAACTGTTCAGAGATAATAAAGCTTTTAGTTCTGTTAACTCTCTTTTATAGCAGTGATTTGTGAGCAGTATACTCAGAATACTACTTCCACTACATTCAGAGTAGATGAATGAAGTATTGTTTTAGTTGTTACTCTAATACCATTAGATGTTTGACTCCACCTCAACATTTACCAGGAGCTGGGGAAGGAAGAGATGTTCTTCTCTTGCAGCAGCTGGATGGAGATAACTTTATTCCATTCAAATTGGAATCACTAAAACCTTTTTTTCTTCTTTAATTACAGATAGCTGCTGCTTTATGGTGGTATTATGTCTCCAAAGGAATTGAATACTTGGATACAGTATTCTTCATCCTGAGGAAGAAATTTAACCAAATTAGTTTCCTTCATGTCTATCACCATTTCACCATGTTCACTTTGTGGTGGATTGGTATTAAGTGGGTTGCAGGTGGACAAGGTGAGTTCCCTTCCTCCCATACCCTTTTGAGTGAACGTAAGGGACACTTATTATAATTGTTTAGGATCAATGGAAAAAAGTTTTGTTAGACTTAACATTATCATACAGAAGGTTGTTTAAATAGTACTGAAGCAGTGCAGTGGCTTTAACATGTATAATCTTCCTTTGTGAGAAATGTGGGGGAGGAAAAGATAGATACCAGGGCCCATAGTCTAATGAATTGCAAAACATTTTTTTCCTCATGGGCATCAATTGCAAGCCTGAAGTTCTGTCTTCAAAATTATCCTTGTTCTGTATGAAGCAGATGAATGTGTCTTGCTTAACTTTAACTTTTGCAGATACAGAGAACTGCAAAATCTAATTATGGGCAACAATCTGTGTGCGAATGTAATGAAGTTAACGGAGACATTGTTTTGGCATTATATCTGAGTTTAGGGTTTGCTTTCTTTTTTGTGTAAAGAGACATATATAAATTCTGAAACCTTCCTTTGAAGACGAGCCAATAAATCTGTCAATTAACTTTTAAAACTTATTAATGACACCAGTCTATAATTCAATTTCAGTCTATTTTTTCCTGTTTCATTTTTAAGACCAGCATCAAAGAACTTTATTCCATTGTTCTTGCTACATCCCCCCTTTCCTGCATTGTATCTTTTGCCCTGTTTATCTCAAAAACAAACAATACAAACAAAAACAAAACAAACTGTTCTGTTTGTAAAATGTTTTGTAGGCTTACAGCACTGAAAGTAACATACAGTAAACACCAAACTTTTTTTGTCAAACCACACTGATACTTAATGTATGTGGGTTTTATGCTCTCAGTTACTATAGATATCTTGTACTAGCAGGTAGCATATTGGTTACATAGGCAGATCTATTATAAATTAACTAACAGAGTCTACACATAATTTACCACATGGGAATCTTGAGTTGTATGATTTCAGCAGCTAATGTCTACCTTCTCCTAACATTATATACGTCACTACCCTTTTGAGCCTCTCTGTAGTAAAAGGAAAACCTTACAATGATATAGTTTATCCCTGTTAAATGGCTGCTAATCTTGACAGAGAGCAAAGAGATCTTAATGCGAAGGAAAGCAAATGCCTTTGTTTCCAGCATCGATCATTCTGGTAAAAGTGCTATACATTGGTTTAAGAATGCTGGATATTGTAAGTCATAAATAAAGAAACTAAAGATGAGCTATTTAGACAAACTCATTTTACAATGCTCTTAAACATCTTACAACCATAAGTGAAATACTGTTTTGTATTATTTTTTGGCCTCTTTAATCAGACTGCCACGTGAGTTTCTTGATTTCTTGCTGAGTTGTGAGCCTTACACATCTAATTACAGCTTAACAGATTTGAGTTCAGAACCTGAAACTGCTTTATACTTTACACTGTTGAATACTCCCTTAGCAAAGCCATCATATTTATACTACAATAACTAATGTGTAATCCGTGTGACTTATGTCTGTTCAACAAAATCTTATGAAAAGCTTTTGCATAAGAAGTTCCATGAAAGTAGTGACACACTAATTGCACGAACAGCTGTTTGTGTCAGTACATGTCAGCTATCAGGTCTATGCTCTACAATTGAATATTTCAAGGATGGAAGCCGGACATGCCCTATGTTTTATAATGTTTGCTATCACACAAATACTAGAACAGATATTTTTTCTTTTTGCAAAATTACATGAAAATCTTCCTTCTGTTTCTGGACAGCTTTTTTTGGAGCTCAGATGAATGCATTTATTCATGTCATTATGTACATGTATTATGGATTAGCTGCCTGTGGCCCTAAATTTCAGAAATACCTGTGGTGGAAACGATACTTGACCATATTGCAATTGGTAAGTGAAATTTCTCCATTTACCTCAAATTATTGTCTCTAAGTCGATTTCTTTCTGCAGAGCTTTGGAACAGATGTTGTCCTTTTCAAAAGTTCTTAGTTGTCTGATACTCGCAGCTCAAGTTAAAATTAGTATATTCTTAAGTGAAATTAAGCAGTTAAAATAATTGCCTAATTATACAACCATTGTTGTGGGAAAAGTTCTTAAATTCTTATTACTGCACAGCGGCATGTGTAAGCTTTAAAAGATTTTTATTTTGACAAAATGAACACTATTATTTAGTGACATATTAAAAATTATTATTGCATTGGAAAAGTGCTAAAGATGACTTCAGTTCAACCTTAGGCTGGCATTGACTCCGTTCCTCCACACCCACATATGGAAGCGGTCAGTTACCAGGCAGTAATACTACATCTGGCTATCCTATTCTAAATCCCATGAAATTGCCACCGTAGTTTAAAGGACAAGCTTGAGATCTGCTTTGTTGTACAGCAGTAACCTGATATAGGAAAATCTAGTTGCAATTGAAAGCGTCTCTGTCTATCTGGGGATGCATGATAGGACAGCCAAATACAGTTTCCCCCTACCTCCCTCTTCATCAGTTTTCATAACTTAACGCCCTGGTATACATCAGCGCAGTCAGACCCACAAAATACATCCAACCCTTTTTGATTGTGTATTTTCTGTCTTTCAGGTGCAGTTCCATGTGACTATTGGCCACACAGCCTTGTCTATTTATATTGATTGTCCTTTCCCTAAATGGATGCACTGGGGTGTAATTTTCTATGCTGTCACCTTCATTTTCCTGTTTGGTAACTTCTACTATCGGACATATAAGCTGCCCAAGGAACCTGTAAAGAATGGCAAAATAGCAAATGGTGCTGTTGCAAATGGAGTAAGCAAAGCGGAAAATAATCCAGTGGTGGAAAATGGAAAAAAGCAGAAAAAGGGAAAAGCAAAAGGAGAGTAACTCGATCCAGGCCTTAACCGTTGTTGGCAGTGAGGAACCTACAGTTTGGTTTATAAAAGGAAGAAAAAAACACTATCTGTACCAATTAACCTTAGGTTACTGAAGAGCTAGAACACAGATATTTTCATTATTTATGAAGATTGTTTTAAGAACAAAACTTAAAGTTGAATTTCTATTGTAATTATGTAATTATCACACACATGGTCTCTGTGTAAACTTGTAGACTGCTGGTGTTGGTGAAAGTAAGGAAGAATTGCAGTTAATTCCATGTTTAGCAGTCCAAAAGTCAAAACAATCAGTGACACAACCAGTTTTGTTGGCACCCACGTTTCTTTGGGGGAGGGAGGGAGGGAGAGAGGAAGTAGCATTTGGATACTTGTGTTTTCTTTCCAGAAAATTATTAAATTTCAAATTATGATGTATTATCTAATCAGAATGTGCAACTTTTCTTGTCTTCCTTGGAAAGTATCTTCAGACACATCATGTTTATGTGCTGTCAGAACAGTGTTTGACTTTTTCAGACATTACTTGATTTAATTTAGTGTCTGTTACAGTTTTTTTGGTTGTTTTTTTTTTTTCCTTGTGTGGAAATATACCTACCTCTTCATCAGCTGAAAGGAATATTGAGCATTAAATAACTGATTTCTGAAATATGGAGTCCTCTAATATACATATCTGTTAAGAATTTAGCAGAAAAATTAATTTCCTGTGGGAGTAAAAGGGACTTTTTTTTCAGGTATTTTTTGGTCAAATCATCAATATTCTAATTTAATGTAAACTTAAATAAACTTAAATTTTGGAGTGGTATTTCTAGTATGGCTAAGTGAAGATGACATTTTAAGATTTTATAAATATGAAACAATACATTGTGTGAAGCAAGCAATTAAAGTAGGCCTGTTGCTTGTTGTCTGTGACCTGCATTAAACCTGTAGTGCTGATGCTGAAAATTGTCAGATGACATTTGGTGGGGAGAAAACAACGTGTAATTCTGTTTAGAAGTGCAGTGTGTATGGCTAGTCATACTAAGAGGACAGTCACTTTACCAGGGGAGAGAGAATTTAGTAATACAGTACAAAAGACAGCAAACAAAATGCTGAAAATGCTGCTACTACTTGATGCCCATCAATACTCTATTTGTTTAGACACTTGCAGACAAAGTATCGCTAATAGGCCACCATTTTAATGTGAATATCAGAGATGAGCTGCTGAAACTCTAGTTCCAAAATATTCTTGGCTCTTCTCAACCTAATTGACAAAGTGATCCTGCTAATCATTTTTCAGTCATAACTGCTACACAAAGTAGAAGCCTCTTCTAGACAGCTTTTCATCTTACTTGGTACGTTAATGGGCTAACTCCTTTTGTGAAGAAAATATAAAAAGAGTTTTATGAAAGGGAAATGTGATCTAACTAAGAAGTTTTGAGGTGCTGAGGATGCAATGAGTAAAAGACAGGTTGAATTAGAAACCATGTCCTGAGCTCTGGGTCCTTGCTCATCACTGTAGGAGCTGAATTGTTGCTGTGGAAATGCGTTCTTCCCAGCTCTGGTCAGAAACATTCATTGCTCGATGCAAGTGATACCATTACTGCAGGAAGAATGTACGTGGAGCTCTAGGTATAGAGATTAAAGTGTGTGGCACATCTAAGATTTTGCATCTCAAATATCCATTCACCTGTTGTGACCTGTTTTGCACATTACAAACATCTTTTGTGTCTTGGGTTTGTCTCTTGTCACTGTAATGAAAACTATCTAAACCTAAAATGCAGGTCATAGGGAAAAAGGTTGGTTGTGATCTGTTCTGTTCTGTTGGAGTTGATTCAACTACAAGAGTGGTTCATCGGTAATATCCATGAACGTGGATTTTGTGGCAGAATATAAGATTGTTAGAGAATGTCTCTGCTGAACTGTAATGCATGTGACCATTAATTTTCCTATCTGTTGTGTCTTGTGATTCTTCCAGCCTTTGTAATGATGCTTTTTTGCATTTGTGTAACTGTTTATTTAATGTGGCATGGGGAAGAGGGAACATGGTCTATCCTTCTTTTTTGGACAGATGCCACTGCATTTAACCAAGCCAAAATGTTGGCTGGCTGTGTTACTCTGGAATGGCTAAAGGAGCAAATAGCTACAAAGCAAGTTAGACAACAGATTTACAGCACACCCGCTACTCCGAGGTAATGTCTGGTGTGGAGATTCTTACCCTTCTGTAAATTCAGGGTAGCTTACCCCACTGTGATCAAAGGGTAGCTTCTCTCTATTTGCCATGGGATGTGGGCAGCTAACTTGTAAACCTGTATCATTTCTTGTTTTGTGTTTAAATTGGTTGTTTGCTCTGTCTTTATTGCTGTAAACCAGATTGGATAAACTCATAATCTTAATGTGATCCAGCTCCAAGAGAGCATACCGAGAAGTATTCTAGTACGTGTTCAACTATATCCTTTGCTACATTTTGTAAAGTAAGAATTATATCTTGCATGTTGGCAAATATTTAAAATAATTGGAAGTCAAATCTTCTCTCCCCCTTAGCGTGCATGGAAGCTGCTTAAAGTTGATAAAACTTGAACTTTATTGACAGAACTTGAGTAGAATCCTATCCCCAAATTCTGGGTCACTTGGTACCTTTTAAAAATTTAAAAAGAAACATTAAACAATGCATTGTGAGAATGCATGCATAGGTACACATCATGTTGTCTGGACATGTGGATAAAACTAGCTTGAGATTAGCAGTTTAATGGGAAAAAGAAATCACGTATTCAGTTGCTGCAATGCTGCTCTTTTGAGTCGATCTTCTGCTATATGGCTTTCCTAGGTCTATTTATAATATATTGGATTGTTCATGACTTGAGTCCCATTCTAATCTTGAATATAATGGCCTTACTAAATGTGCATTTTTATAGGCATGGTCAAGAGTGCAATACTTCTGTTTATGACTATGCAGCTTTTTCTTTTTCAAAATTTGAGGTAATGATGCATATGTGAGATGCTGCCAGATTCATTAAAGTCATCATTTAGTCCAAAGCTCTTCAGAATTTTCCCACAAAAGTAAGAGTGTATGTGTAAAAATGTTTTTGCTGTACACAGAATTGAAATTTAAATTATATAAAAAAAACTATTTTTCAGAGTGATTTTTTTTTTCTAGATGCTTCAAAATTATTTAAAAGTTAAATCCAATCCATTGGGAACTTTTGGGGTTTAGCTGTTGAAAAATAGTTATTTGCTAACAGTTCTGAAGCTCTTGGACCAATCATACAATCATTTGATGCCATATAAGTGATACCATTTCATTTCGCCTCACCTCTAGCAGTGGCAGTTGTTGGAGTCTTTTAGCACTTTTCTCAGCATAAAATAAATAGAAATTCTGTATATATACACATACATGCCTACATACATTGTATGTGTGTTTATGTGTCTGTGTGTGTATATATATACACGCACATATGGGTTCTTAACAGGCTCTTTCAATGTGTGAGGTAAATGATGTTTCCTTGATGTGAAGTTGGCCGGAGCTAATAGTTCCTACAGCTCGAACAGCAGAACGAAGCCATTTTCATTGATCCATAGATTCAGTATCGGTCTTGCACACATTAATAGTACTTGTCAGTCATTTTAGGCATAGGATGATGGACAAGCCACAGCTATTTCTATCACTGTAATAAATATTTTGAGGTGTCAGGTGTGGATCCTGAGGGGAGGAAGCTCAACTCAGAGGAGCTGAGGAATGATGCTGTGGTCGAGTAGGGATCATTTGGGGGAAACAGTGTGACTAATCTTCTCCAGGTAAGTCTTTGAAGTCATTGCAATCACATACTTTAAGAGAACAGTTATTTAAAAATAAATAAATAACAGTTTCTCTGTAGGTTCAAAAGCATGGTCTATTGGATTATATGATCATTACCTACTTCCAGTTCCAGAACAGGAAAAAATATGAAGGCAAAATAAAAATACTGCACATTTTTTTCAGGTTGACTGTGTTTCTTTAGAGTAAGCATTTGACATTCAGATGCTGGGGAGACAGGTAAGAAAGGAGCAAATAGCTATGGTGCTGAAAGACCTCATTCCTAAACCAGCTTCTGAGCACACTTGCTGTCTTTTTAAAAAATAATAATAAAATTTTGAGTAAAATTGTTCATGGTGCATAAAGTTGAGCCTTGCATCATGTTAGCATGGGTTCAGTCATAATGTGTGAAGTATTTAAAATCAGATCTGTTTCAGCTGAAACTGAAGAGGGCGGGGTGATTATGAAATATCTGGATGGTGTATTCATCTTAGCAGCACAGATTATGAAAATTTGGTACTTGGAGCAAGTTGCTGCTGGGACATCTTTTTGTGTTGTGCTCTGACGAGGTGGCCTCTTTGCTAATGTGAGCAGTCAGAGCTCCATGGCAGTCAGTGGGGTGGTTGGTTCCAATTTACATGAGCAGAGTATGTTTAACCCTAAAGAACAGAAAAAATCTTGCTTTCTGCCAATATCCTGTGAGGATGAGGGAAATGTATGGGTCAGGATGCTTCTTTTGCATAAAGTGTTAATGCTTTTGTAAACAACAAAAATAAACGTTACTTTTTTCATGCTGTTTTGAGTTTGGTTTTATGCATCCCATGGAATGTCCCATCTTTGAATTACTTGCTCATTTACAACGTCGCTCAGGTTGTGTTGGTGTAGGCTCTCACATAGCCCAAAACTTTCAGACATTTTTCTGGTATGTCCTCCTAGTTTCAGGTTTGGGGGACTTTGTAATTTTGGGTATTGCCCCCAAATCAGTGTAGTGGCTTTGAAGTACCCTTGCAGGACTAACTGAATATAGGATGTCTGATTAGCCTACAAGTCTTCTGGAATATATTCTGGCTGTAGAGTGCATATATCTGCATCAGCTTTGGTCTATATGCCATCTCCAGTTTGGGAGAAACGAAGTTATGGCTGGAAAGGACCTCGACTGCTCTCCCAGCACAACGCATCGCTGGGGCTCCTTTGGATACACAGGAGAGGAGGGAGGGAAGGGTCAGCAAAGCGCGAGGCAGATGTAATGCCTGAATATAGTGGTTCTGGCTGTGAAACCTCAGCCAGTCTTCCATCTCCTGTTTTAAGAAGGTGGTGGTAAGTGAAGCTGCAGCCTGCGTTTAAGGCTACTGATCTGTTGGTCTCGGAAGTATTGACACTTAGGGACACAACAAAGCCACGTGGTTTAGCTTTTGCTGGACACCGCATTGTGTTAATGCCATGTCTCTTCTCATCCCAGGGAACCTCAAGTGCTTTTGACTGGAGGTGGAGTTCACAATTACGTGTTGCTGTGTACGATGTTCCTTCATAGCCAGTCCATAAACTACCACCTCTGTAATCAAGCTTATAGCGAGTTGCACCCACGTTGCGCTCCTAGCACCCAAGTGTAAACAGACACTGCATGTCAGGTAGTAGAGGAGCAAGTCTGCCATCATAGCAAGATGTGGTGTGGTCAATTGTTCTTTACATCATTTGCAACTGTTGCTTCAATTCTGTGCTGGCATCCTCCCAGCAAATGTACAAAGCGTACAGAGCAGGACTTGCTCATCAGATGATTAACGTGCTGGCGGTAGGCACTCTGCCCAGGCATCTTTTCCATGATACTTGTTCCGTACCAGTAATTGAAAATAAGCATGTGTGATTAAGTTAGATTCATCAGGTGATTCAATAGGATAGACTGGACCTTTCGTTTTTCATGTTAGGCTTTCTTTACTGTGTCATTTGCTTCTTTCAGGAAATTTGGGTTTAGGGGAAGGGCTTTATTGCTTGCTTGCTCAGCTCCAGTCATCGGCGCCATCACAACAGACGCTGGGTGAGCACATGCTGGAGATTTAAATGCCAGTGAGGTATTTACTCCCAGGCAGGACTTTCTCTCTATGGACTAATGCCTTTCCACATCTTTTTAGGCTTAAGATTTCAAATAGCCTAGTGAACACGCACACACACACTCCTCTGGTACTTGCATGGTGCGACATCCCATTTTACTTGATGACCAAGTTGCTTATTGATGGGCAAGATCGCGGCTGCTTTGACTGCTGCAGTACCTGTTGTACAGAGCCTGGTCAGTGCGTGCTGCCCTCGTGGTTTTAAAACACTGCCACCAATTACTGACCGATAGAGAGGATATTTGAGGTAAGAAGCTATTTACCTTTCAATACAAGCCGGTATGGATTCACTGCTGCCTGCCAAATCCCTATCAGATAGGTTTCAGTCTGCTAAATGAGAAGAAATCTTTGGTTCTTTAAGTGATTCAAAGATAAATGCTGGCTGTCCTTACCTTTAGATTGAGAACTGCTGTCTGTGATGGTATCCTTGTACATTTATTTCATCAGCAAACTGCTTTTATGCTGGTATTCTTTGGAGTATATTTGTAAGAGAAAAATTAACAAATACAAGAACTAACTTAGGACAAAGGCTAGGGGATGTGGAGTGGTGGCTCCTCTGATCTTTGACCTTGCCTCTAGGTACTGCAGGAGTACGGTGACTACTGTCCAGCTCTTACTGCTACGTATTTATTATTTATGGATGCTGTAACAGTATGCAAGTAGTGTACTTGTTCATAAGTACATTCTGAAGTACTTTAAAAAAAATGCTCTCTTAAATTACAATAAAAAATAAAAATAAAAATAAAAATAAGGGACTGCAATCTTTAACCACAAATGCTTGTGCTGGAAGTCATGACAAATGATAAATATTACTCTGGATTCTCTGATCAATAGTATTTTCAGAACTTCTGAAGACCTTAAAACAACACAAAGCTCTGAGAAGTTGAAAATTGCAGTGTAACTGCTGAAGAACAGTTTTGCAGAGCTCCTGTTATGGCTTGCTTGCTTTTCTATAAATGTCTTGAGTTACTCCAAGGTGGGGTGTACTTCACAGAAAGACTGTGTGATAGTTGCAAGTGAGTAAAATGTTACAATAGGTTCCAGGGTGTTGTATAGCGAAGGGATTCAAGTCCACAGCCTCACTTCATGCACTGCCTCCATCACTTGGGTGAGGGGAGCAGCACCTGGGTCCATCCAGCCCACTAAGAAGCCTGGTTTCTGCACATTTGGCAGAAGGGACAGCAGGAATCTTTGGGCCAAAGAGGAAATTCTGGCAGTTCTGCATTCTCTCAAGACACCAACTTTGGCAGGGGGTGTTTGAATATTTTCTACTAGCAACTTAAGAGAGCTTAAAGAAAATGAGGTTCTGGATTCAGTACTTGTGAAGTTTTTTTTTTTTTTTTTTTTTTTTTTCCATCCAGTTCTTGGTTGCTTACATAAACCAAGAGTGTTGGAAATATTCCAGTTAAACAAACAAACAAAAAAAAATCCTCTCGTTGGATTTCTTCAGAAAGCGAGGCTTTATGTAGCAGGTAGTTGCTGTACTGAAAGCTTCCCTTTTCCCCCCTTAGCTGTCTTGAACAACTGTGCATGCCTCTGTGCTGCTGCTGCGTGATTCTCTCACTGAATGAAGAATGCTGCATGTATTCAGGAAATAATTTCCTGCTGTGAGATGTCACTGGGGCATTTGAATTGATTTATCTTACAGTCTGACATGCCTAATAGCAGCCTAATAACTCTTAGCAGGCTCAGCAGTGGCAGTGCTTCACATATAATGCTCTCAGAGCATCACTGCAAAACTGGATGTTCTGGTTACAGTAAGATGTAGAAGTTGTTTTCAGTATGCTGAAAGGATTAGCTCTCATTAACTTTTTCCTCCAGCTTAATAATAAAAATACAAGGAGAAACTCCAGTTTTGTATTTTATGATACATACAATGTGTACTGTGCATTCCTAACCAGAGCTTGTGGCTGTGAGAGATGGAGAATTTACTGTTATAAAATAACTTTGTTAGGTTTTATACTGAGCTATTCTTTTCTGTGACCAGAGTTTAATAATAAATAAATAAATAAAAAATAAAGGATTTTTATATAAATCTGGCTTTTGTTTTTTATTTCAAATTCAGGTAAGAAGTACAAATATTTTCTTGCACAAACAACAGTTTTTTTCTAGGCACATTTTCCCTTAGTTCAGTGAGAATTTTCACTAGCTAAGGACACTCCCTGGTGTTACAGAGTCCTTAACAGTTCACTTACTGTGTAGACCTCACTTTGCACTTAGAAATTCAGAGAAGAATAGAAAAATCAGAGCTGAAAGCTTTCATTTTTTCTAATACATATATATGTATTTTTAAAGACTTTGCAATAATGGTGTAATCACTTCAGTAAGCCCCCAGGACACCTGATGGCAGTGTATTCTGAACTTGTGCAGTGTTGGCTGTGGCAGATTCCTTACTGAGCAAAAATCTGCTTTGTGCTGCAATGACTGCAAAGATTTTTATTTTATTTCTTGATTTCTACCATTTTATTAAATATGGTTTTGATAAGGGCTCAGGTAGGAGATTGTATGTGCATGACTTGCAGCTCAGACTCTCTTCAGTGGCTGTGGCTGCGCCAGACCTGCAGAATACAACTGCGGCACAGCAAGAAGAAGCAGTTGGCATAAATCATCTGTCTCACAGGTCTCCAGCTCTTCTGGAATTGGAAGGCCTCATCTAAAGCCCACTGAGTGCTGGAGAGGTGCTGATGTATGAAATCCCTTGCACTGTCAGTAACTGAACCATTTGGACAACAGTTTGAATGCTAAATGGTGCAAGCCTGTATTTTTTATATTTAGACTCACGTTACCTTGCAACAGCAGGGTTAGATCATTTTTAGCACCTACTTCAGACAATTTCTCATCCTCTCAACACCTTGAGTCCTTGGCTTTTTGAGCGTGTGGTCTGTCCATCAGCTACCAGGGAGCAGCACTGGGATCTCGACCTTCATTGCAAATATCAACATGTCATTGCTCAATACACATTAAATAAAAGGAATTTGTTTACTTACTTGTAAGGTGTTCTGTCCGGTATTTTAGCAGCTGTCTGGGGCTTGTGTAGGTATTTTAATCTGCTGAAAATATTGCTTCTATTTTCTTCACATCGTATCTTGATGCATACTATCCATGGAGGGCAGGAGCTTGTGCTGAGTTGTGAACAGATGCACAAAGCAAGGACGCTGAAAATAATGCATTGGTTTGGCCTGATAGATGACTTAGGGCTCTGATCTCAATTTAAATTTTGGTGTAGTAATTCTGGCAGCACAGCACCTTGAAGCCATGGGCTTCTTATTTTGTTTGTTAGTTTGTTAGTTTGTGTTGCACAGTGCCTTCCCTGCTGAGAAAAGCTCTATTTGTAAGCAGAGTGCTTGACACAAAAGTTACCCAGCAAAATTTATGCCCTGATAAGCAGTGCATTCTGGATCTGAATTCAGGATAAAACACAGCTCTTTCCTGTGGCCAAAGTTCTTGATTTAAAAGGTAATAATCACAAAAAGCAAAATATCATTACACTCAACACAACTGTGTCATCTCTTTCTTCAGTATTGAGGAACAAGGTAAGTCCATGAACTGTGCTCACTGAGCTTGGTACTTACTGTTTTCTTTATGCCCTCTGCTACTTTAGTAGCAGAAGTGGCCAAATAAAGAGATTTCTTAATTATTGCTCACTAATACTCTTTATTCTAAAAAAAACAGTGTCTTGGGTTTTAAAGCCCCAGATGGCACTTGTTTCTCTTTATTGTTTAGATAAAATACCCAGCAGAGTTGTCATTGTGTCCAGCAGAAGGTAAAAGAATTAAACATCATAAAAGTCTTTGACCTTGACCCACTTATAAAATGATGACATTCTCACCACTGGTCTCATCCTTAGGTCTAGCTACTTTTGGTCTTATTGGAATGACTGAACAACAATTTAAATAAGTGAATAAATAAAAATAACAGGTGCTGAATTTCCATTATGGGTGATTTCATAGGGAAAGAGAAAATCGCAACAGCTGGAGACTCAGTTGACTTGCAAAATATTTTCTAGGTGGCAGGTTTTGTACAGTCTGTGAACTATTAACAGATTGCGCCATGTGGGGACAGACATATCTTAGTGGAGGTACACCCAGCTTGATGATGAATATCACTGCAGTGTTTTCTTAGGAAAATTTGGAGCCTTTCCCAACTGCTGGTGTTTTCTAAGGAAGAGCTAAATAATGTTCTGGCATCAACAGACAGGGCGTTTCTGCAGCTCCACCTCCTTGGCTTTAAAAATTTAACTGATGGGCAGCCTTAGAGTGACTTTTCTAGTGCCCACCTATCACGAAAAGCTTCTCTACATCAGTCGAAGACCTCTTTCAAGTGTTTGGTTTAGTTTGTTGTTTTGATTTTCTTTGTTTTTACCTTAAGAGAAAGAAGACTGAAAGACAAGCCCTATAGTTTATCTGGGGTGGCTATCGTGCTGTGTAGTAGCAGGAGCTGTGCGTGTTTTCCAGCAGCTACAGGCAAGGATGAGCGGACTGAACAAGTTTTGAGCAGACACCCTCTCTGCAGCGTAGTGTCATGTCTTAACAATAGCGTTATCCCTCTTGGCAGCTCTATAAAGTGAGGAGATTTATTAAACAATAAAAAGTGGGGTAGATAATTTGTGTTAGCTCTTCATTAAATTTTATTATAATTTAAAAAAAAAACACCAACCATTTACAAAGTGGTTGAAATACTCGGTGTGCAACCAGAAATAAGACTTGCAAGGACTTGGGTGGCGATGACTCTGCCTTTTGATCTTGTTCCTTCTGCAGCCACAGAGAACAAACCCAGCACAGCATACCTGTGAAGCTCCATGGCTTGCACCGTTAAGGCTTTTGCAGTTTCTGCTCTTCAACAAGAGACCTAATCAGTTTCTGCAGCATGAAACAGGAATGTAACTGATTGAAAACCCCAAAGCCCACCATCTTGTTCATTATTAATAAATTCTTACAGGAAAAAGAAGAAAAAGAAAAAAAAAAAAAGCTTTTTTAATTTGGGATGTAATTAGGTTGCATCATAAAAGTTTCTTGGTAAGCTTCTTCTAACAAACAGCTGAAGAGCAGTCGTGGAAATATTCAGAACTGCATGAAATAGAGCTAAAATGATTTTGCCCAAAAAGCTTTTAATTTACACTGCAGTTGGGTTGACCTTAAAATGAGAAGTGTTTACTTTCTTTATGTGTATCTATATATACACACCCAGACACTCACATTCTTGAAACTATTACATTGCACTTTTTGTTTTGCCAATCCTTTTGTTTTGAAACATACCACACTTTAGGGTGCATATATACAGGCTATTTTATGTATTTCTGATGTTAAAATGAACTTAATCTGCTGCTGTGTTGTTCCCGCATTGTTCTGCAGCTCCTGCGTTGTACAGAAACCAAAATCTTCCTGGTCTTACCAAGGAGCATTTCCAGATACATCACTTTAGTTATTGGTGTGTAGGCTGTGAAGCCTTTGTTGGCCACACAAGGATGACTCCTTGTTAGCTTTGACCATCTCTAAGCCATGCGAGGGAAATGTTTATACTGATGTGTGACTTCAAGGCACGTCAAGTCCGGCACTGGCCATCAGCTGTTTTTACAGTGGGGTTGCTTACTTGATTCCCACATCCCAGCCTCATCCTCCACTCGCTCCCATTGCTTATGGAAGGGCTTGGCCAACCTGCAGGAAGACCTGCCAAAGCATCACCGAGCGACGAGGAAACACAAACAGATCCGGTCTTGGTGTCACACAGGTTCCCTCTGGAGAGCATCGTGCAACCCAGGCCGGCCCCTCACCTGCTGACAGATGAGCCTTATCTCCTCCACCATCCTTCCCATGTTCTAATTTTGCGTTGCTCCGCTGGTGACTCAGTCTATTAAATGGGCGTCGTATTTTATTACAAACCTGAGCTGATTAATTACATGCTGTTAGGCAAAAAAATGCAGGGCAGATGTGGAGGGGGGAGTGACGCAATGGAAGTACAAACAGAAAAGTTGTCACTTCTGGAAAGAGAGGAAAAGGAATGAAAGAGCCGTGACGTGAACTTAACCAGCAGAGCAGCTTCGCTGAATGCATCGGTGGCTTGAGGCGTCTGTGCTAACTTAAAAAAAAAAAAAAAAAAAAAAAAGGTAATGCTTTTTGGAGAAGAGCCTAAAGGTTCTCCAAAGGGTGAGTGACTGATTTGGCAGCAGGGAAGCAGCGTGGGAAGGCAGAGGGCATGGAAGATAGGTGCTTCTGCAGCTCCCTGCATGGCCACGAAATGGGTGCCTACACCTGGAGGTCCTCCACGGCCAGGGTGGTAAATCTGCAGCCTGCCTTGGGAGCAGCGCTAAATCTTTGCATCCTAACTGGAAAACAGCAAAAGCGCCCGGGAAACTGACAGCTTGCTGAGGGCTGGGCATCTCACCTCTCGCCCGTGGGGAGGGAGGACGTGACTCCAGCCCTCCGTAGGGAGCAGGCACCAGGAAAAGCCAGCCCGAGCGCGATGAGTAACGCCAGGGAGGAGGGCGATGTCCCACTGCCAGCCTGACTGCTCAGGACATGGGGTGCCAACGCCTCTCTTTCGAAAGAAGGCTCCACAGATGCCCCCCACCCTCACCAAATAGCCCTTTTAAAGCTGTGGATCCAAGGCAAAGAGCGAGCGATACGCTATTAACAAGTCCGGCATGTCAGTAGACGAGAACATGAGTCACTCGAGCAGCCTTTTGCAAAAGAAGGCGGCAGGTATCTCATGAAAACGACCTTGGGTGGTAGCTCACTCTCTTTGAAGTGCTGGCTAAGCCTTTTTTTTTTTAATTAATTAATTTATTTTTGCTATAGTTTGTGCTTGAGATCATGCAGAAATGAACATTTCTGCTTGTTCCATAAAGCAGACGGCCTGTCCATCACTGCAGCCGGCACATCCCTGTTAGTTGATGCCATGGGAAACTCTATGAAGTCTGTTGAGTAAGCAAAGGGGAAAAAAAGTCCTCTGATCCACCAGAACCAGGGACTTGCTTGCTCTCTGGAGAGGCCACGCAAGAATCCTATAGTGTAGATAAATACTCCTAGAAGGTGTCTGAAAAGCCATGGCTATGTGTGAATTGGCTCACTAGGAAACCACTTTCAGCATTTGCTGACGGTTAGGAAAAGTCTTCCTGCAGTCCCACGCTGTCTTGTAGGTGTTTCCGAGCGCTGGCCAAAAACCATCCAGAAATGATCCAGATTTTGAACACATCATTAGTAAACTGAGGTGACTCATCACTTTTAAAATAGCAGTATTATCACTTCTTACTTCACCGGGGAGCTCAAGATCCTTTGTATCAAAGGGGCTAAGAAGGAAAGTCATCAGGCTACTCCTTGAGCAGTAGCACTGCAGCGCGGCATTAATGGAGAAGCTTCTAAGCAGCTAGAAAATCCTCGGATTAGGGAATATAAGACTAAAACTGGTCACACACTTTCTGGAGACTTTTACTTTGGGAAATTAAATCTGTTCCTTGCAAGAGTAACTTCTATCACATATCCTCTCTTGCACCCATCTTTCAGCATTTTCTTTTTAAGTCCCCGTGTTTTCTAAGGTGAAACTTGCCCGTGCGCCCTGCCATGCGAGCAAGAGCAGCACCCTGACTCGGGACAGGGGAGAGCAAGCCGTGGCACCACCCAGCTGGGCTTTTGCAACAAAGGAAAAAACAAAACAAAACAAAACAAAAACATTATTTTTTGCAATAATATAATTATGTCTTGTATCTCATCCTGTAGCCCATTCTAGCCTCTTTTTCATACTTCCACCTATCTTCCCACTTAATATACCTAATTTTTGCACAGGGTCAGGGACGACTTGGCTCGAGAGGTCCTTCTGGAGCCTTCTGCTCAGATCGGGGCCGATTCCAAATGAAAGCAAAGCTCCTCAGATAACCCCTACCCATTCCTGAAGATGTGTCCTCACCTAATGCTCACCCCTGGGAAGCCTGGGCAAAGCAGGGACAGGGCCGGGGAGGCAGGAGGTGTGCCAGCTCCTGTTAGACAGGGCAGGCTGTGGAGGAGCAGAGGTAGGAGGTTACACAGAGGATCTGGGGCTCAACTGGCCCTTCTTGTACCTATAATGTATATTCAGTGTTGAATCATGATGGACAGTGAGCGGCTGGCAGGAAATACTGGTGATTCCCAGTGAAAGCAAAACCACTGTGTGATTCAGAAACTGAAGCTTCAGAGGTGACCAACGATTGGCATAAGAATAACGTCAGAGGTCCAGCCTCAGAAACCACAACCAAAACCTCCCTAAGAAAAGACATCATTAAAAAGGGAGGTGAACCAGTGATATATGACCAGGAGGGATCCAGAAACCTCTTAAACTATCAGAGGCACTGTATCATTACTAAATATCCAGCAGGCCACCAAGTCCTGTACTCCAGGAGAGAAATGAGAATTTGCAAAAGGGCAAAATCTGATGGACTTCCCCGAAAATCAGTGGGCAGCAGCCACAGGAACACCCTATGAAGGAGACGGAGGAGAAGAGGTAAAGAAAGGTAAATGTTTAAATGTTTCTGTGATATATTTAGAAAGAAGCAGGATGGTATATTCAATTCAAGCAAAATGAGAGAAAAATCATATATGTGACATAATAGAAATTTTTAGTGAAGATATTAAAACTATTTATCACATAAGCATGTTTAATTCTTGCTACATACTCAGGAGATCTGGAAGGTCTGCCTAGGAGATAATCGGCCCACTTATCTTCATTGAGAATACATCCAGGTGTACAAGGAAAATTCTTGAAGCCTTACAGAGTATTAACACCAGGCCACTGTTAAAAGGGCATAAAGATGAGCCTGGTAATTGTGAGACGTGTAGTCTGACATCAACCCGAGGCAAAATGATGAGACTGCTGATAGGGGGATTCGGCTCATAAATGGCAGGAACAGAAACGGATGCTGCTCGATGGGATGGAGAGGAGCAAGGCATGGGATTCTTGACTGCAGGTCTGCACTCGGTGTAGACAGATATTGGTTCTTCCACAAATCTGCTGGCTCAGCACCATGCAACACTTCAGCAAAAACATTATCGGTGAGGCGTGTCAGAGACGGCTGCCTTAACGGGCCGGCGGCTGGCAGAGCTGAAGAAGTGGCTGTGTCAGGAGGGGTATCACTGGTGCAAGGCCCCTCCTCAGGTGGCTGCTAGTCCCTGCTGGTCACTGTTTCCTTCTGTGGCCTGGGAGAAAATCTGGAATCGCTGCTGACCCCGACGTCTGGGTGCTGGCAGTGCCACAGGGGCTACCCTGTGCTGCACACAGCTAGGCCCATCCACCAGGCTAGCGGCACCTCAGCAGCATCGTAATTAAGGAAGGGCAGAAAGCACTGGATGGGCAGAGGAGGATGGGAAGGGTGAGTAATAATGGAGGGAGAACCAAGGTCAGAGAAGGAGGAGGACGCTGGAAGGAAGAGGCATGCTGGGTGCTGCAGATACCCACTGCAGACTGTGTGTGTGCCCAGGGTTTTCCTGAAGGACGGCGTCCTGTGGGAGGGACCCCACGTGGAGCAGGGGCAGAGAGGGACCGTGAAGGAGCAGCGGAGACGAAGCGTCAGGGATTGACCGCAGCCCCCATTCCCTGTTCCCCTGCGCTGCTCTGGGGGAAGATGAAGAGCACTTGGTAGTGAAGCTGAGTCTGGAAAACGGGGAAAGGAAAGTTGACGTTTTAATGTTTTAATGTCATTTCCTAAATCTATTTTAGGTGGTAAGAAATTATTTTTCCCCAGGTCAAGTCGGTTTTGCCTCTGATGGTGACTGGTAAGTTACCTTATCGCCCTGTCTTTCTCTTGACACAAGTGTTTTTTCATCCCGTTTTCACCCCCTGTCTTGCTGAGGAGGGGAAGCAAGGGAGCGGCTGGGAGGGAGCTGGGCTGTTTGTGAAGGCTCCCACGTACAGTTTGTGGGAGGCAAAGAGCTTGAATGCATTAGCTAATAAGAAAAAGAGGTGATTAATAACACCAATTTATAAAGAGTGAGGAGGATGTGTCCCTGCTCCTCCCAGGCGCCATAATTTCCAGCCTGTCCTTGGCAACTGTAAGTCAAGGGCCCAGTGCCAGCCCAAGCTACTCCAAAACCTGAAGATGGATGCTAGTGGCAGACTGATCTTGCCTTACAGGTATTTTCCCCTTGTGTGTTACCATATCTACCAGTTCAAAAAACAAGCAGTTTCTCTCTAAGTATTGATTTTTAATCTTGTTTGCCCTTCATATTTGATTTCACTAAAGAGAAGGAGCTCTTGTCTTTGCAACTTTTAGTATGCGCTGTACTTACTGTAATCCATCCCCTGTGTATCTTAACTATAAATACAAGGTTTTCCAGAGAGCTGCTGCTAACTCTCGAGAGACCAATAAAGGGCTGAGATATATTTTCCAAAAATATCCACTAGAGGGTACTCAATGACCTTCCAGTGAAGGGAGGTTTGTATTCCAGCGGCTGCAGGAGGAGAGCCGAAAGAAAATGTCACTGACAGTTGCATTAACAATAGCAGGGAACAAACAGCACGGTACCCGCAGGCAGGATCTGAGGTGACAGAAGCGTTGGACTATCTCAAATCCAGCACGAACATCTCTGTACCACCTCTCCAAGCCGACAGATGGAAACGGGACAATTTATATTCCCGGTGGGTTTTGGTGGCCCCTTCCCCAGAGCAGGAGCTGGCGTCCAGTCCCGCTGCATGTCAGGGCTGGCCGGGGTTGGGGCCCCAAGTCACTCATGACAGACAGTACACCACTGGTTTTTTTTTTCCCCTTTTTTTCCCACTTTCACTGTCTGACCTTCAAGAGGAGAAGCTTTGGGGGTGACCTCGGTGCCAGAAGGTTTGACACAGCTAAGGTTTTCTAAAAACATGCATTTTTTATACTGCTGGCCATTGAGACGGTTGATGTTGGAGTATAAGCAACCCTCTCATAAAACAACAGTGATCACTGTTCCATGGGCAATCTATTTTTATTGTGCTAATCATTCGTGATTATTTTAAATGGACGACTGATGAATGTCCTTTGTAGGCAGCCTAGAAAATGAGGTGATTTTAACATGCAGCTAAGTCACATACATCCACGGAGGCTTTATAAACCTGAAGAATTCCCTAGTCATGAATTTCTGTTCATATTATTATTCCAGGCTTTTATTTCCCCATTAAATGCTACAAAGGGCATGTAAAATGCTAGGAATGGTCTCGAAAAAGCTGTCCCTGAAAGGATATGCCATTCATCTTTTGCCTTCTACTTTCAAAAAATCAATAATAAGCATCTTATTTCAGGGTTGAAAGAGAAGATTTTTACTATCCAGCAGGACATCTGAGTTATTGACCTTGAACGCTAATCAGTATGTTTGAATGTTCTCACCAGGTTTAGAGCCGAAGCTACAAAAAACCTAATTAAATCAGCAGGGGGCACGATTTCTTCAAAATATCACAGGATTATCGGAGCCGTGTGCTGGGTTTTCTTTCTGTTACACAGCTCAGGGCTGCTCACCAATACTGTTTTTAAAGATCTAATGGCATTTTTCTCACTTAACCTGTTCTGTCCAATGCCTTGAAGTCAGGTCTCACGTTAGGGTCTGTTGTGGGGTTCCGAACAGCCTTTGGGGGCAGTGGTTTGCCACCTGGGCTGACAGGCCCTCCTTGAGTTGGCCCACGATGGGGAAACCTCAGGTGTTATGTGCTGTTCATGGTCCCGCAATGGGACCTGTAGGCCAGGCTTGCAGCGCGAGGATGTCACTGTAGCCATCCTGGAGTCCTTTTTTTCTTGTTTCCCTGGATGTCCCCATTTCCCTGGAGTGGCTTGAGCCTTGTTGTCCTAGCCATTAACCCACAGTGTGCAGAAGTGTGTGATCACATCCGCCCAAGACAGAGAACAGTGGGCACCATGACCAAAGGTCCTAGAGGATGACAGGAAGCTTACTGGCACCCCAAAATCCTTTTTAGCAAGAAGTAAAAAGGAAGCCAAAAGTGAGATAAACACAAACTGGCATGCAACATCTAGGAAAAGAGGTGTCATATTTGGAGACTGCAAGAAGAAAATCTGAGGTTTATTGCAGCAACACAGGAACCGCCACACCACAGGGTGCCCTAGGAAAGACCAGTGGAAGGCCCACCTAGCTCAGAGCCCTGGAGACAGTTGCTCTGTAGGGAAGGTGTATCAAAGAGGGCATGCTGAGGTGTGGTGCTTTTACTCAGCTGAGCAGCAGAGCTCCACCACAACTGCTTTCACACTCCCCGTCCTCAATGGGAAAGGGGAAGAAAATACAATGGAAAGGGCTCAAGGGTTGAGATAAGGGCAGGGAGGTCACTCAATAATTATTGTGATGGGCAAAACAGACTCAGCATAGGGAGATTAGAGAAATTTATTACCTATTACTAACAAACTAGAGCAGTGAGAAACAAAACAAAAACAAACAAACAAACAAAACTAAAAACACCTTTCCCCCATCCGCCCTCTTTCACCTCCTCCCCCCGAGCAGCGCAGAGGAACAGGAATGGGGGCTGCGGTCAGTCCCTGACGCTTCGTCTCCACCACTCCTTCACGGAGTGTCTTTTTAAATATTTTGGGTCACTACCCTCCCATTTGGGTCTAGCTTTGGCTTTCTATCTTGTACCAGATCTCAAACCTTGAAAAGCTCTTTTTTTTTTTTTTTTTTCCCCCTAAAAGCTTATCTTTAAGTGGTAGGCACTCAAGCAATCCAGCAACACCTGCTGTCCTGGGAGGCACTGGCACTCATACATCACCTGCCTAAAAGAGACCCTGCCTGAAGCTTATTCCTGCTCACAGGTAGGAGTTCCATTTCCAGTACATGGGCTATATTGTTGTTGGAGTCTCCTGCAAGGAGTACACCACTGGGGAGAACACATCAGAGGACTGGAGATAATGGTGGCAAAAATAACCAACATTGATTATGAGCACAGACAAGGGAGCACGATAAGTACTTGCTGCTAGAAGATGTGGTGTGGATCTTAAGGAGAGTTCTCAAACCCAAAAATGCTGACATTGAAGATCCTCCAGTAGCTTCTCTGGGAAGGCTTTTTATTTTTTCCATGTTTAGCTTGTTCCAAGTAATGTCCCATTACAAATGTCCTCCTCAAATATTCCTGCAGACTGGGTTCAAAAATACAGGATAAGGAACAGATTTGGTTAAGGGTAACTGCATGTGAAAATAATTTATTCCCTTTCAGTTTGGGATAATGCAGTTTTCCCACTTCTCTAATGCACCAGCTGGGTGAATTCACCATTCCTTCACCAGTTATACCATCTCCTTTTCTTGTTTTTCACCTATAGAACAGGCAGAATAAACGCAGTTGATGTGCTGAAGGTGGCCCTTGGGATGGTGCTCTGAGGTGGGGAGCAGTCAGGTCTGAGTGTCCACAGTGCTATGGAGACAAGACAAAAGATCGGGATTTTTTTTTAATTATTATTATTATTTTTAATATGTTTAGTGTGTTACCTTATGTACCTGATCCAAAAGCTCAAGTTATTTTCATTCTGAATTTTTATTAAAGCTCCACCTCAGGTTCTTGGAAAGTTCAAGATTCCCTTGATCCATTGATCATTAGAGAAGGGGATTTTCTCCTTGGCATCAATGATAGATCATAGATATGGGGGCTAGATCCACTATGTTTGCTTTGTCTTGCTATAAAAGGTCCCAGTTAAACCACAACTGAGTAAGTAAATCAAAGTTCAGAGCGCAGCATAACTGCAAACACATGGTTCGTCATGGTTTATAAAACAGCATGTTGGTTATTTTAATAATTCCACAGTGTCTTTTTGTTTCAACCAAATCCCCTGCCCTCACTTCAGCACACTTTCTAGGCCTCTAATTAGGTGCCTTTGATCCAGCCACTAGTAACCTTTCATGTGCACCTGCCCCCTCCCAGCTTTTAGGTACTTCAGAAAACAAACTGGGAACGGGTCTGCTTGGGCTTCACTGCACAAGCACGAGTGACAATACGATATTCCAGCTTCTGCTGAGATGAAACCAGGAGGAGACCTGCACTCTAAAACAGACTTCCCAGAAGATAAGTGCTTTAGCTTTGCTGGTTCCCCAGTGAATATGCAGGTGTGGATTAAAGGCCACCCACCTTCTTCTGCTCTCCAGAATAAATTATGCACCCTGAAGTGGGTGCGTGTTACTATGGCTGCCAGTTGCTGGAAAACCTTGGCTGATGCATTTAAAAAGAGCTATTAAATGCTGAAAATAAAATAAAATAAAATAAAATAAAATAAAATAAAATAAAATAAAATAAAATAAAATAAAATAAAATAAAATAAAATAAAATAAAATAAAATAGGTAAATGATTATTTTCCAGATGAGAAATATTTTACAGCCATATTTAATGAAAAGACAAAGGTGATAGGATCCAGGCTGCAAATTTCTCTTTGTCGGATCCAACCTCCCCCACCATGCACATGCAAATCTCCTACTGCACACACACATGCTGAAGACTTCCTTGGTTTGGACACATAGGCCTCTGTGTCTCTGAATTCATGCATCTCAACCAGTGGCTATGAAACAAGGACTATGTAGTTGCTCTTGGTAGATTTTGGCCATTTTCTTGCACCCAGGGCATTGCGGTTTCTTCTCTGAGCTGGTTTCTACCAAAAGCTGAAAGCAGAGCCTTGCTGTCCCCGGCCACGGCGGCTCTGTGTTGGCGCCTCCCCCAGCAGACTGCCAGGGGGACAATGTACCTCTGCAATAGGATTGGCAGGTCCATTTGGGACTCGCAGCCCACCGCGACACAGGACAACTGTCTACAGCCTAGTTCAGTTGTTCTTTCGAGGATAAACAAAAGGCCACAGCTGTGCTTGCAAACCTGCCTGGTACCTGGCTTTGACACACACACACACACATATATATATATACACATAGATACATATCATATAACCCAGCTACCCTCTGGAAGAGGGATGCTGTATCCAAGCTGTCTTCTGGGATCAGCAGGGATTAGCCAGGCCGTTTCCCAAGCAGTGTCCGTGCTACCTGGCCCAGGCTCCAACAAGCCTGTTGAACTGGATCAAACTCCAGACTTCACTTGGCAGGGCTCACACATCTCTCTTCCATCTTGAAATTAATTTGGGTCATCTTGCTTACATCTACTGCATGTCCATCCTTAATATTCATGTAGAAGATGCCATGAGCCTTTTTCGCATTGCTTGTAGGCATCACCGCAGTCCATGATGGACATGTCTGAGCCAACCATTCAGCACCTCAAGACAAGAGCTCTGAGAGGTGTGGGTGTTACCAGCACCTCTACTGCAGGATGGTGGCTTCCGAGTGCTCTGTGCACTCAGAGCAGGTCTAACAGCAGCTCTTCTCCACTTGTGTCCTGGTGCAAAGCTGCTGCTGGAGCTGGAAATGAGCAGGAGAGGCAGCAGGGCAAGGAGGGGAGCCGGAAGGGCCACGTCTCTCAGGGGCTCCCCTTTTGGTTTTGGTGAGCCGCAGGTGAACCCCATTCCCTCAGATACATTTTGTCCCATTGTTAAAAACTGAAGCCTGCTCAAATGGCACTCAACTTATCATATACACCCTTTGGGCTGAATTTCTGAAGCAAAACAAGTGATACTACGGCAGGGATGGGTTTCTCGGTTTACTAGATTATGTCGTCATATTGATGTATGAACAGCCGGGAACGCATCTGTCTTGATTTACTCATTATGAGTGGGCAATACTCTCTTTGTTTTCCAACTTCTCAGCAATGCAGGCCGTTAATTAAAATGTATGGCTCTCTCAAGTGCTATTTTAATTGTATTTCAATTCCAACTTAAAAGGCCGACAAATAACAAAGCTGGGTATTATGTACACTTCGAAATGCTGAGACTCACAGGGGGAACAGACAGCTCCTGCAATCAGTTTGTTCTCCCACACTGCCCAGTTCCTGAGAGTGCCATTTGCTTGATTAACGAGTTTTATTTTTTCTTCTGTAAAAAATCAACAATTTTAATATAATTTTCTATCAGAATCTCTTTGTGGCTTACTTGTGAACTAAGGAGAAAGTTCCTCAGCCCCTGTCCCTCGTGCTGGTGGCACCAGAGTGCACAGCATGCTCGATCCATTTCACATCACTATATCGCATGCCCTTCTCCTCCTCCCACACAGACTCTCCTGGCTGTTTTTTCCCACCATCCTTTCTCCCTTCTCTCATCCTCGTCTGGTGTGCCACCTCTGCAGGGAGATGACTGGTGGGCCTTGGATGTCGCTGTCACCTCACATACCCTCTTCCAGTGGGACCCCATGCCCACCTGCTTGTCTCGTTCCCACTCTGCATTTATCTGACCTTCCCTCCTCAGTCAGGACCAGGGCTTTCTCTAGATAGAGAAGTAAAGCACTTCTGCTCCATCCTGTTTCTGAAGGTCATAGAGGATGCAGGTACACGTGCATTCAAAGGTAGTTTCAAGTCAACATACGTGCCTGTATTTTCAGGAACTGTATTTATAGCAGAAGTTTCTTGTTCTGTATTCATATTCATACCTTCCCAAACATACCTTACATGTGCTGAGTGTAGCACACATCTGCCCATTGATATCACATCCATATATATGAAAATTAGAGCTCTACAATGATAATTTAAGAAATGTTTTCCTTTGTTCACTGTTAGCCTCAGAGTGGCCCATTTGGATGCAGTTCACTCTGCTCTCTCATAAATTTTATACTACTCCAAGGAATATATAGATTAGTCTTGTGTTTAAGAGTGCAGCTGGTATCAAAAAACTATGAGCAGATGAAGAGAGACCATTGACTTTGACAAGAAGAGTTTGCATTATTCACATGTGAGCAGCTGAAACGGGCTGTGTTTGATGCCTGCCGTAACATCCCATTACTGAACGTCAGACATGCTTATCACATATGAGCTGTGAGGTTAGTAGATTTCATGCCAAGACCCTGAAATTCTCACTCTGGGACTTCTCATTTCTGGCTGAACTTTCAAGTATTACCATTTTGGCAGACACGATTATTAATTTTTAAAAAATCCAATAGCAACAGTTGCTTCTTTAACTTACACTGCACAATAACTTTGCTGCCTATTTCATCACTTGTTTCATAATATTTGGTCCAATCTGACACCTGTGCCAAACACCAAAGCTCATCTTCTTCAGTGGAGGACAGCACTCCCGATTTAGACAGCAGCAGACTTCTGATTTATTGAGATTTCCTCTCCCTCTTTTTAACCAAGATGAACAAGAGTTGGCTAGTACAGAGAAGAGCATATCTTTTCACTTACTAGGCAGTCTACATTTGCCTAATATTCTTTTAAATATTTTAATTAGATGAGTGGGAGGGGGAAACTTGGTCTCATTAATCGGTACACTGAAAATGTTCATGGATAAGCTCCTGAGGGAAGAATTGCGGGATATGGGTTATTTTAAGCAGCGCTTGTCAGTCTATGCAGCACTGAAAATGCTTCTGATCTACAACAGTTGACAAATAAAAATTTGAGCAATTATGTGAAGCCAAGGAAGTCTATTCTGTGCTGAATTACAAATCACCCTACATGGATAGGTGCAAGGGAACAATTGCACTGGCAGTAAAAGTCCAAACAAGTCTACTCACATAACAACAACAAATCCAACTTTTTTTTTTTCTCCCCTCAGACCCACATCAATATGAGAAAGGGAAAATCTTGGAATGTTTAATTCATTATCATGCATTTAAAATGTATTAAACACCCTGGGAGCCCTAAGAACTTAAAACCCATGCTATTTTAAACAAATTAAAGATGGCTCTGAATAAATATTAATTTCCCTTTCACATATTGCCTCTTAGCTCAGTAACGTGTCATCCCAAACCCTTTACCCAGAATAAACGCCTAGTGAAGTGTGTGACTGGGCAGACTTGGTTGTGTCAGTCAAATACTGACATGGGGTACGGTTGAGTTGCTTGAGCCTATAGTAAATAAATGCATAGGCTTGCTGAAAGCGCATTTTAGGGCAGCAATTACCCACAATTTATCAGCTGGTTTAATGAAGACACCAGATATACTACCCACCAGGTTACAATTTGACAAAGGTTCCCTTTGATGGCTCCCATCCTCCCCAGTCTCTCAGCAATCCCAGACCCATATCACCTCCTCAGTTCTGCCTCAACAGTTTATTATTTATTCAGACAATGACTACAGAGTTACCTATAACACCCTGGGATGCTGCTATTTGGCGCTTTCTGTATCCATGCCAGGGAATGTGCCTATATTTAAATGTGGTGGGCGATCACCTGCTAGCATTTGGTCCAATACCATGGCTACATTTTTTTTCTACCACTATAGACATGTCCATTGAATTTCTGAGTGAAATAAATAAGAAATTAATTAAAAGATTGAAAGGAAGACTGAAAGTATAATTAAGGTCCAAGGCACAAGATGGGAGTATTGCAATCACCTCAATAAATGCAAAAATGCAAAAACAGTTTTCTGGTGGAATAACACAAGCTCTAGAAGGAGTCCAGACCCATTTCTAAGGATACCTGGTCTGTCACCGGGTCCTGGGGTCCTGGTGAGGTGGTCTCTGTGACACCCTCCCATTTACACTAGCACATTTGTGCTGGCCCTCACCGTTGGCTCTTCAGCACTTTGACCTCTTCCATATTGTTCAAGTGATCCTCCAGATTCCAACCCACAGGAGTCCATGCTGGAGGTTTTCACAGCTGTAACTTCAAGACTGATTTAGAGCAACTCAGGAGAGGATATTTTGGATGTGTCTGTAGCAAGGAGCAAGTTTGGGCCAGCTTTTCTTCTGACTGAGATCAGGACACCCTGCTATTGCCAATTGGAAAGAGCTACCCATCTTTGTGGAGCTGATGGAGATGAGCCAGATCTGGGAGCCCCTGGGAAACTCTCCCTCTTTCCCACAGAAAGAGTGACCTGGAAACATGTGATCTCCTCCAGCAGCATGTCTGCACTGCAACAGCACACTGGGACCCCATCCCTGGAGGTGTTCAAGGCCAGGCTGGATGAGGCTTTGAGCAACCTGGTCTGGTTGGAGGTGTCCCTGCCCATGGCAGGGGGGGTTGGAACTGGGTGGTCTTTAAGATCCCTTTGAACCCAAACCATACTGCAATTCTATGATTTTATGATTCTATGACCTGGACACTTTGGACCCAGGAGCGGAGCTCTGCCCTCCTCACACCTTGGGCAGGAGCCCCCTCCTCATCTGACATCAGTGCTGCTGGTAAGGGAGACCTCTTTTAAGGCTGTGGTGCTGTATTTTACCTGTTTGCTTCTTTTGAATATCCACACACCTCAGGTCCATAATGCAGCTATCAAAACATGTCGCTATACTGAAATGAGCTCCTCCAGGGAAAACAAATAATGACACTTTCAAAGCAGTTGCTTAGATCTTTTCTCGAGACTAACCCATCTCTATTCCCAAAAGATTCTTGGGGAATCTTATTTTTTTTAAGCTTCCAAAGCTTGTTATGCTTGCTTGGCAGTGATAAAATGGAGAATGAAACCACAGCTGAAATATTTGGTCAGATGAGTTTCTATGAACTACAATTTTGATGACAAATGAGAAGGTTGATGCTTAATTTAAAATTCATGGATTTCAACAAAGTGCTGCATTTCTAATTATATGGCAAGGATTTGTTACAAAGAAGTACTTGCAACCTCCAACAGCCTTGCCAAAAATCTCTATCAGAGCCTATCTGTATGCACAGCTATTTTATTAATAAGGACATACGGGACAGGAGTGTTTAGGGACACCGGATTTGTGAGAGTTGCTGTACACATTGGACAAAAGATCCCTGCCCTTAGGACAAACTATGGACACTGGGGAGCTGAAGGTGACTGCGAGACAGTTTAAAGTGACAAAAAAAGGAGAAGCCATATTTTATGGCTGCAAATGGTGTAAACTCTGGATTTAGAGACATCCTGATACTGTAGTTGTGACCCTGAAATCAAGCTGAGGATTTGGAAGAGAATAACATGTTCAGAGAATGAGAGGATTTTGCAGGGTATGTTTTATTTATCTGAAGTTTCATTGCTCAGAGCTTATCCCCAAAGCAATCTAACATGCCATGGAGTAACAGTCCAAGAATGCTGATCTTTAACTCCATTGAAAACCACAATGTAGAGAACAGAGGTAACATCTTAAAGGGTATTTTGTTACTTTTATTCTAATGGATCCCTCAAAATGACATGAAAGATCTTAGAGAAGTTGCAACTATAATTCTCCAAGTTTACTTTAGCAGCTGTACAAGCCAGGTTAGTGATATCACCTCAAAAGCCGATCAGCTTGACTCAGTGTTAAAATAGTGGCAATATATGTTCAGAAAAGAAGAAAAAAGAAAAAAAGGAAAAAAAGAATACAAACACTAAAACATTTTAAAGGTATTGATTATACAATGCAAGTTTTTGTATATAAACTAAGTTAAGGGAGAAAATTTGAAACACCTGGAAGGGACAAAGATATAATTATTGTTGGTGGCAGCTACTGCATATCCTGAGAGAAGACAAGAAGACAAAAAAAAAAGTTAAATGAGATGCTGTGCTGTTCTATTGCTCTTTCTCCCAGCATGACAAACCCATATATATAAATAAGCAGCTGGTGACCCCCCCCCTCATATCCCTTCCCCCCAAAAAACAAGTAAACAGATTTTTCCAACTAGCAGGAAGATGATGTGAAATAATTATAATGTCTGTAATCTAGGAATGAGCAAAAACACCAATTACCATAGCAAGACACTTCATATGCCATCTTTTGGGAAATATTGCATTTCTAAATAATGTCATCTAATTAGAATCTGACTGTAACTGAGCATCTATACACATAAAACTAAATATTTTAAAGAAATACAGTGGCTGGGGTCCAAATGTGCAAGGATCCATAAAGTGAGGATGTGGGCACGATTCTGGTAAGTGGAGCTTTACAGGGCACTGCGGTTTTGCTGATTTCAGGGTTGCTGCTGTCCATTTGCAGTGTCCTTCCAGCTGCACCTCACGTGTACTCTGCTGACAGAGCGGAGGAGATCGTCTCTGATGGCTAATAAAACAAGATGAATCTTGTTCGGGATGAAGCAGATGTCGTCTCCTGCCACCAGCAATCTAATTCACTGCTCTGATCTTTGTGATGGTTGCAGGTAAGTGCTGCAGGAGCTACGAGGAGGATGGAGATGTCCCCATGGGTTTCGTTACAGTGCTGAGCCCCATGGTACCAAAACCAGTGCTCCCAGTCTAGACTGGAGAACACCCACCTAGAGCATCTTCCCCAGACTTGCATTAGCACAGGATCTTGCCAAAAGAGGTGATCCATAGCCTACATTTGCCTGAGCGAAGTTCACCAGAGCTTCCTCCTCGCTCCTCCTCCTCCCTGCCCTGTGACCGTGCCCAGGGCTGGCCGCTGGTGGGTGCCTGTTTGCCTTGGTCACGCTGGGCCTCAGGAGGGCCAGAAATGAGGGCAGTAGCACCTCTACGCTGCTGCAGGCATGTCGTGGAGATAAGTTAATTAGTGATTGTGCTGCAGACACATTATGAGACAACGACAGCCATGGGAGAAAAAAAGTATTAGGAAATTAGTATTTTGGCAGAGTGTTTGGTTAGCATGAAGTAAATAAAGCCTGGGGCAACACATTTGATGAGGAGGAGGTGCTGGAGGAGCACAGCAAGGTCCAGCACTGGGATTTTCTGCATTCCCCATCACACCAGGGCCATGATGCAGTCTATGGAAACGAGGGGGAAATTTCAGACCTCTTCCTTTACCTATTGTTTGCTGAACAGGTCGAAGGTAGAAAGTCAGTGTAGAAATTTCAGCGTAGAAATGCATTTCTGTGAAAAAGAGAGCTTGCGGTGAGCTACCAGCACACAAACACCTTCACCACCACCTCCAGCTGGACTTAAATGCAACAGATCAATGTGCACAAGGAGTGCTGAGAGTAATAACACAATCCCATCAGTATCCATACAGCCAGCTCGTGCTATCCATGATGGAAAATAAATAGCACCTGGGTATAAAAATCACCTCCTTGGCAGAATGGAGGTAAAATTTCCATTCATCACATTTCAAAACAGCCTAATCACACACTACGTACATAATATCCATAAAGGAAAGGCTTTCTTAACATAAAGATGATTAATAATAGGCAGGAATGTGTTATGTATTTTCCCACTGATGGGAAACAACTATTTAGGTGCAAACATAAATACTGCGGTCGTATAATGAAGTGTTTGCATTAATCTACCAAACAATTTCTTTTTATTCCAGCAGGGATTAGTGCCATTAAGACATAAAGGAAACACAGTTCTGCCTTATCCACCTGATGAATGGAAGAGAGGGAAGGAGCAGTACCTGCAGTGCAGGTGTTAATGCTGTCAGGGTCTGCAGCCTGGAGACCACAGGTCGTGGGGAGCCCTGAGCACCCCAAGGCCCTGCCCCAGGGGAGGGGGAAGCCCTCACCCACCCCTGCTTCCCCCTTCCCCACTCCTGGGGGAGCCTGGCACCGCTAAGCTGCTCAGGACTTTATCTCCTGACTCATCCGCAGGAGGATTTTCAAACCCGGCATCTCCTGCCTGCCGTGCCAGCAAGGTCCAACTGACCCGAGAGCTTTTTTCAGAGCCTGTCTGCTGAGCCAAGCAGAAGGCCCAGGTGCTCACCCGAAGTACACAGGTATTTTTTTAAAACCCATGTCAATCTGAAAATCTTGTCCTTGAAAAATACCCGGTCCCCTGGGTCACTCACTGGGGTGCAGATCCCCATCCAGGGGTGCTCTGCCATGCACGAGTGACCACGGACATGAGAGGTGTCTGATGGGGGGCCAGCTGGGTGCCCCTGGCATCGTCATTCAGACTATTCCATGAGAGAGAAATTCTACGGTATACGTCCTCGCAAGTAAGGCAGCTTATGTACTTACCTTATCTCATCCCTCTCATTTACTACTTACGTTCTGCTTTGCAAGCAGCTGTGTTCTGGGATGCTCTTGGGGCTGTTTCCCCCCAAGGAGTCCGTGCACACGATGGGTGCAGCATGCCCCTGAAGGGCAGGGTGCTGGGGGGTGCGTGCCCCAGCTCCAGCACCTCCCCGTGGGCTTAGCCCTTACCCCTGGGAGCTGCCACTGGTCCTGGTCCAGAGGAGATACCTGGCAGAGGTGGTCCATTGGGTAGTTTAGAGGATAGTTTGAAGGCGTCATTTACATTTTCATATGCACATTTCTGGACAGAAATATTACCCCAAAGTAGGCAGCAGATGGCAGGGTTTAAGTGGGACTTTGAAGCTGTAGATGGGAAAATAAAATCAGTTAAGTCAGAGGCTCTTTTTTCCCCCATGTTAACTAATGATTCTCATAAGCAAGGGTCAGGGGATGGCAGAGACTGTGAGTATCACACAAGCCCAGATTGCTCACACAAACCACTGGGTATTATTTAAATAATGCTCAGGAACAGTACACAGTTGTTCCAAAATTCATGTCAGAAGTAAACAGCCTTTAATGTTGCTGTGCTGCCCTGGCAACTGGCTGTGGGAAGCGGCACCATCCTTAACCTATTCGACAGTGAAGCTTAGGGGCGCTGGCTCATAAGAACTGCTGTGACTTGCAATTCTGCCTTTTGCATCACCAAGCCTCCTGCTAATTCAAAGGGCTCAGCAGGACAAACAAGGCAGGTTGGTAAGGATATATGTAAAAATAGCAGCAAGCGTTGCCTACTCTTATTTCCAGCACTCCCCGTTCCCCTGTTTGACTCTCAGAAGAGGAAAGACACTGTGATGAAAAACAGCTGCTACCAGGCACCACACCTGCAGCTAAAATACATAGCACCTCACATTGCAACAACAGGGTTGTGTTGAGCCCCCAAACCCAGTGCTGCCCTCCAGGAAGCTCAAGGATGCACCTCACTCTGCCACCGCATCCCTGAAGAGAGGATGGGACCATGGAGGCCACTGAGCCTCCCTCTGCTGCATCAGCCCCCACGTTGGTGTAGGAAGACCAGGGGACCCTGGAAGGGACAGGACTGTCCTGTAATTCCCAACCCCCCAAATTTTAAAAGTTACCTTATAATGCGGTTCACCGTTATGGAAACAAAAATAGTTCCAGGCCTGTTGCTTCTTTCACACAACCATGTCATCCAACACTTCTAATTTTCCATCAGCAGAAGGAAGGATGGGGTTAGTCCTGGTTATTAATTTTATGTTATATTTGTTGTACCAAAAACATATTTAAAGAAGAGCTTCTATAAAATGTCTATATGCAAAGAGCTCCATTTAACCATGTCTGAAAAAACTGCTGAAAGAAAGCAATAAAAATACATTACAGTCTTTCAAGAGGTCAGCACTGTGACTGCCAGTGTTTTTGAGGAGTATAAGGATGTATAGCCAAAGTCTTACTTTCCAAAACCTCTCTGTGATCCAGAAACAGATTGTTCCTTCTAGCCTATTGGGTAGAAAGTGTTGACTATTTTGTTGATGTGACTCGTGGAAGCACTAGAAGGATTGCCCTCCCATGGCCAGGGATTCCTTCAGCACTTTATAGGCACCTGTGCCTGTAACAGGTACTGTAGATGAGGGGGCTGGAAAAAGAAGATTTTGAGTATCAGAAGGTTCAGGTAAGAATGTTCCTGGATAGGTTTTATTATCAGTATAGTCTGTCAGAATAAACTTCACAAATGAAGGAGAGAAAGGAGTGTGAAGACAGCCCAAGACCCCTATTCCCCATGTCCTTGAAAGCATAGACATACCGGATATGATTTTCAACTCATCATGAATCAGTTTGGTACAAAACAGTATCTTTTGGTTTGGCACATAAACTTGTTCCTAACAAGGGCTCACATAAGCATTGCCTAACTACAAGTAGATGCAGCTTATTTATAGATATTGGCCCTTCAGACGATGAGCACACCTCTACCACCTGCTTTTGGGACACACTGATTTCTGTAGCATCATCTTTGCTAATAACACCTAGCACCACTTCGGGTGTTCACCACTTTGATAATGGGAGAAAATGTTCACTATTTCACCCACCAGGCCTGTCCCAGAGGCATTTCACAGCACACCAGATGCTCTGAGCCCCTGAAAGAAACCACTGTAGGAGTGCCCAGTGTCCTGTAGGAGACCACCCTTCCTGAACTCAGTTCTCATTGCTGTCCAAAGAGGACTTGAACCCACAGGGGTGCATTGGGTCCTTGGCAGATGCTCAGACCTGGAGGTTATTCCAAACTGGACTGCCCAAAACTATCATCCTAGCTGAATATTGCACACAGGGTCATAGCTTCCAGTGCTACCTCCAGAAGTATCTCCAACAGTAATTTAAGTGAGATGTGAAACACAGATCCTCAGCATCTCGGCCACTCAGCTAAGGTATCATGCCTTATGTCTCCTCCTTAGCTAGAACAGATTTGCTAGTCTTCAAGGAAGAAGCAAACAGCTAATGTTTATCATGCAAACAAAATTGCACATGCTATTACACTGCTTTCCAAATCTGCTCTTATATGTATTTTAATTAATTCTGCTTCCCTGTAATTTGAAAATTAGAGCTGAGATATGGAACTTATCCAAAAGAAAGAGAAAAAAATATGGGCTATGCACAGAGGATGTAGTGTTATTACAGCTGAAGCCAAAGAATCTTCACCAATTCATTCACCAATGACAGGACGTGCAGAAATGGCACAAAGCTGCACCAGGGCAGGTTCATACTGGGCATTAGGAAAAAAATCTTTACTATGAGGGTGGTCAAACACTGAAAAAAGGCTTCCTACAGAGGTGGGTGATGCCCCGTGCCTGTCAGTGTTCAAGAGATGTTCAAATAATGCCCTCACTAATATGCTTTAACTTTTGGTTAGCCCTGAAATGGTCGGGCAGTTGGACTTGGTGATCTTTGTAGGTCCCTGCCAACTGAGCTATTCTAATTCTAAATTCGTTGGTAAATGCAGCAAGGTTTGGGTACATGTCTTCCAAGCTAAAGAAGGCTAACTGTTCTCTACAATTCTCTGATCTTAATTTTACTTCCCTGACTAGAAAAGAAAACAGGAGAATTCAAAAATGCATCTAAAATCACAGTGAAATGCGATACAGATTTCCTTTAGGGTTGATCAGGGAAAATAGCTGAAATAAAAGCATTTGGAATGGGAATGAAGATTGGTGTTGGAATAAGCACTGCAGAGTAAACTTTTTTTTTGTACCTGCCTCAGAACTAAGACACTTTACTTGAAATAGCATACTTTTACACTGTCTTTCAAGGAAAAGCAGGCTTCAGCATTGCCATTTCTTTGTGATTGTACTAAGAATCCCTCACAGGAGCAAATCACCCAGAGAAGCAAGGTAACTGTTTTCCAGCAGAGATAACATGTGCTAATAGAGCAGAGCTTTCAGTGAAACGCTGAGCACAGGTTGTATCCTCTGGTTTTATGAAAGATACTTTTCAATCACGCAGCTTACTTTCATGCTGCTTTATCTGTGGCAGTCAACTAAAAATCATGCAAAACGGATTAGAAGAATGGCACAGGTTCCATCTGAGAAGTTACTTTTTGAGTTACTTGCCAAGAAAAGGAAGATTGAAGAAACTGTAAATGATGATTGGATTTAAGATTTGTAAGCTGCAATTATAAAAGATGAATGCCCTTAGGAAAGTGGGTCACCAGGGGAGTAGGAGGGGTCTGTGCCACAGGCAGGTCTGTAAGTTACTGAGAAAAGGGTGGATTAGGCATGCTGGAGGGTGGGTTAAATGGTCTTCCAAGAGCAAATTTTTGTAGCTGTATATTCATAACCTTCCTCAATTGCAATAAATCTTAATATGTCACTGGAAATAAAAAGTAACAAAATATAATTTAATTTAGTCACCCAGGATCTGGTACCTGATCATTTAGGTATCTTTGGCACTCAGTTTTGAGAGACGGGACTGAGCCAAAACTTTTTTGCTTTGCAAGAGACTCACAGTAGCAGAAGCAGAGGTCCTGGAGGTCAGCCTGTGCTGGGACGTGGCCGTATTCTACCCCCATGCAGAGTGTAGGCCAGTCATTTCACCTCTGTGCTTCTCGGATGTAAGGTGGTCAAATATAAATTGTGAATAATATTGAAACATAATTCTTAAACACAGCTTTCCTGCTACATGCTGTGTTAAGCACGAAGTATCTTTTCCGTGCTGTTGAGGGGCAGAACTCACAATTCTCTTTCCCATCCAGCCATTATCACCTGAAGGAAGGAATTAGATGCCTAAACTCCCTCCACAGTGTGGTTTTTGTTTGTTTGTTTTTGTTTTAGGTGATATAAAGCAAGATATAAAGATGTCTTGCTTATAAGATATGATATAAAACACAGTATCATTTTTTTAGGTGATATAACAATGGTTATGGAGAACACGTGACAGAGAGGAGACAGAGGATTAGAAGAAACGCAAGGGTAGACGTAATAATATGAGCTCTCATTAGATAGTATTTCTGTTCTTGTGTGCCCACTGATTTTAATTTCTTCTGCAACTTTCTAAAATACATAATTTGGGCATCTGACTTCATGCATCTCCTACCGCAGTGCATGTTCTTGGCCAATCCCCTCTGGTAAACCATTTCGTGATCAACTTTCATCTACCATTCAGCTTTGAGTGACATTTTTATTCAGAAAATGAGATCTTAGGATATAAAACGTTTTATGGAATTTTCACTATCTTACATTTTGTATTAAATTGCTGTATTTTCTTAGCTAATTGAATAAATTGGGCAAGGCTAAATAAATTTCAACATTCTTTAAAGATGTCCAGATTGATTATCCTGTATCTACTTTAGAGTAATTAGTCTTCCACACTGTGCTATTAGCAGTTAATTCTTATCTTGATACAGAAAATCGATCCAACTCTAAAGTAAAGTTTGTTTAATTTAGAACTTGAAGTGAACAATTGTTTTTTAGAATATATATATAGTACAGAAACTCCTTTACGTTTTGAGAAAAGGTGTCAGACAGACCTCCTTTTCTACAGCATTCTCCATTTTGAAATGCAATCAGTGGCACCCACTTTTGGGATACTTTTGGCTTTAGTAAACAATAAAAACAAACAAAACAAAACAAAAAAAAACCATGTTGAATGACATTTCTTCCTGATGCCAGGGAATTGAAGTACAAGTATCTGAATCATAGAACCACAGAATGTTTTGGGTTGGAAGCGACCTTAGGGCCCACTTAGTTCCAACCCCCACTGCCATGGGCAGGAACACCTCCCACCAGACCAGGTGCCCAAAGCTCCAAGGCCCATGGCCTTGAACACCTCCACGGATGGAGCATCCACAGCTTCTCTAAGCAACCTGTTCCACCACCCTCACAATGGAGAATTTATTCCTAGAATTTGATCTAAACCTATCTTTTTAAGTTACTGTTGCCCCTTATTCTGTCACTACACTCCCTGACAAAGAGTCCCTCCTCAGCTTTCCTGTAAGCCCCCTTTAAGTACTGGAAGGCCGCTGTAGGGTCTCCCTGGAGCCTTCTCTTCTCCAGGCTGAACCACCCCAACCCCTTCAGCCTCTCTTCACAGGAGAGATGCTCCAGCCCTCTGGTCATCTTTTAACAGGCCCATGTCCCTCTTGTGCTGGTGGCCCTAGAGCTGAACGCAGCACTCCATGTGGGGTCTCATGAGAGTAGAGTAGAAGAGGAGAATCAATTCCCTCACCCTGCTGGCCACACTTCTTTTGATGCTGCCCAGGATACGGTTGGCCTTCTGGGCTGCAAGAGCACATTGCCAGCTCACGTCCAATTTTTCATCTACCAATATCCCGAAGTACTTCTCCACATGGCTGTTCTCCATGTATTCATCCCTCAGACTGTATTGACATTTTGGATTGCCCTGACTGAGGTACAGCACTTTGTACTTTGCCTTGTTTAACTTCATGAGGCTTACATGGGTGAAGATTAGTGAAATCAAGCTGGAAATATAAATTTGATAAACAGTCTCATGAATTCTAGAAAAGAAGTGAAAATACAAACATTACTGGAGAAATTATATTAAAAAATAAACATCTATTTACAGCTTTTTGGAGCAAAAAAATATTGAAATGAAGCTGTTAGCAGAATTCAAATGAACCAGCCTCATAGACAGACAATGCTTTCTTCTGAGTGGATATTTAGGAAGAACATTACTAAACAAGCCAAAACTGTGGGCTGTCTGCAAGCTAAGGCATATTTATCGCATCAGGACTTAGAAACCAGCATATCAGAATACTGGAACCTCTAGAGACAAAAATAAATGACTAAAACGAACTAATCCATATGCTTCTGTTCAAGTGTGAATCTTAAACTAACTCTGGGTCAGTATACAGCTGGTAAAATCAGAGATTCCCATCATGCTGGGTAAAAGAAAATCTGTGACAAGTCTTAATGAGGACCCTCTGGGGATTGCGTGGAGTACATACTTGTGATGTTTGGTCCATCACAGGCCCCTCACCAGAGAAGTACCAAAGGACTATGTGCCATCTCTCAGTGCCCAAAGAATAGTGACGGCACGATTTGTTTGCCCACATGGTAGTGCCTCGTATCACTCAAGATGTTGTAGGCTCTCTGAGATTCTGTGGGGTGCTGTTGGCAGTGGCCCAGGACATAGGCAGGTGGGTGCCTGGGGCATCCTATCACACCAGACACCTCTGTGTGAGCAACCAAGCCAAGGCCAAGCTGTCCCATCAAGCCAGAATACCACAAACTTGAGGAGAAAAATAAAAATCTGTATTTTCAGAGAAGTGAGGATTCCTTAGGAGAAAACCTGGTAGGTGGTTTTAAAAAGGGTGTGTCTCAAAAGGCAGCAAGGCAGTCTTCTCTACTTTGCTTCTCAAAAGGTTTCTGTGTTTCTCTTGAGAAGCCACTGAAAGAATAGAGCCCAATGAAAGGAATGCAATTTTGGAATGGCCAGAGGCCTGTTTAAACATCAGAAATCATAGCAGATGGCTGGTCCTGCATACTGAGATGTATTGAATCTCTCTGATGGATGCATGTCTAGTTTTTCCTCGGGGAGACCTGTAAGGAGCTGTCCTCTGTGTCAATGTCTGGGCAAGTCATCAGAGAGGGAACAGATGAAGTTTGCTACTGGCATAAATAATTCAATCAATTTCCAAAGGTGAATGGATAAGACACAGGAATGTTTTTATATTGGGAATGGAGTGCAATTCTTGAAAAACGAATAAATCTTGCCCAAATCTTTACCAAATCCAGCTTAAAAACAAACAGAAATTCAGGCATTCCTGGGTCCCAACATATGGAACTCTATCCTCGTTTTCCACTTCCCACGCATGCTGATTTCTTATTTCTGTGCGAGATGAGAAATGGAGTATGATTTCATTTCACAGGAGCATTATTATTTTTTTTTTTCCTTAAGATAAACTGAGAGATTTGGTAGGGTAAAGACTTAACAACAATCCTTCAAAATATAAGTTTTGTGGCTACTTCATCACCCTCTGAAGAAGTAGTGACCTCCAAAGTCATAATTGCATAATAGACTGTCTTTATGCAAAGCTGGATTAAGTCATTCTTGCTCGAACCTAAAACCACTTGTCTGTGCCAATATTCCCTTTTTCCAATTCATGTTCTGTCCCCAGTTCTTCCATTATTCACTGAGGTCCAAATTGTAAATGTGAGATGAGGGAGAGCTAAAAATAAGCCTTATAGCAACACTGCTGAAGTGGCAACAAACTGTAGTGCCTGGGGGCTGGATGAATAAACCAAGGAGGTGAACAAATGGCCTCAGGCAAAGGCATTCGGGTGGGAATTTCTCAAGCTAGCATCACAGCAAAAATAAATGCATCTTGTACAAAACTCTGTGAGACAGCAAAAAACTCTAAAACTCCCTTCAAGAGCTGCAGCAATGTGGAGGTCATCATCACACGGTCAGGGCAACACAGGGACGCAAACATATCTGAGGGTTTTATTCTACTGATCTCCCTCAAGTGTGAAGTTCATGCCTCTGTAATAATGTGTGTCCACATAGAAAATGTATAACAAAGATAACTGCAAGAATATATTTATATTTACATTTTCACAGGGAAAACAAAGCAAACAAACAAAAAGCAACAAGACAAAACATCACTTCAAATCCAGAAAAAAAAAAAAAAGTTCAAGTAGGCAAATATTTCTGCTGAGTACTTCCTATCCATTCTGAGCAACTTCACAAAAAAATGAAGGTACACATGAAGGAAGAAATTCCAATTTTTCTCATCTTCTCTTTCTTTTCCCATAGGGAGAAAAAAAAAAGAAAAAAAAAGTATTAGGCATAAATGATGATAACATGAACTTGGAGCCTTTAAACTTGCAACAGCTTGCTTCTTCTGCAAAATCTTCTAAATGAGTGAGGAATCATCCCAAACAGTCATGTACAAATATCTGCCCACAGTACGGTGCCGACTTAAAATGTAATGTGGAGGATGTCAGTAACAGAAAAATGATTATAGAAAATGATGCAGAATTACTGAAAACAAGTAAAAGATTTTGATACCATTAAACGCAGGTGGTCTCTGTGGGAATACAATCCAGATGGAAAGGGAAGTGGTCAACTGAACCCTTCCAGCTCTGAATCTGGTGAGGGACATAACAAAAACCATAAATGGCTTTTTAAAGTGTATCAACAGCAAAAGCAATACTAGGGTAAATGCAGGCCTTCTGATGAGTGGGACAAGAGAGTTGGTGACAAAAGGCATGGAAAAAGCTGAGGTCAATGCCTTCTTTCCTTGGTCTTTATGGGTAAAACCAGCCTTTAGCAGTCCCATGTCCTTGAGACCATAGAGAAAGTCTGGAGCAGACCTCTGCGGAGGAGAATCAGGCTAGAGACTGGGCATGCACAGCTCCGTGGGACCTGATGGGATATACCCACCAGTGTTGAGGACATTGGCCAATGTCATGGCAATGCCACTCTTGATTATCTTTGGAAGGTTATGGCAACCGGAGAGTTTCCTGAGGACTGGAAGAGAACAAATATCACTCCTGTCTTTAAAAAGGGCAAGAAAGAGGGTCCAGGGAACTACAGGTCAGTCAGCCTCACCGCGATCCCTGAGAAGGTGATCGAAAAAGATAGGACACTCAATGTCTTCTCTTCCCTGAATTTTTCTGATAAAACAGGAATCCCTGGGATTGAATGTGGCTACCTCCTGGAAAAGGAAGTATGAAAGACCAGGTAAATTGTGCCAATAGCATACATATCTGAGGTATAAATAAATATTTAAAATAAGGAAACGAAAGATTGAATAGTGTCAGATTTCAGTGATAACTTGAACAAGTATACAATAATATCGTATCGCACTCCATTTTCAAGAGGTGTAAGTCTATACCCCCCACAAGCCAGCCAGTCCCCTTGAATCGGATCATACTCACATTGATATATATTTTTAAAGTCTAAATATAATATAAAGTGCATTTGTGCTTCAACACATTACGGGCTACGAAGATGGTGAAGGGCCTAGAGGGGAAGACATACAAGGAGCGGCTGAGGTCCCTTGGCCTGTTCAGCCTGGAAAAGAGGAGGCTGAGGGGAGACCTCACCATGGTCTACAGCTTCCTCACGAGCGGGAGTGGAGGGGCAGGTGCTGACCTATTCTCTTTAGTGACCAGCAATAGGACCTGAGGGAATGGTGTCAAGCTGCGACAGGAGAGGTTCAGGCTGGACTTCAGGAAGAGGTTCTTCACTGAGAGGGTTGTCACGCACTGGAACAGGCTCCCCAGGGACGTAGTCACAGCACAAAGGCTGCTGGAGTTCAAGAAGCATTTGGACTGCGCACTTAGTCATATGGTCTGAATATTTGGGTAGACCCGTGTGGTGGCAAGAGTTGGACTCGATGATCCTTGTCGGTCCCTTCCAACTTGGGACATTGTATGAGTCTATGATTAAATGAGAACCATGGAAAAGAAACTGAATTCAGTGTTATTAGTACTGCTGGAAAATGCACCTTTTTCCTGAAACAATGATTTGCTTTTAGCTGATTTTGTCAACCTCTTCAAGTTAACAGCAGATTACTATCATCTACTCAGATTTCCTCTCAGCTCTTACACAGGCAAAAGAACACCCGTATCCGGCTAATGCACCAGTAGCAGCTCTGAGCAGGGTCAGCATGCCTCCTTTGCATGGCGTGAGACCCTCCAAAAGTTGTGTGGACTGAAATGACCCCCGTGGCAAGGTCAGAAAGAACTCGTCTGCCTGATTCCAGACCAGCTTAACCAGTAAGAAGATTACAGGCGTGCTTGGAGAGTTTCTGATTGCTTAACCCAATGAGAGCCTTGCAGTATTTTGGGGTTGATGCACAAGACTGCAGAGATCTTTGCATTGCTGATAAGATGGTGTGGAGTGCCGAATCACTGTCTGCCGGAGCAGAAGGTAAATGGGAAACCATGCAGTGTTATTAGTTTACCAGCCAGCTCATAAACGATGAATTCTACTTCGTGAGTTTCTAAAAGCATCCATGTTTCACCATCATTCATCGTAAAGAGGAAAACCCAAGTTAACTATGTACCTCTTGACAAGTATTTCATCTTAACTGAACATGCATTAAGAAGTGCCTGTTGAATGAGAAGATGGCTTTTCAGCAACAAAAAGGACATTCAAAAACCCCATGCATTTTTTTTTTATTTTTATTTTTAGAATAGGTGATGTTATATTTTTCTAGGATATTTACTTTTCAGACTGGGTGATAGCGCTATGATTTTCCAGTGACTGACTGCAGTTTTATTTATCTATTTAGGAGCCTGAAAGGTCTAATGTTATCTGGCAGATAACACAGTGGTCATTTCCATTCCAGCTTGCCCAAACACTTGAGACTCTCCTGCTTCCCCTCAGCAGCTCTGGTCTCCCTGTTCTCAGCTTTCTTTCAACTCTATGTTCCAGCCTCGTCTAACAGAAATTGCCTGCCTCCGTCCTGTTGATGACAAATGGCTCCTGCCCTGAAATAAAGAACTATATAGCGTGGCTGTACTGCTGATCAGTTTGGTTTTTGTGGGGATGCTTTAACACTGGGCTGTGTGGTCTACCGCTGCCTCAAGGACCAACTCTCCCCATTAGGTCACTGGCTTGATTAACCATCACCATACTGATAAACCAATTACCTGACCAATAAACTAATTAAATAAGAGCACAGCACTTTTGACAATTTATGGTTCTATCATTCTTCACACATATGATTTCCAAGCTAGAGTTTATCACCTTCATATTTGTTCTCTAAACACAACCACAATTGGATCCCAGCTCTGCCACCCCTCTCTGTGCCCTCCCATGCCATGGGTTCTGCTGTTCAGTCCCACCTCTCTACCCTCCCACACAAGTCTTTTGGACATAGACCTGATGGAGAGTCCAGCAGATTATCCAAGGGGTTTCCTCCAGTGTCCCAATAGGCTTGGGATATGCCCATCAGCTTCAGTGCTACCTGTAGGTGTCCACGATCCTATCATGAAATGTCCCACTATTTGTTGTTCAATGGCTGATTTCATGTCTTTGTCTCCATTTTTTTTCATTCCTTGTCTCTTTTTCACCTTTACTTTCCTTTCTCCACCCAGTCTCCTCCCCAAATATCAACACAGTTACCCCTATTTTGCTGTATCCATTTCTAAGTTCAGTATTTCTGATGTTATTACCTATGCAATCTCAACATTACATGGCATTGATGATCTGGTTTCCTAGTCACAGGTGCTCTTGCAAGGCTCTGCTCCCCAAGAGAACCTCCAAATTCCCCTTGACTTATCTGGTTTCACACTGATTACCTCGCATGCTTTCTGAGACACAGCACCCTACTTTAGCCTTGGTGCCTCTGCTTGGCTCCAGTCAAGTTCAAGCACTGTCTTTTCTCATATGCAAACCAGCTGTGTGACAAAGCTCACCCTGCAGCATGTTTTTCTCACTCTTGTGCTCACAGTGCATCCTGCTCTCCTGTAGCTGCTTCATCACAAACTATTGCCATGGACATGCTCTTGAGACACCACCCCGCTTCCTGCAGATGCGCCATCTAGACACGGTCGCCATCCATGGACATTGGCACAGGTGCTGCAGCACAGGTAGGGCAACGGGGTAGGTAGAACCTCCTGTTGATGGGAAACTACACAAAATGCCTCTGGGCCCTAGATCGGCCTGGAGGTAAGGCTGCTGGAGGGCTTTATCCTGCTTGGAGGTTTTCTGTTGTGTGGATGTTGCTTCATTTCAGGGAGCAAATGCAATTTGTGGAGGGTACACCTCTGAGAAGAACTGGCCAAATCTGGGGTTGGCTAAAGAGAGGAGTAAAAGACAAAACATTTTGCCTCATTACTTGCCATCTGATGGGGGCAATGCAATTTTGCTTTGTAAGGATCTGAAAAAAGTACTTGCTATTTGCAGTTATTTTCCTCAAACGTTGTAAATTATTCATTTTAGCAATTTCAGTAGGAGTACAAGCTTTGGGTGCCCTCCCTCATCCCTGCCGATGAACAATGGCCTTCTTAGAGGGGTGATGCCACTGACTGCGAATTTGAGACAAGCAGTTACATGAAGCTGAAAACAGCATGTTTTTGCCAGGATAGCCAATGGAAGAGCAGAGGAAAATGTAGAAGAAACCTGGGCTTCCTTGGAAATAAAAGTGTACTGAGAAAAACAAAAACAAAAACAAAACAAAACAAACAAACAAACAAAAAAAATCAGTGATATTGCATTTCCAGAATGTGGGCAGGCAAAATTTTGTTTGTCAGGTCTTGTGCTTAGGGAGAAGCTTTATTTCCATGCATCATCATTTATAAAACATTTTACAAGGGGAGTTGGCCAGTGGGAAAAGAGTCACTTGTTCCTTTTACTTGATCTTCCTTCCCAACAGTAAAACCAGGTGAAATGGCAGCTCAATAGTACAGCATGAGTGAGTAATGAATTATTTTTTTTTATTTATTCATTTATTTATTTATAATTTGGTATCAATAAAGACTTCATTATTTTCTTGCCTGATCTCCATTTCCATATAGGAAAGATTTTTAAAGGTTATCATTGCCAGTATCGATGTTATTTCTGCTTGCCTTTCCTGCTCTTTCCTTCCTGCTGCTGGTCCTGATGAAGAAGCAGCACCATCCCCAGTAATCTCATCAAAAAGAAGGTCATTCTGTATTGTTCCTAGTTCAGTAATTCACTGTGGTAACAAGACATGGACAATGGCAGTATTTGTAGAGATAGTTAGAAAAAGGAGATTAATTAAAGGTCATTTGAAAAGAAGATGGTCCCATTGCTTTGAAAATAAAATAAAGACCATGCAGCTGTAACCACTCTGGAAGGTTTGCTTCCACTTTTAAAGCAGATGTCTCTGATGTCATTTAATTATGAGTAAACTGGAATAGCTGGATGCTATGGGAAATCCGCTGTAAAGGCAGATGTCAGCCAAATTGTTTCAGTTCGTACAAAGCACTTGTAAACTCCAGAGGGTTATGGCCTCTTTTAGTTAAACCACACAGAGTCTGTAACATACACTGCTTGCTGTTCATTAAATGCTCTTTGTTAAAAGCAGCTTCTCAAGGAATGCTGACATCCGTCTGTTCCCTGGCTCTCTTGTCTTTCCCTCAAGAACATTTCAAGGATGTTCTGCTCTTTTTTGGTAGGTGAATTCAGGCACAACCACATTAGTACTTTACTAGAAACAAGTAGATGTTCAGTCAAACAGAAATTCAGCCTTGTGCAGAGGGATGCATTCATTATGTATTTTTTTGGTGCTGCATTAGGACTTAAAAGCTGGGAATTTTGCTGCTCACCACTGATGCCACAGCTCCTGTCTTGCTTGTGCTCATGCATCGTTTGTTCTGCTGTAAAGATGGTGAAAGTCAGAGTCATTCCCTGCATTATGGGGAAATATTTCTGCATCTGGCAACGGTGGATTTTGCTGCCCAATACGCTTCCTTCGGCCACCTATGTGTTTTACAGATATTTATTTGAAGAAGATAATGATGCACGGGGCCTATTTATGAATCACCTTTGAGATATAGTTACATCAGTAAAAATAAGTATAAAGTTAAATGTTTTCTGAACTTTTTTTATTTTTGAACTTCTTTATTTTTATTGACCAATTTTAGTTTGATTACTGTAATGTAAACCTACAGGTTCAGGGAGAATGTTCTGGAGCATACCTGGGACTTTCAGAGTTTAATAAAAGTTTAATAAAAGGCTTTGGCCTTTTATTTTATGATGAAGTAAGTTCTTTTCTCTAAAATATAACCGCTGCTAAACAACCTAAAGCAGACTTTTTCCCATTTACCTCAATCCTCCAAGACATCCCCTTCACAGTGACTGTATTAAAGTTTGGGTCAACTACAGTAGGATAAGAAGAAAGAAAATACTTCCCTGGAGGTCTGGGAACTATGATAGCTGGTACATCAGAGATGGACATGGGATAATGTACAGTAATTAGCTATTTTTCCCATGGAAGACAGGAAATGGGTCCAGGTTTAGGTACCTGAATTCAGGCAGCTGAACTGAGCCTTCCCTAGGACTCTGCTAGCTGTGATGGAACTTTGGTACCTTGCTCACACATAAGAACATGCATTTAGTTATCTTAATGTGGAGCTAAATTACATTCCTGCCTGTTTATCTGTTTTTTAAACTGAATTGAGAATATAAATAAATAAATAAATAAATAAATAAATAAATAAAAAAAAAAAACCACCACCAACAACAACAAACCAAGCCAAAACAAACAAACAAAAAAACACAATAAAGCCAAAGGATGCATTCAGTATATGGACTGTAACTAATATCAATAGAGTGGTGGTGTATTTATTCAGTGAGAAAGCCAACTGATGAGGTAGAGGGGTTGAGAAGATATTTACAGAATTGCTATGATCTTGATGACACTGCTAATTTTGAAGGGATGTAACTAATATTTAGATATTTAAATAATTGAAAATGGTGCTGTGGCTATGGTTTGCTTTAAAAAAACTTGTATTTTATGTGGCTTGGGTTGTAAGAAAGCACATTCTTGCTTTTCAGATATGTCCATTAGTTGGCCACTTTGTCCAGCCAAGCAAGTGTGCAAGGATACCACTGCAAGCAAGCTTATGCTGTCTGTGAGTTCTTTGAGTCCCTCGATAAGGAGGGATAACAGATTCACAGATTCACAGATTCACCTAGGTTGGAAGAGACCTCAAGATCATCGACAACCTCCGACCTAACACTAAGTACTCCACTAAACCATATCCCTAAGCTCTACATCTAAACGTCTTTTAAAGACCTCAGGGATGGTGACTCCACCACCTCCCTGTTCCAATGCTTAATAACCCTTTCGGTAAAGAAGTACTTCCTAACATCCAACCTACTCCCCTGTCGCAACTTTAGCCCATTCCCCCTCGTCCTGTCACCAGGCACGTAGGAGAACAGACCAACCCCCACCTCTCTACAGCCTCCTTTGTAACTGTAGAGAGCGATGAGGTCGCCCCTGAGCCTCCTCTTCTCCAGGCTCAGCTCCCTCAGCCGCTCCTCGTAACCTTACCCTTCACATTCTGGTGAACTCGTGTCACCCTGTATAATTTCAGTCTGACTGCTCAGAAACTCATCTAGCAGAGGCAACACCTTTTAATGGGCACCTGTCTAATCTCAGCCTAATTTGGTGTCTGACAACAGCTACACTGAAATTCTCCAAGGGGTTTTTCCCATTTCTGTGTGCGTGTACAAGGAGAGGCAGCTCGTGCCTGCTCTTCCTCCTGTCAGGCGAATAAATAGCTGCTTCCCTGGAGAAACCTCTCCTAGGTACGCAGACACCTCTGTGAAGCATTGTCTCTTGTAAAACTTCTGAAAAACTACATTTATTATTAAAAAAAAAAAAGTGTGGTAAATATTTTGCTCTGAATATCATTGCTAATCTGCATTTTAGCCTTTCTTTAATCTATTTCTAGGCAAAGTAGGGATGAGAGTAAGGCTTTATATAACCCTCATGAAAGCATCTGTCAAGAAATGGGAAAGAAATAAGTACGAGAGACTTGTTAATAAAACAGTAAAAATATCCAGAGACAGAGCATTACAAGGAGGGAGCCTGGCATTCTAATTAAACCATCTGCTTTTCCAATTGATTTCCTTTAGCAACCCGCTTAAGCAACAGGGCGTCCTTGCGAGGCACTGAGCTCAGCTTCCCGGACTCGCGTTGCTCAACGTCCTCCTAAGCATGCAGCCTCCTGTCTGCCAGGCCTGATCGATCCGATGGTGCAAAACAGCCCCAAAACGGTGGCTCACCCTTCCCTGGGATCTCTCTGGAGAAGTGGCTCCTGCTCCAGCGAGCGTCGTCCCCCTGAGGTGGTGGCGCTTCTGCCTTGTCCCCACGTCCCCCTCAGCAGGGCTCGTGAAGCCGTACCCAGCAGCCACAAGTCTGGGGGAGTAGGAAGCAGGGCTGAAGTAACCTTCCTCTTTCCATCCACTTCCAAAATATCCCTTGGTCTAAGGACAGCACCCACTGGCTGTTTCGTGCAGTAAAGCCTACATGGCTTTGGATTTGGAGATTTGGAGATTTTGTCCCAGGGCACAAAGGGAAGAATTATGCAATCTCAAAACCTTACGAGAAAGTGACTCCCTGTGCCATCCAGCTCTACAAAAACATCATCATGTGTCCACTCCCCAGTTTATTTTCTACATGTAACAAGCTTTCATTGTAGACAGTTTTATCACTTCTCCACTTGGGCTTGCCTGCAGTTCCCATCACGGTGTGCAGGGTAGGGGGACTGCCGTCATGTGCAACACCACAGGTGTGGGGACGGTGCTCACTGCTCCCGCGTCTCCTTCATCAATCCAACAAAATGCAATAAGCCCCTGGGCATGTCAGCCTTTTGGGGCATCACTTACAGGTCTTCGGAGGTGCTGCTTGCACAAGCAAGTCTCCAGGAGCCTCCCAGCTGCCAAGGGGGCAGCAGCGGAGGCGGCTGACGAGAGTGTTGCGCAGCCGGCGGCACCCAGCATGTTACCTGCCCTCGCTGACCTCAGCCCCGTAAATCCAGAGGGCACAGCTGAAGGCATGGGAAATGCTAATTAAATGCAGAGTTCAATTACAGTCCCTCTAAAAATTTTTATTAGCTCTGTGCGAAACGGGTTACTCATCCTTTTACTATTCTGCTCATGCTCTCCTCATGAGGACACCCTTTTCACGAGTGCTGGAACACAAAGGCATGGGATAATCCACTGATCCCAACAAATCACCCCATTAGGTGCCAGTCTGGCATGACCTGAAGAGGGTGATGAGCTGCTGCACTCATATTCACACACCCTGAACGAAGAGCAGCTCCTTGGCTTCGCGTGACTTCTGATTTGTGTCCTGGTGCAAAGCAACCCTCCCAGCCCAAAGAACTGCAAATAGTCAAAAACGAGCCACCAAAGCTCTCTGGAAATTTCATGAAGTGCTGTTTCAGCCTCTTTGGTTGTTTCCTAATTCTGCAGAAGCTTGGTGCCGGCATAAAACCATGGAGAGGTAGTCTGTCTGTAATAACTTTCATCTTCATCTTAGCTGTGCCAGGAAGAGGAACCTACTGTGAAAACATGTCTCTAAAATTAAAATTAATTTCCCAGGAGCCTCCCTACTTATTTTCTTTAATTTAAAAAGCTGATTTACCTTCCATTAACGGGGGCTTCAGCAATGTGTTCTCTTAATTGTTACAGACATTGTATAGATGGGCGTAAAACACCCAATACAAATAGGTGATGGCAGGACCTCGTAACACCCCCAGCCACTGCTTGAACCAGAGGGACCTCTCCAGCCCCAGAGCCACCTGGTGGCACCATGCTCAACATGTGGTGCAAAGCTTTTTACCTGGATGGTCTTGGTGATGAAACTCACCCTTTGTGGCAGCATGGAAGCAGACAGTCTTTAAAACCAAGCTGAGGTGCAAATCTCCGAATTCATTTTTTGGGGAGACTGGTCGCTGATTTTCCTGTGGTTGATCAGTCATTTGTGACCAGTTTCTTGCTATGTGCTGGTAGGATCAGGTCATTCAAGCTAACAAGGAGTTGCTTTCCCAAAGCTCACTCCTACTCGGAGGTGCTTTCTGCAGCCCCCTACTCAAGATGCCTCTGCTCTCTGGGGTGTTGGCTAACGCTTAGTGAGAGGTGTTTTCTCATAGGTGGTGCTTTGAAAGGGCAATTGATTATCCCAGGAAGAAGATAATCAATGTGTTCCTTACATTTCCATCCACCAAATATCCCCAAACTTCTCACCTACCTTTATTACCTCTCATCTGGTGACGCCAGGTGGATGTGAAGGGAGGTAAACAGGGTAGACCACCAGCACAGGGGTTGTATCTGAAGACATGACCAAGCGTGAAGCAAGGAGAGGCTGGAAAATCCACTAATAAATGTGCTGGAAGTTCACTTAGGGGATTCAGCCGTGACAAGGGAGGTCAGAACAAGCAGAACCAGAGCAATTTTGCAGCTAGTGCAGTGACTTTGGCCTGACATGCAGGAAGACAGGACCGCACCAGGAGCTGGGGGAGAGGCAGCAGTGAGAGCTGGCAAAGGAGCGGGGAGGGGGAGAGCCTGAGCCCCGTGCAGCAAGAGCAGACGGGGTTTGGCTGCTGAAGGAAAGGAGACAGATTTTGAGGAAAGAGAAATAACTTTTAAAAAGATTGTTGGCTACTTAAGATCTTTCCAAGAGCTTTATTTTACTCCTGCAGCTGGTGTAAGTTCAAGGAGCGCATCCCCGTCTATCGATTTTTCTGACACCTTGAATTAATCAAAGGTTAAAGTGTGTCAAGAGAATGTTTAATTCATGTATTTAGCAAGTGCAGTCCTTTCATCTGCCCACACAATATGCCCAGGAAATATGCTAAATGGAAGCATTAGCGCAGTCAGAGCTAAAATAAGAAACTGTTAAATGACAAGGCTTCTGCCAAGATGCTGAAAGCAAATATCAACATCGTCTCTGTTTTTGTTTTATCTCCAATTTACGAATTCTGCTAGCTGAAGCAATTAAAGCGCTCATTCTGGAGTAGCTTCATGGTGCTACTATTGTATGAAGAAGAAATCCTCATCCCAGTGCTTTCCCCTGGACATCGGTGGTGCCCGCAGCCCTCCTGCAGGGCCGGATGCTGCCCATTTCCAAATGCCCCGGCACCTCTCAGCCTCCTCCACTTCCAGGCGATTTCCCACGTGCAGGATTCCTATCGGACCACTGATGAGTTTGGGCTGTGCTCATGTGGTTTCTGGCATTGGTGCCAGGGTGCAGGACATCCGGACCGAGCTGCACACCAGAGGCAGTGAGGGTGGCTCTTCCCCTTCTAAACAAAAGAAGTGAATAGGAGGCAAGTTGGGTGAGCAGGAGGCGCACGGCTCCTTCCTCCTGCCAACAGCAGAACTACCTGCGGGGAACCATACGTACCCATGGCAGGTAATCCAATGGGTACTTGTGCCTGGTAAGGCACGGCACTGGGGTATCAGCTCCCCGCGGGGCAAGCCAGCGGGGGAAGCCATCCCCAGCCCCCTCGCACAGCCTCGCCACGCCATCTGGGTGCCAAAAATAATCCCGAAGTCTTCTCCTGCTGCCGCCACCGATATTTAAATCCTTTCACAAAAAGCGCCCGCCTGCAGGTTGCCTTCTGCCAGCTCCGTTTCACGTCTCGGGCTGTGCCAGCCTGGGCATCCCCTCCTGCAGGGGGGTAAAGCCCCAGGGGGACTTCAAGAGCCAGCAGCGAGGCTCTGCCCTGGCAGCAGGTGATGCCAAAGGGCTCTGCAAAGCCAGCAGGGAGGGTCTGGCAGCGGTTGCACGAGGACAGTTTGGGTACGTTGGCAGAGGTAGCTGAGTTAGAAAGAGCTGGATGCCTCTCCAGGTATAGCTTTAATTAGGGAGTTTATAATTAAATGATGAAAAATGTATATGTGGACACATCAGTATGCCGCTCGTGCCAGGCTTAAAAGTAATTGAGCTTTATTAGTCCTCACATCTGAAAAGCTGATCGGTGCATCATCCGTCTCTGCCTCTTCACACCTACATTCCTCCCTCCCCCCCGTGAAGCACATAAAAAATACGATTGAGAAGAGCTAAAAGGAAAAGACTCAGACCGTTTTCTCTTTGAGGTCCGACCAGTCTTTTCCAACCTAAACGATGATTCTCCAGACACTGTGGCACGGCAGAGCTGTGAGCACCTGGCTGCAGGCCTGGGGGTGTGCAGGGACGGATGCTGCACATGGAGGGACAGGGGCTGGTGTTTGGGTGCTGTGCCATGCAAGTGTGTGGGAAGCGACAGGGCACTGCGCTCCTTGTGGATAAGAATGCGGCACACGTGTTTACAGGGAGGGAGGAAAATCGGCTGCCCCTGAAGTTATCTTGGAAGCACACACAAAAGCCATCAGCCCTGATAATTACCCTTATCCCACCAGAAGGGTGTAAGCATGTAACTAAGGGAAGAGGAGGAGATGGCTGGCAGCTGCTGGAGGAGCAGGATGGACCAGAAAAGAGCTTCTACCTCCAGTAGACCCCATCTGCTCCTGCCCCTTGTCCATAGCCTGGTTTTTCTCTCCTGCACCTGATCCCCCTCTGCGGGTTTCTCTTCCACCAGCACCGGTCTGCACCTTACTCCAGTCAGACAAATGTTGGGTTGGACAGGTGATGGTTGGACCAGATGGTCTCAAAGGTCTTTTCCAACCTTAATGACTCCATGAAAGCTCCAGGTAGGCCCAGGGAAATGAGGCCAAACCTGAGCTTCCATCCATTTGTTTTTTTTGGTTCCCAGGAGACCAACTTGGCCAAGTTTATTTACTGGAGGTCCAGTAATGTGGAGACATCTGGGCTCAGTCCTTGCTTCAGATTAGTTTTACACATCTCAACGTTCATCGATTGTGGTGGATGTGCAAAGAAAGAGTGAGTGCCATTTGGTGAGCATTTTATCTCTCACCACACTTGCTTGCATTCGTTTTGCATCTCAGTTCCTCTGGAGGGAAGAGGAACTATTTCTAAATACAATAAAATAAACTAAACTAACTGCATTATTTCTAAAACACGACTCCTTTGGCTTTTGAATATTGCACAGGGATTTAATGAATCATGACCGGGAGTTCGTGGTTTCCCTGGGAGGTAAGGGGCCTCTCTCAGACACAGATGTGTGCAGCTAGAACTGAAGGGGACGACTGGAAAACACTGCCCAAACACCCCACAGGATCCATCCTTTATTCCCACAGCATTTATTAACTCACCCAAGTACAAACACAGAAGACAAGAAGTCACACTTTTTTTTCTTCTCCCTTCCTGCTGATCCCCTGGGGAGGACCTAGACCCTAACTCCGCAGGTGCCCTGCAGGCCACAGCTCCTGCTAAGCCACCACGGACTGAAGCTGCTCAGCACCATACAGAGCCAGGCTCAGCCTCCGAGGTGCCTGGCTTTGAGGTGCTTTCATCTGCCGACGAACCGGGCTGGCACCAGAGGGAGCTGCAGCAAGGAGAAAGACCTGGATTTTGTCACCATTTCCTGTGGCACAAACAACACCGCCCGAACGTCTTGTCTGAGTAACATTTTTTATTCGATGAACACGGCTTGAACACATAATTTAAGACTCCACGCGTACACAGTCTGGGATGCAGCGTGCTCCCTCCCCCGCCGAGATACGAAACATTGAGGCTGGGGAGGGGAACACCAGGTCTGCATCTGCCGCGTCACGGGGACGTCAGGAATGGTTGGGAGAAGCTCTGAGCACAGGTCTGCGCAGGACGGGACGAAGCACGTTAGGAAGAGGCAAAGAAGGGAGTGCGCTGGATCTGCCCGGGCTGAAGGGATGCTCCCGGGAAGCTGTTCTCTGTTTCCCCTCCCAGATCCCTTAGGGAGCGAAGGCCAGGCCGTGCTGCGGGGGGAGTGGTGTGATTTCACGTAAGATGCCACAAGCCAAAGGGCCGGTGTGAGGACCGCTGCTGAGGGTGCTGCAAACGAGACACTTAACCCTGTGTCTGCCACTCCTGCTCACCGCACAGGGCGGGTACCCGGGGGTCCCTCCTCCTCGCGCCGTGCACGTGAGGATCCAGTGAAACCGGTGGACAAGTCCCCTAAGTCTGACGGGATTTGGCACTAGCTGGTGAAGACCCCGCTCTTACACTGCTGTGAAGCAGTTCTCGTGCCTCAAATCTCAGGCTCCTACTTCGGAAGCACGGTAGTCCAAGAATAACTGGACTCCCTGAATAAACGGCCTGACTGGGGGCAGGGGCAGGGAGGGATGACCAAGAAATCTGCTGAGAGCTTGGCAACTCCATTTCAGTGATGGCACTTGGGCCGCTCAACACCTGAATAAGATGGCTATTTTAAAGCATAAAGATGGATTTAGGGGCTTTTTACTCCATGTCCACTTCCTTGGAAGGTTTGATTATAAACAGTCAATAAAATAATAAAAGAGAGAAAGCCATACTAAGAAAAATCAAGAGTTTAGAAGACTCAGCAAAAACTGTTTCTGCCCTACAAAGCGCGTGTCTTTTGACTCACCAACATCAGTTTACTGCATTATTAAAAAAAATAGTAATAATAGAAACTACCTCTTTCTGAGTTCAAAGTCAAGCACATCTGAGAAGATCCTGCGCTACTCCTGCGCCAGTCCTCCTTCTGGCAAGGCACTATCCAGTGGTGTGTGGCACCAACAAGAACATCTCTGTCAAAGCCACTGGTACAGTGAGCGCGTGGGCGCACATAAGCCCAGGCAGCAACTTTAGCTAGGTACAAAGATTAAAATTTAATTCACACTGCTCTCCCTTCTAAAGAGCGGGGTATGTACAAATCTTAACTAAAAATTGGGATCATTTGGTTCTCAAGCACACCTTTATACCAAGTATTTTACACAACGTTAGGAATATGCTATTTCTTTCAATAAATGGCTCGTTTCCACAGAACTTTTCTGTTACCCGAACATTTCATTATTACAAAACTGGTTAAAAAATTCCAGATCATCTTGTGTAACAAACTAGAACTCTGCTTGGTTTCATTACAAAAATAAGGCTGTTCCACAACAGACACAATTCACGCTCAAGCAACATGTAGACTCTTTTTTTTAAGCTAGCCACGTACAATTCAAAAGCAAACACTCCGTCGGACTTCCACTGCCGATCCATGCGAGCAAGCAGGATGTGCTTGGAGCTAGTGCTGTCCTCCGCACGGCCAATGTCACCCACATGCATGCTCTGAAACACGTCACTGTTGCCCAACAGCTGCAGCAGAACTTGCTCTCCACTGAACTGGAGACTTCAATTTTACGACTATCAAAATTCAAGAGGAGTTTTGTGAAACTAATTTCATCCCTGGAGAAATCAGTGTGATTTTGCCTTCCGCATCAGTAAGCCTGGGATTCCACCCAGGATTACTCCAGCGGATACACTTACCCACTTATGTGAGTTTTTCGAAACTGGGACTTCAGGCAGTTTTCTAAGTTTACAACGTTATCAAGTACATGATAAATCCAGGATGGCTTCTCTGTAATTAACTGCATAATCATGTAAATTTGTATCTGTATTCTTTTTCAAAGTTAAATATTTTTCTTTAACTTTTTTTTTTAGGAATATTATATATAACCTGTTAATGTACAGCTCCACCTCCTGTCACATTCCCTTCCTAGAGTGAGGTTCAAGTCTCATCAAAGTATGGGAATGGTGACAAGAATATCACAATAACTTACTACATACAACATACTTCCTAAAAATGCATATACATATACTTGTATACACATACATACACACATATATATGCACATTATCAACTCCCATTAAGGAGTCCTCTAGAGAAGGTGCTCTAACGAAGATTTTGACTAGTAAATGCAACCATGGACTTGAAATCTGTGCGTGCTCTTGCTCCATCTAGTTCCTTTAACTGAGTTGAGGAGGCACCAGAGGATCTGAAGGGAAATTGATCGGTGGATGGACATCTTTTAAAACTTAACATCTCCTTTTTCAAAGCTTTCTTGCCTTTATACTAAAGGGAAAATTCATATAGGTATTCCCTTTATACTAAAGAAAAAAGTCAACTAAGCAGCTTGTAGCTGAGACAACACCAACAGGAAGGTAACCTGTTCTTTACCCCAGAAACTAGTAGTCATGAACACTGCTCATGTCATACCTCTTAGTCTTGAGTCAGCTCTTGTCCAAAATCTGAGAGGCAACAGCTCACCTGTTGTTCAGCATCTTTGGCAGGGACTTGGATGGTGACCTAGCATGTACCCTCAGCAAATCTGCGAACAAGGCTGAACTTGGGAGAGTGGTTGATAACAGCTGACAAAGCTTCAGTCCAGAGGATCTCAATAGCCAGGAAGGCTGGGACAACAGAAACCTCATGAAGTTTGAAAAGGGCAAGTGCAAAGCTCTGTCCTTGGGGGTGGTGAGGCATCAGTAAAGGTTGGGAAGTGACTGACAGAGTAATACCCTTGCTGAAAGGGACTGGGGTTTTGGTGAAAGCCAGGCTGGTCATAAACCAGCAGTGCACTTGCTTCAAAGAGGGGGAAAATGCAGTGGACTATCTCAAGACAAGTGTGGCCTGCAGGCTGAGCAAAGTTGTTATCCCCCTCTACTCAGATGAGGCCACATCCAAAATACTGCGCCCACTTTGGGGACCTTTCTCCAGTTCAAGAGGGATGTGAGGAAACTGGAGAGAGTAGCCCTCTACCACACCAAAGCAGCCAGGTTCCTAAAGCAGAACCTACAAACAGAACTTAATGAAGCTATTCTTGTTTAGTCTGGCACAAGAAGGCTAAGAGGTGATCTAATAATACCCTACAACTATCTTGAGGGCACAAAAAGGATGGTGCCAAACTCTTCCTGTGAGTGACAGAAAATATAGGAAAGGCAACAGCCACAGATTACAACCTGGGAGTGCATGCTTGACACTAGGAGAGTACTGCAGCATCAGCACAGGTTACAAGATCTCCACCTCTGGATGTTTCTAACACACTGCTAAACAACCTCACAACTGACCTCAGCTAGTGTTGGTGTCAGCCCTGTTTTTGACAAGGCTGGACCAGATGATCTCCAGTTGTCCTTTCCAACTAACCTGACTAGGATGCCACGGTTACTCATTTTAATAGAACATGTGATTTGTTACACAGACAGAGCTGCTTTCTGACACTTTTTACAAGCAGCTGGGCTTCCTTCAAGCCACAGTCAGAGGCTTGGCATTGCAAAGAAGCTTTCCCACATAATTGGTTGTCCTTCTGACTTTCTTGTGTCTAATGGTGGAGCTGTGTTTTATTAAAAATTGACTCAAAGTTTTGGCAAAAATTCATTTTAAGACAGTCCAATTACAAAGTTCCAATTTTGGGCGTTAAGTCCTTCTCAGTAAAGAAATACCAATGTAATCTTTAGCTATAAGACCTCTTCTGACCTACCAAGTATAAGTCCACCAAGTGTTTTCACCTGCCTTTCACCTTCATTTGGAAAAGGAACCATGTCAAAATATTTCACTTTGGCACCCCCTCCACAATAACAACTGTTTTCAAACAACCAGTTGGAATGTGCATCATGAGGCAAATCAAGGTTTCATGAAAAAGGTTAGCAACCCGTGTTTCTTACAATAAACATGATCTAGCATAAACATAACAATAAATAAATGTATAGCAAAAATACGGCAGTTATTGGCTTGGACTGAGATCTTAAGATCAACAGTTTTTTCCCTCTGAATGATAGCTAGCACAAAAATTCTAATAATCACCAGCACTTTAACTGTCATGACGAGCTAACTTCAACAACAGTAGCTGGAAGGATTAAAAAAGGTAAGGAACCTGACTGTGAGTATACCGATGAATGACAGAGCCCCACACTTCCACTTCGTATCTTTAAACATGTGTCTATTAGAATATCAGTGCCAGCTGCAAAAGCAATCCAAAGACAAAAGTGAAACACCAACAATGAATATTTTAAAAAGGAAGATCAGTAGCCCAGACTTAATCCTATTCCATATACATGTTATTAACTCCATATTGTTGGAGAGCACCGTCTCATGGCAAGCAGACTACTACTAAGGATGCGTGTTTGCTCTATCACAGTGATCCATAAGTGAAGCTGTCGTGTGCTGAAGAACAGGGTCATTCATCCAGAAGATGCGGTTGTTGATAGTTCAGATAGGTTTTTTAGGGTTACGACTCCTATTTAAAAGAAAAATAAGAATAAATAAAAAAAGATCATTAATGCTATGAATACATTTTCATCTTCTGCATCTGTGACTTTCACACATTCACATAGCAGCTAAGGACACATCCCTCTGCAAGAGTACCAGACTGGTGCAGCAACGTGGCCAAGTTTGTACAGACAACCCTCCAGGACTACAGCAGATTCTTTCCAAGGAACACAGATGCACAGAAGTTGCTACTTCTGACTGCAGCAGAACAGCACCTTTTTCTTAGGACTAATTGTTCAAGCACCAAAGCAAGGCAGACTGCAAAAATAACCTGTTTTTGTGGTTCCCTGCTGACTTTCCTTCCTACTCCTCTTCCCCAGGGGATCCAGAAATAAATGAATTGCTGGCAGAAGTAACTCTCTAGATAGCCAAGAACTACCATCTAGGCCTGAAACAGCACTGCTACCCAACATAGCTATACCTACAGTAGCAAAGGGAAAAAAATAATCTCCTACGTGTCTGATCTACTGCCCAAAGGGGCACCATACAGCCTCTTGAACAAGTGTCCAGGATCATTCAGGCTTCCATACGGCAATAAAAGCTCATCTATTTCACTGTCCTCGCAGAAAGATGTTAACTGGCTTAATTTCAAATTCTTTTCTGATTTGCATATATGTATTCTTTAAAATTTAATTCTTATCCAAAAAGTTGCTGCAACTCCTGTCTGCTCCATCATTTCAGCATTTAAAAAAATAATACTGCATAATGAACAAATGCTGTCCTGGTTGGGCCACTAAACCAGGCTGGTCCAGCATGATCGTATTTTGGTGACACAAACTCTGGATATTCCAGTGATTGAGACCCTAGCTCTGTCCTGTTAAGTATGTCAGTTGCTTTCAATTTACTATAATGTGCAGCAAAATGTACTCATTAAACATTATTTACCTGCAGTCTCAACTTACCTCATGTATATGCTTAGTGTCACTTTGCTTTACAAAATGCTTTACGTTGCAATTGTTTCAGTTACCTCATTAACATGATATTGATATGTACGGACAGCTATAGTGCATAGCTGGTCACAGTGAGTTCATTCAGTTCAAGGACAGCTCAGTCTCAATATTTCAAGAATCCCATGAAAAGCCTGCCATATGACACTGACCTTTGATGCTAAATTAGGTTTCAGTCCAAGAAAGGAGAAGACAGTGTTGCTCTCCTTTGATTCAAAAAAGCCATCATAATCCTAGAGGGGAAAAAAAAAAGATGAGAACATTTGTATTCAGGTTTTCCTGCTTGATCTTCCCACATCATGTGTCAGAGTAAAGGGTGATATGCAATAATGCTCAGGAAAATACTGGTACTTACCTGCATTGTCCTATGCAAACCTAACAGCTATTCTAAAAGGTAGTAATATCAGCAACTCTGATGGCAAAGTAAAACATGTAGATGCTTTAATTAAAACACCTTTCACTACTTTATTTGACAGAAAAATATAAACATGGATTTGCATGAACAAGAAATCTATTGTGGGAATATTTTAAAGGTAGTTAAGTGCCAAACAATGCAAGTAAGTTTCCAATGACGTTTTCAACTTGCATTTTAGCGCACAAAATACTAACATGGAAACCTCTAAGGAGAAATTCTAAGGCAACTGAACTCCATAGTTCTCCTGTGGTGGAACAGAAGACTTCATTACTACTCTATCCTTTGAAATCAGCAAGCATATCTCAGCCTTGGACAACCACATACTTAAATATAAAATATTACCATAAGGAATCTTGTTTTATAGATTTTTTTTTTTTAAAAAAGCTTTATTATCACAATTGTCCCCTTTGTGTTTTAACTGCTTAAGAACAGGTTTTGATCTCAAAGTGTTACTACTACTTTTATCAATTTGTTTATTGCACTGGACACTTGCTACTCTTCTATCACCAGATGAGCTGACGGTTTTCGGTTTTGAAGGTGAAACGATGAAAACAGAGCACTGTTTAGCAAATGGATTTGGCACACAGTGAGAAGCCAGGAAGTTACGGATTCTCTTAGTGGTTTGGTAAATATTTCCTCTATGACCACCAGCAAACAATAAAGCACCCAGCTCAGATTCCTTTTCTCCTCCACATAACCATAAAGTGGAAATATTAATCCCTATTTAACCACTTCTGACATGTAAAATACTCTGTAAATGTTGGGAAATTTCAGGTGTGTTCACCATTACATAGCAATTATCCCTAAACATCTAAGATTAGTAGTTATGCTTAACTTAAAAGCATTCAACAAGAGATAATTCTTTAAATACGGACTATGCACATACATGCTTTCAATACAGAACAGTAACAGGTAGTCCCTGTGCCTCCACATACCTTCCACCTGCGTAACAGTTGTTCACAATGCCCCTGACCCCTAAAGTCAGCACTTCTTTGGCTCCTATCCTCTGATCTTGTTGCTTTTTGAGAGCTCATTTCTCATTGTTAAAGTGTAAGGTGCCTTCCCTGAAATTGGATCTCAATTTTCCCCTAGTAGCAACTGCTTTGCCCGCTTGTCTCCTTCCACTTCTGCTTTTGAAAGGAAAGTGTGTGCTTGCAGATAGAGACTTTACCTCCCTCCGTTCTCTATTTTTCCTTCCACCAACCTAAAATAAAAGATCATTCAGACAGAAAATACACAGTCACCATTGCAACTCCCACAAGATCCATTATCATCCCGCAGATGCACAGAATTTCTCTCAAAACCTTTATGGTGCACTAGCCAAAGCCACTTTCCTAGCACTTCCACACTGGCGTACTGCTCCACCGGTGTGAACGCCACTGTCCCAGCAAAGTGTCACTTTGCAGCTGCAGTCAGTCAAGTACCTTGAGCCTAGAAAAAGCCATACTTCGTGCTACGTGCTTTCCCAGTCCAAAGTCTATATGAAAGCCATCTGCTCTCAAAGATGCAGAGAGGTCAGCAGAAGCCCGTGGTGTTCATAAGGCCTCAGATGTATTAGCTGACATAACCAGAAGGAGCAAACCTTAAGATGACTTTTTGCCATTGCCTTCTTAAAAGATGGCATGTTGCTTTGCTATACCCGGGTGGCAGGCCAGTATTCCAAGACTTCGTCTACTGCGCCCTTCAATATAGGCTGAGAGAGAGCACATGCACTTCTTCTGTCTGTTTTTCAGTTCCATGTTTTTTTCCAAGCGTGATGCCTAATTTCCAGTGAACGCCACCTACTCACTTTGCTTTACAGGAAGAGTTAAGTTTATTTGCTTTCACTGCCAGGGGAATGAAGCATTTGTAGGAATAAAGCCGCTCTGGAGCAAAGGAAGGTAGAATCTCCTGCAATGATCAGCTGCATGGACAGGAAAACAGGCTTTGCAGACGGATGCCGCTTATCATTATGAGCACAGAACTATCACTATTTCATTTTAAAATGCCAACATGTAAAGATATTAGACACAGTTTTAAGCTCCCTCTTTGTTAATTTTAGGTGTGGTCCATTCTGCCTAGCTTTGAAATTAAACATACAATTAAACAGAGGAAACAGACATATTTACATCAATTAAAATCATTAAAGGTGATGAACTGATGCTAATTTCTAATTTAACATAAATTCACACATAAACTGAACATAATTAACATAAATTAATTGCCGCAAAGTAAATCCAAATAAAACAGGCAGGCCATAGCAAAAACTGAACCAGTACTGGAAGCAACCCAAACAATGTCATGGGGCTGAAAAGAGAACTACGTGCTCATTAAATACCTAAATGAGTAATAAATTCAGCAATGATGCAGTAGTAAATGAGTAGTAAATTCAGCAATACTGAAGCTCTGCCACAAGGTGTTCAATTAAGCCCTTGATCTCTAAGAACAAGACCTGAAAACTGCACGGCTGCTGTTAAATCTGAGGAAGATGCAGCCTGGCTTTGCTACAGCAGACGAAAAGCCATGAGGGACATGAGCTAGATAAGCAACCACATGTGAAGACAGCGCCTGATCTGAGAAATAACCTTGTTTTTCTCCACTGGGTTCATCTACAGGTGCGTCACACTATTGTGCAGCTGAAGGTAGGGCAGCACTGGACAAGTACAACCCACAGAAGACAGAGAAGAACCCTTCTAGTATCAGGGCAGGTTCAAATTGGTTTAAGCTGCTCATTACAACCCAGCAAACCATAAGCAGCCACCCAGGCAGCTATTGCAAGTATTTCTGCAGCAGCATGGCTCAAGACAGACATCATTTTCAATGCCCACCAAGAGCACCCTTTCCTCTGAAGAACACACGCAGTTCTCCTGAATCCCCTGTGACCTGTTTGTCCCAGCAGTGTCCGAGAGAAGACTCTGCTCGGGTGAGCCATCACCTCACATCACCGTTCTCGAGCTCTGTTTTGTTTCTTAATTAAGAAAAACAGGATAGGGACTCACAACTGGAAAATGGCATGCTAAGAAGCAGAGCTGCATTTCTTGCTCTGACAATGGCTTTGTGACTCTGCACCAGTATCTGTGAACATGTGCTTACCTTAACCTCCGTAAAGTAATCATTAAAAGCTTTCTGCAAGTGCTAGTTATATCAACTTTTACTTCCAGAAGTGCTCATAGTTTTTTTTTCCACATTTTTGCAGACAGGATCAAAGCTGGATTAACTTACTGAAAGAAACCTGAAGGTTAAACAATGAGCTTAACTAAGAGCATGATGGAAAGAGCACAAACCCCAAGCTATTCAGTCATTCCGAAATTCTAACAACCAGAAGAGATGATCAGCTAGAAGAAACTTCCCCCATGCTTTGAAATATCTGCATTACAAAACATACTAAAATGCTATTGACACTGTCATGCTTTAATGCGGGGTGGAGAGAAGCATCTTACTTTTAAATAAAGCAGCAGTAAAATTGCAAATCGAGTTTTCCTGTTAATCGCTGCAATGAAAACATATGATCCCAAAATATTCAAATATGAAAAAAAAAAATTAAAATGTATAATAGCCCTATAAAATTTGAGGAAAATATACTTTAGTACGGTAGTTTCTTAAGAGATTTTTGAGAAACATGGATCTCTGGTACCACAACCACAAGGACTCATCAATCTTCCTTTGGTGTGTGGTAGGAGTTGGGCACCACTGTCTTTCTGGGTAACACATGCAAGGTGCCCGATGTCCCAAACACATCCCACCTTTGGCCTTACCTTTATAAGCAGAGAAGGTCTTCACAGATCTGGGCCACGTGCAAAGACACTAACTCAATGGGTGGGGATATGAAAATCCTCGTCTCACATAACAAACACCCTACTGCTGACAGAGTGCAGGGGCTGAGGAAGGCAAATGGTGCCGTGCTCAGAGGAAGCTGGGAGCTTCATACACAGGCAGGACCCCAGCCCACTTGCAAGCCAAGAGCTTCCCCTTGAAAAGTCTCCACGGGGCACTGCCTCGCGCAGAGGAAGGCCACCACCAACCCCTGCTTATGGCAAGGCAGCGGTCCCCTGGTTCTGCACCAGGTTTCGCTGCCAGCAGCGAGTTACTGCAGTCCCCTTGCCACGGCACCAAGCAGCTCTACCAAGCCCGCAGGCGCTGGGGATTCGCTGGGCCCAGCAGAGCAGCGCCGTCTCGCCCCTGGAGGCGTTGAGAAAGCAGCTGTTAGCCTAAAAATACACGAGTGTGGCAAATTGCCACCCACTGCACCACTTCAAAAGGCAATCCTGCGCACAAACATCATTTTTACCGTGTCGCTTTAAATTATGATCCCTGGTGCCTTCCAGAGCTGCTAATTACACATTATTAACATACAAAATCCTGGCAAACTCGGTAGCTGATTAAGGCTAATAAAACAAAGGGGACAGTGGACATGAATCATCAGTGACGCAGGGATGCTCAATCCCTCTGGAGAAGTTGAAAAGCCACAAAAAAAAAATACAGGTGATAAATCACAAAGATGAAGGTATGAAAGGTTACAGAGAATGATAAATGCCAGTTAGGATAAAAAATACATCTCGGGATGGTTTGAGGGGACAGAGAAGCGACAGAACTATAAATAAGGTGAGTAAAAAGCTATTTCTAATTAGAAAATGCTTCTTAACAGGATACCAACCACCTGACTGCTTTAGACCTGGCTCCTCACCCTTAAAGGCAGCAGCAGCTTGATCACCACGCTGTCTGAGCAAGACACAGCCCCTGTTTTACCAGCAGAATGGTTACAGCATGAAAGGTGCTGTGAGAGCTGCTGGGGAACAACTTAGCTGACCTAAGGAGCTCTCATTTTATGGAAAATAAACACAGCTAACTACTGAAATTTCAACAGCTCACCTTCGGAGCCAAGCAAAATCTTGCTGGCCTTGCATAAAGCAACATAAAGTTCGTCTTTGCTTTCCCTGCTCCTGCTGAGTGGTTCTTAACCAGACCAGAGGCAGACCGTGGCTGAAAAGGTTTTCGGAAGCAAAGTCACCCCAGGTGGTAATGGGAGGAAGGCTGCAAAGCTCGCTGTGGCAGCAGGACGGTCGGAGCTAGATGCAGAGCTCAGTGGGCTCATTGCAGAAGCGTGCTAGGCATGCTAAATGTTTATGTGGCTTTACCAGAAGGCTGTGGTTCATGGAAGAGGAATGTAATAAGAATTATTAAATAAGCTGAAGTGATATACTTGCTTCAGAAAAATAGCTAGAGTCAGAGAGTACTCAATGGAAGTATTTTATATGCCTGACTTCTTTGTAGTCTGTTCTAGGCTCATGCTTATGGCCACTACCAGGACAGATCTGGGCTAGGTGGACCTTCAGCCTCACACAGTTACGGCTATGGGTGTTATCTTAAGTTGTATGTTAAACAAAGTTTTCTAACAATCAGCAAAGTCAAGTGATACTGTTCATTTCATTTTCTGGTAAAAGAAAAATGCATAGCAAGCCTCACACTTACATAGCTTTGTTTTCAAAATCTGAATCCTTGCAGTTTATCCTGAAAATCAAAGATGTGGTTGCTTTGCTCCTCTATACAACCAGATTAATCGAAAGCAGGAGAACTCTCTTAATATCTAGATCATGCAGAAATCCCAACAGCCATCCACTGCCCAAGTGCTACAGTGAGGTAAGAGCAGCTGAGTCTTTGAGATGGTGGACATACATTCTGGGAATCTGGATTTAATGCCTTATGACACAAATGCCTTATGCCATCCTGGCATTTACATGGGTTTTATGCCAATTTATCCAGTAGGAAGCTGCTGGTCCTTGGGAATCCTCCCTTCCTTCGAAATGCCACTTCCAAGGTAGTTCTCCTCCAGCAGCAAGTGCCAAGTTGTTCACAAAGATCAACTTGGCTCCAGTGGTAGCAGGAGCTTGACTGTGATGTGGAGTCTTTAAGTGTGCTGCATGCCTAGTGCTGGCCGACCAGATCGCTGTAGTGATGTGGTTGCAGGCATCGCCATAAATAATTTGGCTCACTGTTTTGTTAAGCAGGTACACTGAGACTTTAGTAAATAAACACTGGCAGTGCTGGGAGAAACTATTTGCTGCACACCAAAGTTAAAACTGCCAGTACTGCAGACCAGCATAAATAATTGTTTGTGCTTCAAGGATAATAACAGAGTGATGACACTGGGTCAAAGTAAACCATTAACACAAAGCAGATTTCATTTGCCAGTTAGCAATTATACAGATACTGCCTGCACACTGCTGCAACTCGGAGTAGGAGCACATTTTACCTGATGACATTTCAGACAGTGACTGTGAGTAAAATTCCTCCCAGGAAGTTTCTTTAAAAGAGCAGGCTGGCTTTGTTCGTGTTTGCTTTTAACTCGTAAGAAGAGAAAGAGTGAGCTTGTTAAACATCTCAGACAAATCCTCATTGTTTATCAGGTGCTTGCCACACAAAGAAGCAGAAAAACAAGCAACCTGCCCAAATGCAGCTCGACTGCTTTTTATATAGATTTTTAAAAAAATGTACTAATTATCGTACAGCACTTAAAGAGAAATCTATTGCCATGCTTTTTTAATTTGTTTCTCTTCAGCAATCATTTTTAATGTATGATTACGATCTCTCCATTATTTTAAAAAGGGCAAGGTAATTGCTCTTACAAGAAATAATGGCGAACTCGTAATTTAAATGCACTGAACGAGCACTCTGCTGCTGCCTGAGTTAATGCTGGATGCCAATGAGAACGAGCTGTTAGCATCCTTCCTGAAAAGGGCAGTTGAGTTCGCTGGGACAGATGACATTCATTCACTGATCTGATTAGGATTACAATGGAAAGCCTTACTCAGCACAGCTCTCCTTGAAGAACGAGTGCGTGTGCATGGGTGCGAGCCTGTTTTCAATATTACAGATACACAAAAATAAGAAGATCTCGTCTACACGACACAGGACGGCCAAAACATAACACAGCTTTCCATTAGCTAACCTTCTGATAAGATCTCTGGACAGGATTTTTAAAGAGCTTAGGTAATTCATTCCACAAAGCAACCTGCTACTCTTCTCCTAAGGGCTAGATGATTATTTCCCCTCTGTCTTCTGCATTCCTTGCTTGAGAAACAGCTTCATCAGGAAGACAAACAGCTCTATGCCACTGTCCCCAGGTCACTCGCATTCAGCCTAGGGTCTGTGGATGCGCAACTGCAAAAGGTGACCAAGAACGATTTCAACAAACAACCTAAACTGACCATACGAGGAAATTCTAGCTCTAATGGAAAAATTAATTTATCAAGAAAGTTTCAGCATAATCACTCATTAATCTAAATAGACAGTATATGATCCTTGAGGAATTCACACTAACTTGTATCTAGTGAGATTATCTCTCTTCTAAAGGCAGAGTGGGACCACCAAAATGCTGAGTGAGTTGGGCAAGACGTCTGCACAGGTGCAGGGAACCAAATGTAGGCTTGCTGGATACCAGGTTAGCCTCACAACTGCCCTGGCTCCTAAAGACACTACAGCAGGCATGCTATAGATGAATTATGCCATAGTGCTTGAGGATCTAAAGAGACAGAGTTCAAGCTCTGTGTACCTGTACAAGAAGTAAGACAAACTCCCCAACAACAGTCCAGGACAGAAATTCTGGGATGGTTTCTAACCAAGTTTTCTTACATCCTCTCTTTTCTTTTTTCCTCTAAATGAGTGGTTACTCCTAATGGGTAGTTACTGAATTGCTATTTTACACACATAAAAAAGGAAGAAAAAATATATAGGATTTTTTTTCAAGGATCTTTAAAAAAATAGCAGAAGAGACTGATACTTAACAGTGCAGAGAAATCAGTGCCACAGTAATTCCCTGTGCACTGAACAGTTTCTCAAGAACACTGCACCCCCTTCAGCAGAGTATTTGATTTCTTTCTTGTCTATAGACCTTCACTGATTTGATGGAGTTGATACCCATGTATTACATTTCAGGGAAGGACAACAAATATATGTGTCCCTGTCTCTGCTGCTGTGCCCACCAGGCACTCTATCAGTGCTTACTTACCCTAACACTCTAAACCATCTGAGCAGCTTCCAAGAACACAAAAATAAAGAAAGAAGAGTTAGCCTGCTATGTAAATATTTTCCCTTCAGCTCAAACTCCCACCTTAATTTTGGTTGGCCTAAATTTCAGGCAATCTCATATCAGTGGCAGATTTTGTGCATATAAAACTGTCACTGTTTCAGTGTGCTAACTTGAGCTTCGTAAGGTTAAAATTAGAGTGCAGCTTCATGGGGAAGTGGAGATTTTCTATCTTCTGAAAAGATCCAGGATTCACTTCTAGCCTAAGAAGGCTGTGTGTTCACTTGTGGGGATATCAGAGAGAACAGAAGGGGGAGGTGTGAAGTACAGGCCTAATTTCAGACACCACTTTTCCAGCATTTCTTGCTTGCTGCTTTAAGAACTCTCCATGCCCAATATTGGGGCTATTTTACATCCTGTTTGGATACATGCATCTGTGGCTCCTCACCAACCATATGAAGAAGCTAGAGCTCTACCAGGGGGCTGCAATTTCTACTCTCATTTCTACTCCAAAGCCACATACCCAAAATTTAGGCATGTCAGTGCTTGGCATCATGCTACACTCCCTCTGTGAACCTAGCCCTAATGTGCCAGTCCACAGTGACCTCTCCATCTGTCTGGACTTTCCAGAGTCTGTATAAAAAAGCACTTTTATCTTGCACTAAGCAAGATAATTACTTATCCCTTCTCTTTTTAGATAGTGTTTTTAACTTGCAGGACACTGACTAGTTAGTGTTATGGTGTATCCTATCAGCGATTGTTTAGAAAAAAATCTGAGCAACTCACAAGCTAACTAACTGATCTGATTGTGTAAGATAAATATGCAATGGAAGGTAGAACATTTAGATTTTTTTTCCTGTAACCTTGAAAGCAAAGGATTTAATAGCGTAAACTTAGAAAATGAACGACAGTCTTCATCTTCTCATTTTTGTTGGATCTGGCCGGGACTCAGTTCATTTTTTTCACAGAAACCCCTATGGTGCTGTGTTTTGGATCTGTGACTAAAACAGCCTTGATAACACACCAGTGTTTTGGCTATTGCCCAACAGTGCTTGCACAGCATCAAGGCCTTGTCTGTTTTTTATTCTGCTCCCCAGCATGACCTGCAGTGAGGCTGGGAGGAATTCAGCTGGCCAGAGGGATATTCCACACATCATGCTCAGCAATAAATATGTGGGGGGCAGGGGGTTGTCTTCCAAGGTAGCCATTGCTCAGAGACATGCTGGAGATGTCTGCTTTTGGGATGTGGTAAAGGGACCACCTCGCATCACTTGGTCATTTTTCCCCCCCTTACCTTCACTTACTAAAATGTTTCTCCTGACCCACCTGTTGTTCTCACTTCTGCTCTTCCTATTCTCTTCCCTGTCCTGCTTGGTGGTATGGTGTGAACAATGAGCTGTGTGGTTCCTTAGGCACCGACAGCAATCTGTTTTGGCTCCTGAACAGGGACTTCAGAGGTTTCAAGACAGTGAAAGATTTGCTAAGTGTGTGCCAGACTGAACTTACAGCTGTTTACCTGTTACTTGCTGCTGGTGGTCACAATGTTGACTTCTCTGTTCTGGATATTGATTTATTTGTTCCCTCACTTGCTCCATTGCTTGCCCCCTTTCTTTCTGTACCTCAAACACCAGGGGTTGTTAATGTTGCTGTGTGCTGTGTTATCATTTTGCTTTGCCTGGAAGAGCTATAATAAAAGTACTGGCCTTGAGCCTAATCTGGTATTTGGCCCCTGCACTGCTGCCATCCCAGTATTCTGCGAACCATTTTGTGGAGACAATCAGCAGTTAGTCCTTTCTGCTCTTCTCCAGGAGCCACTTTGTGGAGGAATGATGAAAGTCATCTTCTGCTTCCTCCCTTGTTGCGATGGTCCTCCAATTTCTTGAATAACCCTGGGTAACCATACTGCTTGTGTTTGTGCTGATTATGGCTCTTCATAAGGTTAACCAGCCAGCTGGGAATGTCACACAGGAATGCGCCGAGGCAACCAATTCCAGGGCAGCAAGGCGTGTGGGAGAATTTGAGCAGGTACTTAGAGCAGCTTTCACCTCTGATGGTCTGGGACTTCATGCCCAAACAGACATGGAATCCTGCTGAACGGGCAGACCGCGTGAAGGAAGGATGCCCTGATGCTACCAAAGAGACACATCTTCTAGCACTGTGTTGGAGCCTGACCTCTGCTTACCAAGCCACTGTCCAGACCCCTCAAAGAAGCAAGGTGATCTGTGGGTCTGAGGACACGCAAACAGACAAAGTGAGGGCCTGTGGATCTGCAGACACACAGACGCTGTAGCTAAATCAGAGATCTAATCCTCAACTTTAACAGTCACTCTTATAGTCAAGAAGAAACAATGGAAGGATAGGTTAGCTCAGTTAGCAAAGGACAAAACAGCTCCCAGGGAGCAGGAAGAAGACATCACAGACTGACCAGAAGGCAGCGTTTTCAAAGCATCTACCCAGGGAGGCCAGAGGCCCCACTGTATGATAAATTAGCAAAAAACTAAAAACAGTATGTTCTGTTTACTGAAGGGTCCTGTCATACTGTGGGAAAGCATCAGAGGTGGAAAGCTGCTGTGTGGAGTCCCACACAACGCATTACCAAAACCATGAAAAGAAAAGGTGAATTGAGTAAGTCTGCAGAAGTAAAAGCTATGCAGAGATTACTGAAAGGGAAAAGTGCCCAGCACTCTATCTCCATACTGACTGTTGGCTAGTGGTAAAAGCCCTGAGGGGCTGCCTGTGCATTGGAAACAGACTAACTGGCAGTGCAGAGGCAGATCCATCTGGGATGCTGCACTGTGGCAAGATATTGGGTGGAGAACCTTGTTGTAAAAGTACGTCATGTAGACAATGGCATGCCCGAGAGCCGTGCCGTGCCGAGGGGAGTTAATCAGGATATATCGGATAAGTGGGGCAAAAGGTATGAAATAAGCAGTGGAGATTTTACTGGCTCTGGCTGGCACAGAGTTAACTTTCATTTATGGCACACACAGGGTGCTGTGTTTTGGATCTGTGACTAAAAGAGTCTTGATAACACACCAGTGTTTTGGCTGTTGCCCAACAGCGCTTGCAGAGCATCAAAGTCTTGTCTGTTTCTCATTGTGCCCTGTTCTCACCCCCCACAACGAGTAGGGCTGGAGGTGGGCAAAGAGTTTGGAAGGGGGCACAGCTGAGAAAGCTGATCCAAACTGCCCAAAGAGATATTACATACCATATAACATCACGCTCAGCAATAAAAGCTGGGAGGGAATGTTCTTCTTTCAAGGTAGCTGTTGCTCAGAGACTGGGTTGGCACTGGTCTGCTTTTGGACACTGTGAGTGATTGCCTTTGCATCACCTGTTCTTTCTCCCCCCACCTTTCCTTCACCTACTAAACTCTCTTTATCTCAACTCACAATTTCTCTTGCTTTTTGCTCTTCGTATTCTCCCCCCAGTTCTGCTGGGTGAGGTAGGGGGGAAGGGGAGATGAGTGAGCAAGAAGCTGTGTGGGTGCTTAGCTGCTGGCAGGGGTCAATGCTCTGCCCTCCATTATTGTACACAAGGACTCCCGTGAAATTCATTTGAAAAATGATAGAGATGGACATTTAATGTAAGATTAAAATGTCAATCTACACTTTAGTAAGGGAGAGAATTAGAATCCTGCTGTCAAAAGGTCACATGGTACCTTCTGGTGGAAGAAAAAACAAAGACAAAAAAGGAAAGAAAAGATTTTTAAAGCAATCATCATAGGCTTCTGGATAGACACAAGCTGAGAAATCTATAGTAAATGAGTGGCAGCAAGCCAACAGAACAATGCAACTCTTCAGGTCAGTGTCTCAGTAGTATAAATAGAGGTGAAAATAGACTAGCCTTCCTAACAAGCACTTTTTTCTCCAAATTAGAATAATGCCAATGTCTTAAGGAAAGGGGTTAAAGCTTGGCACATAGCAGAATCGCCAAATGTCACCCTAAAATGACTAAAATTTGATGAGTGCCTTCTTCAGTTCCAAGACTCGGGATTATCTGTGATTTCATTACATGATGAAACTGCTTTAGAAAGAGCTACCCAAAGAAGTATAAACTATTACATGAAACAAAATGTTAACTGAAGGTCTCATATATAGCGCATCATTCGATCCCTACATCACCCCTGATTCAGGATTCCTGAATCAAAAACCTTTAGATTGCTAGTCAAACAAAAATTTATTCAGAGATCAAAATATTATCTAGCTCCCACTGAGAAAAATGGCTCTACTTGTCCAGTTTTTGTACCCCTTTCCAATGTATCTCAATTTTACTTTTTCTTAAGCAAAATGTGTGAGTTCCCTCTGTGAACATGCAATAGGCACTGACATTTTCTAACTATTGCATAGCACTAGCTAAAGCAAGAAGTAACTGCAGCAATCTCAGATTTACACTACTGTAAATTAAATGAGGTTCGTGTGTCCGATTTGACTGAAATGTAGACTCTTCTCAAACACTTACAAGGTTGCAGTAATGCCACTAAGATGAAACAACAGACTGTAAAGTCACAAAAGTATGTAAATTATCAGTGACATTGCTATGACATAACACTGGGTTATCAGTAAAGTGATTTGTGTTCTGTGTGCTCACAGCTCTTATCTACTTTGTTCACATGAAATAAAAAATGGTTCTTGCTGAAAAACAATCCTTACTTTTTTCAAAATCCTATTAGCTAAGCTTGTTACCAAAAAACTGGGGACTGGATGTCAGAAGACTGAGAAAAGGAAAAGAAAGATTAATGATCATATCTGCAATTACATTAACTCAGGAAAATTTCAAGGTCTCGCTCACACTTCAAAACATGGAGTTTGTTAGTACCAGAAGGATCCCTCCTACTGTGGTACAAGAAACATTATTTTGTGAAAAAAAAGGTCATCGTTTTGTGCCTTTTTTCCCCTTATATCTAGTTATACATATTCAAATAGCCGACACCAAGCCTTTTTGGATAGTTACTGAAAACACTGAATACAAACTTCCTCTACAGTGCAGTTACATTCTGAAAATTCATTGTTTCAAATGGTGATGTCCTACCCAGAAAAATGAAGACAGAAGGAACTAAAAAAACCACACCCCAAACATTAATGCTTTTACTAACACAGAAGAAACAGTACGGCTGCAAGCATGACATGGAGGCAGGGCTCTTACATCACAATCTCAAGCATCTTTCTTGAAAGAGAATGAACAAAATAAAGAGTATACTTTGCTTTTGCTTGTCTAGCCCTCATACATTTAGGGAAACAGCAATAGATCTGACCAGACTGTATTGTAACTAATAACATGTAAGCCAAAATAAGTACCTAGGTAGTTTCCTGGTAGCGTGCTGAGACTGTAGAACTGGCAGGCAAAGAAACAGACAGTGTTTGTTAATAGAGCAAATTGGATTAGAAATTGCCTGGACACAGATCAGGAACAATAAGCTACAATTTTCACTAACTCAATGAACAGAAATCTTGGTGGCTATTTTTTAGTTTAAGTTATTTAATAGGGATTTTTTTTTTAAATGTAGCCAGGATAAACATATGAAAACCTTCACTGTGGAAATCAAAATGGAGACATGATGTGCAATGTCTGCTGACTTCATCTAACTTCTGTGTGATATTCCAACCTCCTTTCCAGTACTTACCTCCTTTGTCTCCTGCCTAACGTTCTGCCTCCAATTTATTACCTGAGAACTTCATTAACTAATGCCGGCAGGTTAAACGGTGAATGTTGGAGATCTGGCACGTACTTTTTCCTTCATCCTAGAAAATACACAGTTTCTTTCAAAGCATGTTTGCTCATTAAAGGTGTTCATGCAGCCAGTGAGGTCTAGTAATAGGATTAACTCCGCTGAAAACAGCTATCAGCTGAGCAGACAGATTAACAAGATCATCTCACATGTTGCATGACATCTTCAGCCGTGCTAATGCCAAACAGCAATTTCTAAGACTAAGTTAAAACATACCATAAAGAAAAGCTGCAGAGATGCAGAAAGGATAAGAAACAACTGCTTAAAAAAACGTATTTCTCAGACAAACTAACATCACACTGAACAATGCAAATATTGTTATTTGCAAGTGAGGAAGCTGCTCCATAAGCGAGTGTTAAAATTCCTTCCATGTCCCAGACACTTTTCTTTAATGGACATTTCTTACCCTGAAGTAGGAAGATATGAATTAAATAACTGAGGTAGAAAGTACACAAGAAAGGCCAATACAAAATATATAGAGGGATGTTAAATATCTTGTTTCAGAAAGCCAATTAGCTGCTGCATCATGCTCAATCTGTTTGTAGCAGAGGATCCTGGATCACTCCTTGTGCACTTCCTGCCTTAAGCTACCCACCGCAGTGCAGCTGACAGGTTCTCAGCTGATCTGAATCACCCAGCAGCCACAAGCAGCTTAGCTGCACTGCAGTGGAGTCAGGCAGGGGTAAGTTAGAACCTGCTTGGGTTTCTCTCCATCACGTTGCAGTCAGACACCTCCACAGTGCCCACATTTACTCTGGTCCAGCTATTGTGACCACAGACCCCGACTTCCCTGTTTCAGCCTCCTACCAAATTCACATACAAACCTTACAAAATTGCTTCCTGATGCATCCACCATGGCAAATCTGTCAACCTCACCAACCAGTGTAGCAGGCACCTCAAACCTGCCTCCTAAAGGATGTACAAGTGACACAGCTGGAGCATGAAAGAATGTAGCAAGGCAGAGAGGACCCAGCTCCGGTCTTCTGACAGCATTTTGTTAAGAGTCTAACTTCTGGGAAGATTCTCCCAGACTATAAGAGCGCCCAAAAATCAGGGCTGCTGGCTAAGTAGGGAAATAAAACATTCATATGGCACCATTCTTAATGTATCAGTCAAAGACTACCACTGCAGCTTGCACTAGCAGATGGAGAAGTTATTGCAGCTTACACCATCAGACAAATCAGTCCACCCATCGATCTGCTGTCACATTTACAAGCTCTCAAGCTTACCAGTCTTTCAGCAGAAAAAGAGAAGCCTCAAGCTGCTTTTCTTTAGGGAAAAATAAAACTATTCCAAAGTTCAAATAGCAAATAGGTTTTGTTTATCCTAGAGACTCCGACTGCATAAAGGCTTTCAGAGCATAAATTAAATTTATGCTACAACAGCAACAGAGAGGGAGCTTAATTACAATGACAATGTAACTCAATCTAGCTAGTGTTCTCATTTACTGTACCAAAAATTTCCTTCTGAATTTTTACACTTGGCCTAGACCCAAGTAGCAGCAAAACCAGAAATCCCCAGATTCCAGTGGCCTTACAAGGGACTTCACCATCAACAGGCTGTACACAAAGCACGTAATATTATGAATTCTTACATCCACAGAGGGAATCCACTAGCTGAAGACAACATACGCGTTTACAGATGATTTGAATTTTCACTGCAAGATCCTCCTCCCCCAAACTGTCACCATTAACTCAGATACTGCTAAAGAAGCTCAACAGCAGGTTCTGCCTATCTAAGTGGCCAGCAGGGTACACCATGACAGCTACTTACTCCACAGTACCGATCATCGCTGAATATCTGTGGTGGCAGTGGATTGCCTTGTGCAGGCTGCCTGTCCTCAGGAATGTTTTTGTACATCCACTGTCTTTTCTCCTCTGACATTGTGATATCCACTTCTTCAAACTCTATGCGATTGGCTTCCAGAAACCTCACCACATCTTGTTGCCTCTTCTTTATCTAGATGAAGGAAAGAAAAAAGCAAAACAATACATCAGAGAAAGTCCACCATAACCAAGACACATTTACAAATCTGAGTGCATTCCTTCTTCCCTGTCCCATATCCACATGACAGAAAGTCACAAGCTCAGGAAGACAGAGGAGAAAATATTTTTTTCAGTTTTAAATTCATAGCAGTCAAACACTGCTGTTTCTCTACAAGTTGGCAAAGGTTATGCTTCCTTGCTTCATTTTTAGAAGGCTGTCTCTCTAGTTCTACTGTGGGAATACCAGCCTTTACTCTCTAGAAGCAGCTTTTTAAAAATAATCTGTATAGGGCTGTAACAAGTAGGAGGTAAAAGATGTAGCTGGTTTTCAAAATCATTAGGGGCTACATTTTTGAAGTATATAGGCAGCTAGAAATGCAAGGTGAGCAATCTGGCATGTCCCAGAAGAGTCTATGGGTGTCTATAGGAGTCTATCGGTGTCCATTGAGATGAACATGTTGGTACATCTGAGAGGGGAAAAAAAAAAGAAACACACACCACCCCAGCTGCACATATTTTTGTTTTCCTAGACATCTTTTAAAAATGCAGCTCCATGGTTTCCTAAAGAAGGCTCGTTGAATCTTTAATTAAGAGTGTCTGTCTGCATAATACACATGCCTAAAAATAAGCATGATCTCATCTCCTGAAAACTAAATTTGCTGCATGAAAAGGCATTAGGTATATACTAAACGTATGGGGTTTCTGCCCCTCAAAGAGATTATGCTCTTCATGCAAAAGCCCAACAGAAGCAGAAGGCTGGCAGTTTTTAGCTCATTGAAGTTAACTAATGTCAGCTCTTAACAGCTAGCTGGGCTCCAAGCAGATGCAGTCAGGTGAGGACTACATCTGCCTCAAAGAGGATTTTATACCAAGACAGCCACCTTGAAAAAATAAGTATGTGGGGCTGAGGAAAGCTGTACTCATTTGTCTCAATCTACTCTGCATTCACTTCAATCCGTGCTGTATTTTTTGTATCTACTTAATGAAACAAATTCCTTCAGAAAGAAGCTACAAATTACATGCTATACTTCTACAGCTATCATCAACAGCATTATTTGAAGAAAAAAATACAGCTTTAATATTTTTACAGTATTCCTGGAGTGTTGGATCCACACAGTTGCTGATTGGCATAAAGCCCAGGTGGATGAATCATGCCTGTGGGTATCATATGACCTAGATGCTGTTTGGAAATCAGAGGATTTTTAAAGTGCATGTTAGCTGTTCTTGTCGCACAGCCTGTTCTGTCTACCTAAATGCACCATGAAAATACACAACTTTTGGAGGTAATGGCGATGGAATCATTTTTTCCTTGAAAATAAGAGAGTAGCCATCTCAAAAAACTAGAAGGACAAAGGTCTTAACAGATTACTGCCTTTCTGAAGAAATGGGCTGCATAATCAGTTTGTGTCTCAGAGGCTTTTTTTTTCCTCCTTTTTTTTTTTGAACATATACTGTATTGGATTTTAGGCATATTGTGAAAGGATCACTTTTTAATGCAGAAGGCTGCTCCTAAAGTTGTTTGCAAATGATACATTATCAACAACAGCAAAATGACTGCATCACCTCATCACTCCTGGTACCAAAACCAACATGACTTTTGCAGCTTCCTTACAAATTACAAACAGAAATTCTGTTGTCAGTGTAGAAATAAAGGACGAAAATATCTTACTCTCTTCTTTTCCAAACTACTACTACTACTACTACTGATAGTAATAATAATAAAGCTGCAAGAGAGGTCCAAAAGAGACAGTTTTTCTTCCAGTACTCTGTACTGTGGACACAAGTTTAAGTGCCACTCAGCTTTAACCAGATCCCTAATATCTCATCCTTCACACATGAGAATTCTCCCACAAACACATGTTTCTCAATCTCCCCCTTTATTTTTATAAAACTAATTAAGATGTTGAAGGGAAATAAATTGTTCAGGATTTTTTTTGCCCCCCCCCCCCCCCCTTTTTAGCCAGAAGCTTTGCAATTCTGCACATGACATCTGCATGAGTTATCAGCTGTGGGTGTGCCAGCTGCATAAATTTAAACAAAATGCCCTGAAAATTTTTAGCCAAAAAAGCAACATCTCCTCCTCCTCCCCCTAGTGATTTGATTGAAGTCTGTAAAATGAAGCGAGAGAATCATTTACATTAAAAAATCCTATTAAATTATGCCTTGTTGTTGAAGACTGATGCTCAGAGCATCTGCCACAACAGACGCCAGCTGATTTCTCCCCAAGAAAACCACAGGACCTTTGTCTTTCCATACAACTGGATCTGTGCCGCAGGAGTGCGTCAGCCTCACAATCGTGCCTGCAGCTCGCATTTGTGGTTACTCCGAGCTACAAAACCCACCGCTCAGCCCAAGGAAACCCACAGCAAAGACGAGATGCTCCAAAGAGCAGTGTCACTTCTTCCCTCCTCACCACACTACACAGAGGACCTGAGCTCCTCTCAAGAGCCCAGTGAAGATCAGTGCATCCTCCTCTGGCAAACTACCAAGGGGGTTACTTTAGCCCTCTCTGTGAAACTTAGGTTTTTACCTTGCTGCTTGCCGGCTTTCCAGAGCTTGACGTAACTAAAAGGAACCTGAGAAGGGTATTCCTACAATCAGAGATACCACGTTCAGAAAAACTCATTTCATGGCTATTCACACATCAATTTGTGACAGCATTTGTATTCTTATATGATAGCCTGCTTTAGCATCAAATTAATTTGCTTTTATTACATCTCAGCATATCAGAAGATGCTGTAAGATAAACCATCAAAATATACATCCATTGTGAAGTCTGAGAGCAAAAAGCACTCCCACTTCATTTTGTATGCCATAACGAGACTGCAGCTTCCATATGCATCCTATTTATCTCATCTCAAGCAGGCCATTCAATGTTGATTTTTTTTTGAAATTTCCTTGTAGTCACGAAAGAATATTAGACATAAATACAAATAGGAATCGAAAATGTCATCTCTTTTTATTAAGCAGCCACACTGCCTAGAAAACAAACTCAGTATCTGCTTACCTGATATGATCCTAATCCATCTCTAACATGGTGAAGAAAACTGAGCTAACAGTCTACTCTTCTGATCCAATGTTTGTCTTCCACATTTTGAGCAGGCTGACTGTTTTCTGAACATCTGTTTTCACGGGTTTTCATTTGGTTTTACTTTTAGTCTGTATTTCTATCCAGAAAAATACGATAAGTAAAACATCCCCAGAGACATCTCCCTTTCATCACAGTACTCGGAGCTGGTTTCCTTATTAGGGTTAAAACCAGCAATAATTCTGATATACAGAACTGCTTAAATGAGTTAATCACTTACTCAGCTCAGGTGATAAAGAAAGTCCACCTCAGCTAAAGCATCCAGGCTTTCTCCCCTAGTTTTCATTTCTTTATCCTGATTGGCAACAGGTAACAGGAGAACACGCTCTCACTGACCACTTCGCAGAAATACTTCAAAGACATCCTCAGGCCAGGCCAGGCAGGACCACTGGGATTATCTGTTCCGACCTTCAGCATCCCTGAATCAATTTCTCTTAGGGGTAAGGAGTTTCCTTCAAATTGTTTTCCCCTAAGCTCCACTCTTTAACTGTTAATGACGGGGAACCTACCTGTCTTGGTAAATTGTTCCCATAGTCAATTAACTGCCCTCACTTACAAGCCTTTCCTGCTTCTACTCAGAATTCACCTCCCCTGCAGTTTTCAGCCACTTAGACTTCATATCTTTGCCTGTTAGACTGGAAACTCTTCTGCTATAACAATTCTGTTTCCTACACAAATAATATGGGCTCAAGTCACTCCTTAACCATATCCCAGCTAACCTCAACAGTGATCCCTAGTAAAAAGACAATGGTCTTGTCAAAAGACAAAGAGATCCGCAGCTCCTTTATCAGCAGGATAACAAAATGGGGATGTTACCATCACAGATCATGACTACAGTGGACCAGAAATTCAGCAAAATTAGATCATGTCTAAAAATTCCTTGAAAGCTTCTCATCACTTCCAACAGGTTACTTTGCTTTCTTCTCTCTTCCCTCCCTATGATTCCTTAATGTTTTCAGATCTTATGTGCCAGAACTTGCCTAGTGACAGCCTTTGGTGAACCAGAGGAGCATATCGCATCATCTCTTCATTACTAAATGGCAGCAGTATTTCATTATCCTAACCTATTTATACCAAGGTATTCAAGACACTGTACAAATGTCACTAGTCCAGGATCTAATCCAGATGAGATAAATGAATATTACTTCTACCATACTACAGGCAAGGTGATTCAAGTAGCAGTATTAAGAGGAATTGTGCAATGGGCATGATTAAAGAGAACTTCTCTGCCTTGGTTGATTAGCCCAGTTAGTATGAAGGGGACACAGCAGACACGTCCTCAGTTTCACATCTCTTCATGGTGTCAGCAGGCACGTTGCTGAGTGCCTGGTGCCCACAAAGTGGATGGAGGAGGTTGGGCTTCTGCTCTGGGCTCTAACCCTCACCCTCTGGAGCTGAGGCATCCCCTGGGCTTCAGCTCTCCACCCTGCAAGGTGGGGAACAGCAGCAGGTACTGTTCAGAGCAGGGGCTGGTGAGCAAGATGCGTGGCACTGGCTGTCCTATGGCCTCCTTAGCCTGGAGTTGGAGGGACTGAAAGCCTAACCCGATCTGTCCATTACAGACAGACCCCAAGAACGAATAGCTTTCCTTGTAATACAAAATCCCACCCCAAATAAATTCAGTCCACACACATGCTGAGAACAAGGTCGTACAATGAATGGCTAAGCTGGCTTGCGAGACCATGAACACACTTTAGAAGTCTGATGTTTTAAAAAATGGGTCCATCTAGATGTGTGCCTCTAAAGACAAAGGCAGACCTGCTGGTTCCCCTCCTGCTCTTTGATTCCAGTTACTCTTTTCTGACCCATGCCCTTCCTCCAGAACCACAGCAGTGCCCTCGCTGACTCAGCTGAAAACTGAACGCGTTGCATTTGGCAGGGGCGCCTTTAGGGCAGCGTGACAATGCAGCTATGCAGATCTCGCTGCTGGCTGCCACCGAGGTGGTGCGGCGCTGCTCCCTTCTGCCGAGCAGCTCCTGCAGCTTCCCTTGCACAAGCACAACGCGGGAACCAGGGGAACGAGGGGGAGCATCAGTAACGTCAGCACCCCTACCCGAGCAGTCTGTACCGACAGCAAAACCACACCCCAAGCAAATAGCTCGGCAGAAGCTGAAGCACGACCAGCTACAGGTATCTGAAACGTGAACTGCATAAACAGCATTTGTGTTAGACAAACACAGGCTCCAGCTCACTGCCGCAGCTGATAGCATCAGTTGTGGAGCCTTTGCCTTTTTAAGTCATGAAAATAAAACCAAAGGGATTACTGCACTGTAAAATCAGATGTACTATAGTTACTGCAGAGGATTACTAATCTTAATTGCTCATATAGATGAGGCTTAACATTGCTCCCAGATACTGAACAGATACTACGCTGATGAAGAGATGCAAGCCTTCACCACACCAAATGAATACTTCTCTAAACAGTGTTAACTGCAAACCTACACCTACCTGTCTTAGAAAAACGAGGAAGCAACACCTCTTTCCAACACACTACGCAACACCTGCATTCTTTTGCTTGTTTCCACTGTGGTTTTGGTGCTTCTGTACGAAAGCAGAAAACAGTCTCACACACTCACCAGGACTGACACACAAACCCTCCTGGTCTGGTGACGTTTGCAACCTGTGGTGACACAGATGTTCTGCTTGAATTCTCTTTCTTTACTTAGCTTAGGGAAGGAAAGCACAACTGAACCTTGGCAGTTTTGACTGCAGAGAGGTGGTGGGGCTGTGACAGACTTTTACAAAGCTTCAGATGATTAATTCATTGTTCTGGGCACAGCAAAATACAACTCCACTATGTACACGGGGGGAAGGGAGATGAGAGGCTGTGATGAGGTGGAGAAAGGAAGAAGAGAAGAAAGAGGAAAAAAAAATCTGCATTACATAACTATTCCCAACAGCAAAGTAAGTGGCTAGCTGCTGTAGCAAGTACTGCATTACACATGATAGAAGAGGAATAGTCTGCTCGGAACAGACCTCCCCAGAGCTCACAACACATTCAGCACTTCATCCTGAAGAAAACCTATACATTCGTGTTTCGAAATCTTAAAACTTGACCACAGATCCTTTCAGTCTGAACAGAAATAAAACAGTCCCTGACCAGCAGCCACATGCAGCTTGCGCTGCCCTGGGCTGCAGCTAGCAGCAATCTGCCGCTTGCATACAGAGACATAATTAAGGACACGCCACATGAAATACTCCATCGAACTGGGAGGGCAATCTGTTCAGCTTGATGTGAAGTCAGTCTGCAGATCCCTGGGAACTGCTGAGACGCTGCTTTGCCAGGCAATTTTTACCTCTACCTCTGTGTGGGATGTGTATGCTAACTTTGAAAGAGCCTCGTATTTACAAAATGCAATTAGAGTCTGAGCCAGGTTTGTTTTTTTAAAGACTCCTCATCACAAGCAGTCAAAGGAAAACATGATTTAGTTTTTCTGTAAAGCCACAGAAGAGAGTGAACTTTGTTCCATACCCAAGGCCTGCTAGCCTCATATTTTCATTGCTAGATGTTGCACCGCGATAAAACACACTTAAATCTACTTCTGTGTATGTTTTTATTGCAAGTTGAAGCAGAAAGTTTGTTATTTAAGACCGTTTGTAAGAAACATTTGTTCTCTGTGCAAGTACCAAGGTAACGCTCAGAAACACGAAGGAGGCTTTAGCAAGTACAACTACACCTATCCCTGCTCAAAACCAGAACAGGTAGAAGTTTGCTTAGGTGGTCTTCTTACTTCAGTAAGCCTGTAATGGAAAACAGACAGACAGAGACTAAACAGAAAAAGGGGGAAGACCAGGACAAGAAGAGAAAGCTCTACAGAAATATCAACTACCAGCAGTGCCATGCAGGCCACCTTTAAGCTGCATGCAGCTGAGAAAGCCTCTCAAGCCAACTTCTTTTGATTTCTTCTGTGTTTCAGGAAACAAGACTTGCCAGTGATGCATGCAAATAAAGTAACTGATTCTATCATTTTCTTCTTGTAGTTGGAACCACGTCTTCCTGTAGCACTGAAAATCCACTTCACATGTGAGTCTCTGATGGACTGGATGAAGTTAGACGCCGTGAGGTCCAGCTCTTGGCTTGTTACTTCTCATCAAAAGAGTAAGAAGCTGGATCTATCTTCTAATTAACGACATGATTCTGTGTTCCATTGCATCGATATGAAATCAAACAGCACTGACTGCGGAAATCAAAAACGACTAAAACAAAACATTGTTTGCTTGTTTTCAAATAATGTTGGGGATCCTAGTGGCTAGCACAAAACGAAAGACACCTTGAGCAGCCCACAAGGTTTTAAGGATTCACAAAGCCTATTCTCAGCAATCAAGAATTTCTCCTCCTGATGGAACCATCCTGCAGGACTAGAATAATTCATTTCAAAAGACTAACAATTCAAACGCGAGCTGGCAGCTAAAATTTTTCAATAGATAGATGTTTTTGTTTGTAGTTTACCATATGTTTCAGAGATTCCAGAGACTGGTTAAAAAGACAGTGTTATTTTCATGCATTTTTCCAACAGACATCTCTCAAAGTTGCCAGAGAATAATTTAAATCTCCTGTTTAGCATTCTACACTTAACTCCTCCTTGTTCTATTCTCTTTTGTCAAATTGGCATATTTATAGCAAGTATCCTGCATGATGAAAACACCCTTTCAACAAGCAATACCTATCTTCCTTTTCAAAATGTGTACATAAATACAAGTATGGTAACGGCATTTTCAGCTTTATTCATTCACCTGCTCTTTACTGGTAGGAGAGTTTGACTCCTAACAAAATGCAAGTTTTTCTCTTATCTCCATTTTATTGATTTATATGCTTATTTCCCTTTATTTATGCGAGTTGTTTGATTCTGAAGAATATCCTTTCTTCCCAGTCAAGTCCCAGTTCAGCAAGGTAGTTAAAACTATTGGAAACTCAGTCCTTAGTCCTGCAGTGATGAACCAAAAATCGGTCTTTGAATGTCGCAGCGCCTCCTCCAGAGGCTGGAGAGCAGGGAGCAGTTTGGTGTCTTGCACACAAGTCCAGTACCACTGTGGCTGAAACTCTGCAGGGATTTAGAGGTGTCACTTTATTGATGCGAATCAAGCTTGCTTGGTAGAATTATGATTGGGTAGTGGGAAGAAAAACACAGTAACTATGTTCTATTTATTTTCTTAAAATACATTAAATATTTAGTAGCCATTTAAAGTTCACTGAAATAGCACTATAGAGATCAGCTTTATAAGCAGGCTTGAGACAGTAAGCAAGTGTTATAATATTCAAATTCTGCAAAGAAAACTAAAAGTTTTGACTTAAAAAAAGTCCCCTAAAAAGAAATTCACATTATTCCTATTACGTAATATGTTTATCACCTACGCTTTTAAGATGAAAACACACAATTGTCTTTTTTTTGGTGACATGGTGCGTCAGCAGAGCACTGAAAGCGTTGTGAACTCGTTCTGCGTATTTATCACTCCCGTTGTTTTGTAACAATGAAGAAAGCATTCCCAGCTGTATTTTCTGTATGTACTGCAGACGAGATATAAAAGCAAACCTATTACCACTAAAAAAAATAGGTCATGTTTCTTCCTTCTCATTAGCTTTAAGCACCAAAGCCCAGTGGCGCAGGAATATTTATCTATTAGAGCAGCTAAAACCACCCAGCAGCTCACAAGAGGTAAGAAGTAATTAGTGTTTTGCCCAGGCAGGGTCTCAGCTCTGTGCACTCCTGGTGCGAGCCCTGCTGGACTCCTCCTGCCCTAGCCATGAGGCTTCTCCCCTGCACCTTGCAGAGGGCTCTTTGCAGCACCCAGCTGGCTGTTTGCAATGGGGAGCCACAAGGAGCCACCACCAGAAGAGTGTCCTGACTGCCTGGTAGAGTTTCAGAGACCTTAAGGCAAGCTCCAAGACTATACAGACTTGCTCAGGCTAAAGAACTGCCTAGCCCAGCAGTGACATGCTGGGTTCATGCAGAACCCTGTCCCCACATAAATGCTAAGTCACATCCATTCTTCTTTCACACTGCCACCAACCCCCTTCTGTGAATTTGAGGGAACGATAAGAGCCCTTGGACACAGAAAAAACAGCCAGCCTTTCCCTACGGAGGATTATGCTCGCATTTATTTGCTTTCCAATCCTGATGGATGAAGGATCAGAGATATTAGGATCCCAAAGTGCTCTAAGTAATTTGAAAAACAAGTTTGTGCACTAAAGCTGTCAATACTTTCGCCCTTCTCTTCTGACAGCTACTATCCATGCAGCACAGATGTGTCATCCTGCCAGCTACAGACATGCATACCCCTGATAATGCACTTTACAGTGACAGCAGTAACAGCAGTACGAGTCACTGACAATTTGTTGTGCTAAGTTTTAAGGATGTTTACAGGTTTTTCCCAACAGTATATGAAATAGCAACAGAAAAATGCATTTGTAGCTTCAGATAAATGTCAGATTTCAGATAAAATTGGACTGTATTACTGCACAGTTCTACCCATATGTTTTTGTAAGACTAGGATGATGGATTTTGTTGATACCAGTCTCTAAACTAGGGCTGACTGCCACCGCTATTATTCAGATCAATAACAAAATTACCTTTGGTCCAACTGAGAGCAGAATGAGGCTTCTAACTTTATTAACAAATGTCAATGTTATTTCTCTTTCAACAAATACAGCTCCATCCTTGTAGCTTATGTCTTCTCACAGCTCCTGCACATTACCTTTGCTTTTATACTTCTGCAGACCCATTTCTGGACAGCCACCTGTATCCCCAAACACAGCTGCCATGTGATTATCATCCCATAAACTGCAGGTACACCTCCTGTGAGGCCGACAGGAGTCACCTGCACACAGCTCAAGGTGTCGCTGAACACACCCACAGATTTTCAGGCTCCCCCAGGGCCCCATGCAGGGAACCTTTACTAGAGCACAGTCCTTGCCTCGGGCAAGGCAGCCTCACCGAGTAGGAGGGGACTGCTGGCACATCGGGGCCTCCGAGGCAGCTGCCTTCCCTGAGCAGAGACTGTTAGCTTCCTAGCAGGCTCCTACTGAACAATTTGATCCCATCTAAATCCTTCCAGTGCCACTCCTGTCTCTGCTTCTATATAAACAGATCACTCCAACGGAGATGTTTCGGGAAGATTGTTTGACCTTAGGAGATGCGGATCCAGATGAAAGGTTTAATGCATACTTGTTTTTTCTTTAGGCTAGACAGGGATGATAACTTCACTAGCCCTGCAGCCACATAATGACAGGTTTGAGTTGATGATGCTCTATTGTTCGCCGGATCAAAGAAAGCTTTCCTTCAAATAAAAACACAAAACATCTTTTGCTGTTGTCTGAAAAACACAAACCCAATTCCATGATTAACAAAGCAGTCTTTAATTGATTTGTAACGTTACTATTAAAGTGTTCCAAATAATCACTCAGATTTTAAAAGCACAGATAACACCCAACATCATATTCTGCAACATGTGAAAATATCAGGAAACAAAACAAACTAATTCGTGAACGTTGTGATGGAATTTCCACCATTATATCAGGATGGAATTTTTTTGTCACATTCTCTTGCTCCAAGTGGGACCTATCCAGTGAATTCAGAGGACCCACATTACCTAGCAGACTGATGAAAAGGATTACAGCCTGCTGTACCTCCTAGAATGTGAAGGTAAACAAAGCTCTGTCTTTGTTAAAGCAGGAAAACCAAAAGCCAACAGGAAAAACTTACCCCTGTGTGTGAAGGACACATACATAATCACAGGCTTCGGTTTGTATTTAACGTGTAATATAACTTTGTGGTTTCAGGGCTCTGCCTACAAACATGAAGTCTGACAGTAACTCTGCTGGCAAAGTTTGCAGCAGAAGAATCCCATAAAATAGGATGTTCAGAAAGCCAGACACTGCGGCTGTTTAAGGTTTTACTGCAAGCAGCAGCTTGCCACTCCCTTCTTGCCAAAAGTTATCATTTACCCTGCAGCAGCAGCAAAACTGGACATGTCCTCCTGCTTCAGATGCTCGGTTTCACAGGCCAAAGTGTTGCTGGCCCACTTTCAACAGCCACAGAGGCAAACACACAAGGCTGCAACCAAGAGGTTAAAACGCAGGTACCTCTTCTTGAGAGAAGCTCTGCCACAGGAAAGCAGCTTCAGAGTTATCAGCAGTAAGGTCTTAAAGTGCCACTGCTAGCCCTGTTGGAGCTCTCAGATGAAATTCTTCCCAAGGCTGATTACACTGAGGTACCTTTTCCCTAGGTAGGAACAGAGATAGCTATGCCACTGCACGTCCCCGTTAGTCACTACAGTTACATTGGTGGATCGCTTATACAGGTGTGACTGTTTTGATATTTTGGAAACACCTCATGACCTGAAATAGTTTACCTAAACAAAGCCCTTAGGTGTAGACCAGGAATAACAGAGGGCTGAGCAACCATCACAGTCTTTGCATTCTAGTTTACATGGAAGCCAGACACCCATGGTTACTGTGCCATAAGGTCGGGCCATTTGAATAAAGCAGCAGTCATTTTTGACAGGGTTCAGCCAGATGCTGATGTATCTTGAGCTACCAACATGAGACACCAGGATGTTATTTTTTTTTTCTCTCCTGTGGATGCAAAAATTAGCATTTAGTTTTTACTGAGTGATAAGTAGCATCTATCAGCAACTCTGTGGTTAAAAACCATACACACACACAAACTTACATGCAGACATATGGACATACATGCTATATATATATACATGCACACCACTACATATGTGTGCGTGCAAAAATACACATCCACATGTGTGTACTTGAATATGAGGCAGATTGATGTATCTGCAAAGGTCCCTCCCAGGCATTGACTTGTACAAGTTTGTTCCTTGCAGTAAACCAAGCAACATCTTACAGTTTTCCAAGTTCTCTTAGCAGGAGTGGTGGGGATTAGTTATCCTGAGGTAAAAACAGAACTGCCAACAAAAATCCTGGAACTCTTAACCGCCAGGACAAGCTCTGTCCTACTCAGGGGAGATGGGCGACAACCAAAGGGCATGTTGTTGTTGATGATTAACATGAGTCACTGAACAGCCTGCGTCTCCTAAGAGCTTCTCTTCATAAATTAACTAGCAAGACAGTTAATACCCTTTCTCTGCGTACTTCACAGTGGTGTACAATATTAAATGTAGGTTAAACATGCTTGTTTACTAATCTAAAATCCAGTTGTATTCCTCTTCCACCACTAAAAACAAGTTATTTCTTTCTACTTGTAAGAAGGTTGCTCATCACTTAGCACCCCAAAAGTACAATATCTGCATGCTTTAGACTCAGCCCATTCTGACTGGTGATAAACAGCTCTTACAGTAGCACACCCGAATAGAAGAACTGCCACAGACTTGGAAGAGAAGAACTAAAAGATTTCATCTCAAGATACTTCAGAGATGGAGGTCTAAAGCCCACGAAAGACAAGGCAGCAGGCTTTGTATTCATGGTATCTCACTGTGAGACACACAGCATTGAGTTGCCTGCGCTATGCCTGTATCCCAGTCACACCTTCCTCCAGTCACAGCACCTGAAGTTCACCAGCAACTTTGAGTCATTCCTAGAAACATCAGCCCACACTCTGCTCACCTACATGAGTCCCACCAAAATTAATCCAATGTTTGTTGTCAGACATGAGAGCCAACAGTAACTTACGTTCCTGAGTCAACTCCATCTGCCCATCTGATGGGCACTGACAAAACGACATACAAACCCCTGGAGAAAAGATAGTTTCCTCGATCCCATGGATACTGAGAAACTCAGCACTTCCAGGCTCTTGCAGTTAATTCCAAGCTGTTTCCACTGACAGCCATAGGTAGGAAACGCTGCCACTGCCTCTACATCTCCCCTCACCCCACCAAGAAGGAAATCCACCAACTTCAGGGACTTGCAAAACATTAATCATCTTCTGTAAAACACATCTAAACGTTAAACCGGTAAAAAATGCTGCCATACCGGAACATGACCATGGTTTTAGAGACACAAGTAGATTTCAAGTAAGAATAATGTCCAAGGATTACAGCGTTTTCTGTGTTTGTTGCTCCTCTTACCAAGCTTTCACGCTGAATGCAACGTAGAGATCGCAGTACTTCATCCTAGATTCCCTTCGGAGGCCGGCACTTGAGGTTGCAGCTGAGAAAACCGCTGCCCTTAGCGCATTTGCTAGCAAAGTGACACAGCCTGGGTTAGCAGCTTAGCGACAATTCTGCACCTCCAACTCGCACTCAGATTGCTAAAGACAAAAGACATCCTGACTTTCTACAATAAAGAACTTGCTTAAACAAGTATTTTTTCCATAAACTCTGATTTATTTATATTCCCCTCTTTGGATAAATGCAAGTCTAAACTGTCTGAAATAATTAAATTGGAAGACATTGTATAGAAGAGTATCAGCAAGAACCTAACAGACAGCAAGTGAACAATGTTGCATTCTAAACTTAATTTTTGCTTTGATTTTTTATTTTTGATTTTTTTTTGCTAAAATCAAAAGCATTCATATAACAAGTAAAACAGGCTTACTCAGCAGTATACTTCATCTTTGACAAGACCACTAGAAACAGAATATTCAATACACCAATTAAATTACAGGGGATTTTTTTAAGCTCTTACAAGTACAAAGAAAGATAATTTACTTTGAATAAATATTGTGCCCTTACAATGGCAAGCTTTGTTTTCTGAGCTTTAGTAACATCGGGTAACTTCAGCTAGAACCCTTTCACATTTACTGGTACATCCCCGTTGTTTCTTGAATTTTACCTTCAGGTCTTGAAATTTTAAAAGTGGGAAAGGATTCGAGAACACAAAAGAGACATGACTTCACAAGAGCCACAGCTATTTGTTTCTGACCTCCCCGTCCTCCAGGACATGTGTTTCCCAGGAAATTAAGTTCTTATCTGGAGGGTGGCCTGTAAATCATGCGACCAGCACTTAGTGGCTGTGGTTTGCACAAGGACAGAGGCTCAGTGGCCCAACACAGCCCTTCCATCAACAACCTGGTTCTTTCAGCTTAACTAGAAGCTTATACCCCGAGGTTCATTTCTCCTTACTGCTAAGAGAGGACACTACGCTGTTTGCAGGCGGTATTAGAGCAAGTCAAAGCTGGAGCCAACGGCAGCATACAGTTTACACCATTTAGAACATTACACACCACTGAAGTCCTGAACTTTTCCACGCAGAAGATACCATTTAGGTTTAATGGTAAGTATGGAAGCCACCTGGCTCAGACAAAAGCTCAGTTGGTCAATGAAAACATTGTCATTAATCTCAACGAGCTTTGGATCATGTCTTACACAAATTTTATGCGCTAGACACCACAACCCAGTAAGTGACTGCAGACCACATGCTTCACACCAGTCCAGCAGTATTTTCCCCATGTAGGCTGTCTTCAAATAAAAGTCTAGACAAGAAGAAAGTATCTGACCTAGGTTTATAGAATAGCTGAAAAAAAAATAACGGGAAAGTAGTTCTGCAATGCCCAAAAGTGAGAGAATTCAGTTCATTGTCCCTTGGCTGAGTGGCCTTTGTAGTGACAAGAAGGCAGACACCCTGCCCGTGGTAAGCTGTGTATGGAAAGCCTGCAGCCTTCAATCTGAAGGTTTCTGGTACCTTTCTGGTACCAAGAGCTCCAATTCAGCCTCACAGAAACAAGCAGCTGCAGCGATCCAATGCGTTAACAGCACGAGAGCTGCCTGCCTTGTTCCTCTGCTGGGATGGGACTCTGCAGGAGCAGTGTTGGCAGAGAATAATGTGACGATGACAACTGTAAATGTGGCAGTTTATATGTCAGCGTACTAGCGCCAGACAACAAGACGAGGACGACTGCAGTATGGCATATGCTTCAGTCCCTGCCTTTCCTCCTTGGTTGTGTCTCCAGAAAACAGATGAGTTAGGTGCACAAATTGATTTACAGTTCACAGAACAACTTGGAAAATAGAAATAATCTGAAAGCCATTTGTATCAGTAAATTGCATGTAAGTTAGTTGTATTTTTTTTTGTTTGTCTTTAAATTAATGTCATCAAATTCACTTATATGTGATCTCCTTTGATCCCTGGCACTATGACCAGGGTTAGGAAAATGTATTTCCAGGCTTTGATGATATGGCTGGAAGATTAAGGAGAGCACGTCCCCATCAGTGAAGTATGTCCATTCAGGGACTTGCACCCTGACAGTGACATTCTACAGGAAAAAAAATAAATATAAAAAAGGGGCGGAGGCGTTAAAATTACCAAGTTGCCTTTTATTACTCATTTTAGTCTTTCCTGTCCACTTGAGTATATTCAAAACAGAGGGCTAAGTCTGCAATGAGAAAGTCATTATAGTCATTATATAGCTGTCAGAGACATTGGATCAGATGCCTGTACAAAGCGGATCAGTATACAGAGAGTCAAAACCACACGCTCCAAGCAGTCCTCAGGAACCCACTCAGAACAACACTTCCTTTGAAGTTTTATTACAGCTACAATTGCAAACAAAGGTCAGTAACAGTCCTACTGCTGGTAACACTATGTATTCTAATGGGTGTTCTACAAGGTAGCATTGTTTCTGACATAATTTATCTGCCAAGAAGAAATGTAAATATTTGAGAAGCACTCGAGCACACAGGAGTGGTGCAACAGTTAGGTACTGAATACCACATACAGATGTTTGAATTCCACCTGTATTCTTGTGCCCAGGTTCTTGCCGGGCTACCTGCTGAACACACACATTCCTTAAGCTCTCCGAGCCGTTGTTTGGAGGCTCTCAGTTCTCAGGAGGGTGTACCTAGAATTCAGACTTTTCTTGAACACAGATTTGAGCTAGATCCACAGGGGGGTTTTAGGGAGAAAAACAGCCAAAGCCTTCAGTGCTGACCTCCCTGTTGCAGAATTCAGCCATGACGGAGGCTCTCAGGCTCCCTTTGCTACATGAACCCTGCTGTCAGGACAGACAGAAGCCAGCAAAGCTGAACACGAGCCACTCAACAAGAGGAAAACCGAGGAACAATGCAGGAACTCGTTCTGTCGCTCAAGGGGACTAGACCCAGAAAGTCCCCTGCCCTCTGCTATGGGCGGGATATAACTGCTGAGGTCAAACCCACAGATCCCCAAAATCCCTGATGTATCCTGTAACCAAGCAAGAATGTGAAGGTGTCCATTTTTTCTTCTAGTATCACTGCTTTTGCTACAGCACTACTCTGCAGGTGCATAATCAAAAGCACCATCATTTTGATCATGTGAAGTGACACAGTACAATGGTCATGATCCATAAATCCGACCTTAGGATCCAATTCAACAGGTGTATTCAGAGCATGCTGACAGATGCGAGAAAACACTGTGGTTATACATTTAAAATATTGCTATTTCCCACATAAATATTGCAGGTTTGCTTCTAATTGTAAAGATTATGTTTCATTTCTGAAAAGCTAACTTACCTGCTGCTGTCATCTGGTTTTACAAACTTCTAATACTAAAAATTCATGATACGGTTTATAACTCGCAAAGTTTAATGTTTTATGTCATAGGTAGCTGAATTTCTGTAAGTCACATGCAACAAGGTGAAGAACCCTTCAAATGACTGCCAGAACCAATACAATTTTCACAAAAGGCATTTGTACAACTCAACCTAACCACTTCCAGTTTTGACTGTTGTTCTTTTGGGGTGCAGAGAGGCAAAAAAATCTGTTAGCTGGTGGATACTCTAGAACCAATATATTCTAAGTTAATTCTTCCGCACCCCTCAACAAGAAGCACATTCTTCCTGAGCAGTGCTGAGGAACACTGAGTTTCTCAAGACTGTACAAACAAAGGTGGGGATGAAAGTTGTCCTTATCGCTAGGAGACAAGGTTAGCCATAAAAACATTAGCATTTTATTTGTCTTCAATTACATTATCCAACCAAATAAACACGATTGTGATTGCTTTGGCATTCTGATGTTTTATACCATGGTTTAAAGTAATTCCAGGAAGCAAAAATTCCAACATGTTTGCACTTATACATTGACCTGCATAATATGCTTTAAAAAAAGCAGAACTTTAGTCTCATAAAACCAATATTTGCTATAGAAACAACCTCGCTATAGCTACACCCATCTTATCAAGCTTCCTAGAAAAAAAATAAAAATCCATTATTGTCTTCATTAGCAAGAGTCAATTCTCAACTTCTGATCTTTCAAAAGAAGCCTATTCTTTTCAGATTGATGCTGTTCCTTCCCAAACACATTCTCAAGAAGTCTATGTCTGAGCAATGCTTGCTCTTGTGCATTAAATTGAATTGATTTCAGTTATGTTTTTCACATCTTATGAACACGCAAAAATTTCCATGGGAAGGTTCTGCATCTCTCACAAGTCAGAGCAGATTCTACCCTCTGTTCCATCACTTCAGTAACTTCCCTATATACCTGTTCAGCTTAATCGAGGAAGCTCCAAGGCAATAAATTATTACTAGACAGGAAGAAAGTACAAGTGAAACAGTTGCTTAAAGTTTCTTTATTATCTGAAAGCTCTTCAACGATATTTCCTTTACCTGATCTTCAGTTCTCTGAGTGCAAGAGGTTAGAAGTCCCTCTGGTTAGGTATTTCCAGATAGCTGTAGGAATTCCAGCAAAAAGTTACTCAGCTAATACTACCAGCTTCCTGTCAAAGGTAAATCTAGCTTGAAAACAATGAAAACCATTTAATTGAGTCAATACATATTACAGCTGCACAAGGAAAAGAACAGATTTTTATTGATAGACTGGAAAACGTGAAGTGGATTGAATTACAGTCACCTTGGAATGATTTGGTGAAAAACAAAGACATAAATTATTTCCTGAAAACAGTGAAGCACTGTTGAGGGAGAAAAGTAAAGGCTAATTTTAAAGCAGCCTTTCTCCAGAGCACAAAAGAACACCGTTTGTCTTTATTAAGGAGGAGTAGCAAAGCCTGCCTCCCCAGCCTACAAAGTGCTTGGAATTTGAGACACAGCTTAGCAGCAACAAATAGAAATTCAGGTCAGAAAAAGTAGAAGATGGTAAGTAAGGCTTGTAAAAACATGCCTGGCTGCCTATTCAGAGGCTTCCCATTGTGATTCAATTGGATCTGTCTAATGCATGCTTAAAACAACATGATGTTATTTAGACATGTACACATAAACACAATGCCTCTCCTGACTCAGGAACTTGCCTACAGCATCCCTACAGCGTAAACCCACAGGCCAGCTCCAGTAAGCACTGAAGAGCAATGTTTCCACTCGAGCAATAACTAGGTTTCATTGCCATGGGCTCTTTTAAGCTCATGAGGCATTTATATTTACAAGTTTTATTAAAAATAAAGAATACTACTATTAACCTCTCAGTGGTCTACAAACCTTCGGAGGCGTGGAAGATGTTGCAAGGAAAAGTCTTACCCCAAATGGAAAGAAAGTTCACGTTGTTCTTGGCTGCTCCTTATCCAATATGCTAACTTCTTTTTCTCATTCTCCAGAATCACTCACAAAACACTTTATGTGCTGAACACTTTGAATTTTGTACGACTATCATGTATTTTGATATTTTTTAGTATAAAACAAATTGTACCAAGACACAGGAACAATAAATATTTTAGAAGTTGCCAGGAACAGTTATACTTACAGAAATTGAGGTCTTTGCTGACTATACAATCAGTGTATTTCTCAGGAATGTTACAGCTAGACAGAAGACAGAGTAGTACCTATGAGGGCTACTTATTTCTCTAGACAGGGAAATCATCCTGTCTCATGAACTGCATCCCAAAAAGTGTCTGATAATCTGATATTGTTGTACTGAAGCCTGAAGTAGAAGACAAGGAATTACACAATTCAATCACTTATCTTCCTTCACTTAGTTATTCAGCTTAGTTATTGTTCTTATGCTCAGGAGGATGAAAATAAATTTAAAATTTTTCCTGTTTAGAGATGTGCAAATACATAACTGCCCTTTTCTCCAGACAAGGATTCACACATAACCCGCTGATAATAGTTTGTCATTTTCCTCAATTGCTTAGCCATGATCTATAGACGCAAAGCCCACAGAAAAAAAGCCCCTGTGATGCAACACTGAGCACAGCAGGAACTTAAGTCCATGATGAAGGTTCCTAAATGCTAAGATAACACAGATGAAGAAAAGCAGACAGAGAAGAGATGTCACAGCTCTGGTACTGGGTAGCAGTACCTTCAGTCATTCAATTAACTGTTCTTCCCTGGCTAGATCGTACTCAGATGTACTGCTGACTATACAAAAAAATGTCGATTATCGCCAGTATGCAAACTGTTATTCCTGTTATATATCATCTTCTTGTCAGACCCAGAAAAAAAAAGGCAGCAGATGAACCAGCATGCAAACTAAATTGCTTTTCAACCTCAGATTTGGTTTGTTGGGTTAATAGACAGTGAAGAAGGTTATAGTGCTGCTACTAACGGGGTATGTACCTTACAGGCAGAGACAGGGGAAGGAAAGGGCAGAATCAAAAACTCCAATCAATAACCTATTTGCAGGCTGGTCAGAACAGGAGATACGGTGAGCTAATTATGTGGCCCTTCTCCTCCACCTCCAAGAAAAACGAAATATAAAACTAAACAGTATTGTTTGAAACAGAAGCACGCCAAGCATGAAACAGAAACTAAACCTCGCAATACCAGAGTGCCACAACGAAACCAACTGCCATTGCAGGGAAGGAGACGTTTCTGTGACGGCTGCTTGGTGCACATGGATTGCAGAGTTCTGAGGACGCTCGGTATTTACTCAGTTGGCTACTGAAATGGGTAATTAATTTTTATTAGCTGTAACGCAGCTACTAAGCATCTTGAACACTTCATGCCAAAACATATCAGAGCACATACCTGTCACCATGCCGCTGAACTGAAAACAAATACCACGCAGTAAAGCACTAAAGGAAGCGAACACACATTAAACCTTTAGATGGGAAAAGTGCCACATCCTTCCACAATACAAAATGCTGCTGCCTTCACTGCTGAACCATAAAGAACAGCAATTATATCTAAATCCTTCTGACGTCTCTCATTAGAGAACAATTTAGTTGAACGCTCACGCTCGGACTGCCTTCACGGAAACGAGAGCTGTCTATTTATACGAAAAATATGGAAACTCACAGGTCACACGCGAAATTAACGCACCGAGAGGAAGCTTGAGGAGGTTCAATTAAGCAGAGGGACACGGTGACGCTTTTCCAAACTGAGTTTGATAGGAGCTGTACCTTTTCCGGAGCTAATAGGAATTCAGTGAGGTGAAGCTCGTCTTCAGGTTCTTATTTATTTCATTTGCCTCTGCCCGCACCGGGGTCCCCCAGATGCGGGGGAGCTCAGCCCAATTTTAAGGACTTAAAAACCCTCCAGACAGCCCCACGCTTGTCCGCAGGATGAGCCCTCTGTGGGGCTTGCCCCACGGCGATTTACGAACAACTTCGGCAGCCCCTCGGGGATGGGGGTGAGCCTGTTTTTCCCCCCTAAAACGCACTTACTTTTTCCCCCATGCGCCCCCTCAACCCGGGGGCATCCAGCCCGGGTTCACAGCCGCCTGTTGACCCCCGGAGACGTTTCGGGGAGCCCGAGGAGCTGCGGGCAACCGCGGGGCAGCGACCCCGGACAGCCATGGGGCGGCATCACCTCAGCCCCCAGCCCCAGAGGCTGAGCCCTCGCCGGGGCAGCCCCGCTCCCCTCCTCTCCTCTCCTCCCTTCTCGCCCCCACTCACCGCCACCGAGCCCGAGGAGGAGGCGACGAAGACGCGGATCACCATCTTCACCTCATGAGCGGCCACCGCGGGGACGGGACGAGGCTGCGGGGACGCCGCACCGGCCGAGTGGGGACGGGACGGGACGGGACGGGACAGCGGCTCCGCAGCCGCCTTGCCTCCTCAGGCTGCCGCGGCTCGCAGCCCCCCTGAGGCGAGCCGGCTCCGGCTCCTCGCTGCCCGGCGGCGGGCGGGAACGGCGAGAGGCGGGCAGGTGGCGGCGGCGGCGCGCAGGGGCCGCCGGGCGCTGTAGTTCTGCTGCCGGGCGGTGTGTGGTGTTAGGGAAACGGGGCCGTGTCTGCCCTTTAGGCGGGTTTGATGAATGTCCCCGACACCCTAAGTGCCAAGTGCCGCCATCCGTGTGTGAAAGTCTGCCAAAGAGCTTGCACCGTGCCCCTGATGTGCTGCCTGCTTGTCCGCAGCACCACAGGTGCAAGGTGCATGGTGCACAAGATGCTTAAATTCACCCCTATGTCAGACAGCCACACCATAATGGTCACCTCTCCGTGCCAGGCCATCCCACCTAGCTGCTCCTGGTCCTCCTGCCCCACGTAGGGCTGTCCTCACTGCTCCGCCAAGCCTCACAGACCGCCATTTTCAGGATGAAGGGGCACAAAATGGCGGCTGGGCAAACAGGTGGCATGGCTGCCCTCCTGTCAGAGCAGGCGGCAGGGACAGGGCAGGGGGGGCAGGCCTGCTGGGCACTGCGGGCTCTCCTACACATTTCAGAAGTATTAAACACCATCATGTATTTTCACTCACTGTTATAGGCATGCAGCTATCGAGTATTGACAGGGATTAGAACAGATGTTGTTAATCAACAGAATAACCCCAAATCGCCCTTTATCTGTCAGTTCTTCAGTAAGTGACAGAGAGGAATCCCTGCAGCCTTCGTTAGCTTTTGGGTCTGTAAGGGCACAGTTTCTATTTAAGTGCTCAAACCCCTATAACTGGTAGACTTCCACGAACTACAGTTGTAACCTTCATCCTCTTAATTCTTTACATATGGCCAGATGGTTACTCATTTCCTGTGATTAAGCTCTCTCCTCCCACGATTTTACCCCAATGGTGAAACTCTTCTAGACCTTTGCATTGTCACTGCATTCAGTAAATTTCCATTTTCCAAGCTAAGCATAGACCATGACTCTTGGCTTTTTGTTTCCTGATCAAACAACCTTGACTGCCAACTATGTTCTTAAAGCTTTATTTACGTTTTAATATTTATCATTTATTTCAGAATATGACATGTTTGTGGGAGTCATGGAATACACCTAACAAGAGCGATAAAGAATAATCAGGATGCTCGGTGTTCATTCTGAGCTTAATTTATATCTTGTAGAAGTCATTGGCAGGCTTTCCCCTGGCTTCACTGTCCTCTGGAACAGAGCTCGATATTGGCATTTAAAGTACAGTCCTGTAATGAGAATTCAGGGACCAGTTTTGAAAAGGTTTATAACTATGCATTATTTGCTTTCATGGGAATACTTGCTGAAAACTGAATAAACTGAATCTGAGTAAACTTTGATACAAAGGGTAAGGTTTTCTGTATTGCAATGTAAGTCTTTTGCATTCTTTCTTGCACCATCTTAAGGCATTTAGATTAAATCTTTTCTTACTGTTTTGGTACCATTTTTCTGCTTGTATATTAATCCTACCATTAATTTTATATTTGAGGATTCTATTATTTGACTTCAGTGCCACTGTCTTAATTTGAGTCCAGCTCTCACATTGGCAACAACAAAACAGTGACAGTTAATTGGCAACAACAAAACAATTTACTGCTTAATTGCTGCTGAACAACCAGCAAAATTCTGCAATAGGTGAATCATTATAGGAATTTTCTGGAAAATCACCATTACTTTACTTAGTGGGTTTTTTTCCCACTGAAAGATTATTTCTGACAACACATTTTCCTGTCTTTATTTAAGCGTTCTTAAGAAGATGAAGTTGTTTACTTTCCACTTACTGCCCTATTTATTTCCTTACTAGAAAATATTATGTTTAATATTATAGTTGGCCACAGTGTTATTATGTGAAATAAATAGAATCAGGGCAACTCAGTACAGCAGGTTGTATTTGATTCTGTTACAGCTTTAATATATAGCATCAATTTGTAATATTAGCAACTTCATCCTTCTAATATATTTCTTACACATAGCAAAATGGGAATAAAAAAGATAGGGAAGTCTGATTCTGAAAGGTGCTGAACGTCTTTCACTCTGACTAAGCAGAAGAGGATGCTTCACATCTCTCACAGACAACCTTGACACAGTAATATAAACAAACCATGTGGCAAAGTCTGAAATAGAGTGCAATGGCACTAACTGGGAAAAGTACGACATGTAAACAAGAAAATTAAGAAATTCTACTGGGACTGTAAACACTGCAACTAAAGTACTTTTAAGGTTGTTTTCTCTTCCTCTAAGAGTTCTTTACTTTGGCAGCTCCAAAAGCTACAAATACAGTTTCCTTTCCCACCTGGAAAAAAAATACCTTTCATTTCATTCTTCTTGAATGTATTACTGAGCTGCATAAGTTCTCAAAAGCTATGGGAAAGAAAAGGTGGTAGGAAAGGTAAAAACCAACACCTGTTAGAAAAATCCAAACCCACTACTCCATTTCAAATGCCCTAAACTGATCCCCAGCTGGCCAAGCCAATACAAGTTTTCTAGAGTCTCCATTTTGTTCCTGCAGCTCTCAGGTAGATCGGAGATTTACAAGTTGTATTCCAATGAATTCCCTTGTAATTCTTAATTTTTGTAGGTCAATTTCTAAAATTTTAGGCTAAAAAAATCTTGCAGATGTAATTTCTCAGGATCAAATTTAATGTGGCATGGGCTGGAAAGCACTGGGAATCCAGATAACTTTCTCATTTCTCTTTTGTTAGTGTTTCTGTATAGACCATACATGCTAAGAAGCTAGTTCTGCCATGGAACTAGTGCAGAAATGCAGACAGTTAGGAAAAAAAAAAAGTCTTACACTGAGAAGTTCAAAATTTCACAGCTTGTAGAGTGGCCTCTTAATTTACATGGGTCCTAAGAAGAAAACTATTACTTTGTGGAGTGTAAAACGTATTAGACATCACCACATGATATTTTACACTTTCAGATGGTGAATGGGTTAAGGCTGGCTGTCAGGGTTCTGCAGCTGCTGTTGGTAAATGTCCTGAGGCCATAGCTCTAACTCCATTTCTACTGTACAATTCTAATGACTTGAAGACCAAATGGTACAAACAGTTAATACAAGGAATGTGATAAATAAAAGTCATCATTAAAATGATTTATGAGCAGTTTTTCATGTTTACAGGAGGTGCAGAAACACTGCATTCTAAGACCGGAGTTGAAAATGTGAATTTATGAGGGGGTGCAGTTTCTAAAGCTTGTATGGTAAGAATGATTCATTGTTATGCCAGATTTTTATGGAAGATTAAACAGAACTTTACTGCTACTAAGGTAGCAAACAACACACAAAACCAAGGATTGTGGATATGTGAAAGATATGATAAAAGATTATTTGTGTAACAAGATGCAACAAGCATAGGAGAGAAATACTGGAGATACTGAGCATTATATTCAGGCCTAAATAAGGGGATAAGAGGGCTTCATCTCTCACTTGGAAGAAACTGTCTGGGACATTTTAGAAGTTTCTGTTTTGTGGATTGTTGGTACTCATCATTTATTTCTGTTGGATCTATGAAAGGTTGTTAAAAATTAGTTCACATATGCTCTGCAATAATCCACATATTTGAAATTTCTAAAGAGGTCTTCAGCAGCTCTTAAAAATTCTAAGTATCACAATATATTGAAAATCACTGCTTTAGAGTGTCATTAAAAGCTTTGAGAATCCTGAGCAATCATCCTTGGTAGAAATGTGACCATCATACGAGGAAGCAGCCAAAGGAGAAGAGAAAGCAAAGTACTCCAGCTGCAATAGGGCTACAGAGTATCATTAGCAGATCTCACACTGCAAACCCCAAGAGAATGTGGATAACTTAAAGGCTCTAAAACATACAAAATGGCCAAGGGAATATGATGTAAGTACAGGATTGTTTCACTTGTCAGGTAACGGCAGCTAATGTGGTAGCTGATGGCCTCTAAATATCCTGGCTAGACACAGCTCCAAAGCATATAAGATGATGTAGCTTGGAGCCAGATTCTGCACATACTTCCTGGAAGCCACTGAATTTTTAAGGTATCAATTTAATCATATAATAAGTCTCCAGGGTACATTTTCTAAGTGGTGCATTAATGCCTGTAGTAGCGGATTGTGCATAATATTATGACTCTGCGTCTACATGTACAACAAGTCAAGCAATGCATAGCCAAGATCACCCTGTCCTTTGCAAAAATGGCTTTGCAGGTTTTGTAAATCACACCAAAGTCTCCCAATAGCAAACTCACACAGGACTCTGTGCTTTCCAGATCCTTAATCATGACCAGATGTTTACATTGGGAGCATTTCACAGCTTTATCCACAGTCAGATTTTAGAGATAATGTCAACAGAATTAAACAGTGTCCCAAGATAATTTTTGTTTTCTTTTGGCTTGAATTACTCTGAAGCTGTTTTTATCATCTAAAGCTACTACAAGGTACAGGTATTAAAGCAGGCACTTGGGAAGGGAGACAGAGCTGGAACAATTTTGAGAAAGGTTTTGATTCTCACTTTCACAAACTTGCGGCACGTTGAGGAAAGCAGAAAGGTATTGCTGTTCTGTTCTTGATTGTTTTTGTACCATCTCTTTATAACCTATAGCAAATAACAAAAACAAATCACATAGCTTAGTAAGCCTTCCTTCATGCCATTTAAATCTAAATATACCTAGATAATTCCAAAGGTAAGAGTCCATTCTTTTCAGCTGCTGCCCTTTAGTTAAAGCATTACTAGTTGTTAGTATCTGTGGCTGCTTTGACACTCTATGAATTCCTAATACTAAGGACCTTTGAAAACAAAACCATTTTCCTGTAAAGTCCATCATCCAGTGTAACTCAGTCATCTGACTTGCAATAACTCAACCGGAAGGTTAAAACTTCTTCCATACTCTCAAGGTATTAAATCATTCATCATTCCTTAACCTTACAGCTGTGTTGCCTGAAATGTAAGAAATGCCAGAGTTCGTTTTGCACTCATGCCTTTAAAGATCCCACTGTTTCTGGAGCTGTTGTCTCTGACAAAGAAGCAGGAATCCAAGCAGGTGTCACTCAGCATCCAGCCTTCCACTCCATAAACTCTTCCAGCCCAAGATACTGCAAACAAATCAACAATTTCAAGCCAAACAGACTTGCAGTTCCTGGTGAAACCAAACTTTCTGAGCAGCTTTCTTTGTTTTCACAATTTAGTGAAAGGCTTTGTCATGATCTCTGCTAACCTGAGTAACCTTCAGTGATCAACATTACTGCAGAGTGGTGAGGAATGAAAGCCCATACACGTCTCGATTCTTCATCTGCATTTCCTATAAAACTCAGCAAACACTCCAGGTGCGAAGTGCACTCAGGAAGCTGTCAGAGAGCATTACATTTCTGCGAGCCCTTTTCTGGGGGACCTTCTGCCAAGCTCTTGGAAAAGCTTTCTACCACTACAGTCATTTTGTCATTTTCTTCAGCTGCTTTTCCACAACTGTCCAGTTCCATTCTATCAGGGCAGTCTAGAAAATTCACTTCTTTCAGCATGCAGGAGAAGTGGGTCAGCAATAATATTTGTGTACCCAAGGACAAAGATTGAGTAATCTTGTGGAGAATAAGAAGCAACTGAAGACATGAATACTGGCAACTGTCCTAAAGTGTGTGCATGAAAGAAACTAAGAATAGTTATTATTTTTATAGTACTCAGGAGTTCTTTAGATACTTCACAAAATAGAGGGAAAAAATCCCTAACTTCAAAAGGAGGGATAAATTAGAGGATAAAGATTATGTGTGCACTGCATTTCAAGCATGGGTTCAAGCCTACAAGCGGAGCCGTGTTTGCCATCATGTTCACATCACGTGGACATGAAACTGTTCAGGCACAGGTCTGAGGTGACCTTTGGGAACCAGCAGGGAAGAGTCTTAGCCCACACTAATCATTAGCTCAGAGCCAAAGGCATCCTCATTTGCAGTGGGTGCACCAGGTTCAGGTGCAGCTGGGCACGCTGCAGATGTGTCCCATCTCTCTGGAGGCAATGTCGTGTGACTGGCAGAGATCTCAGGCTTTGTAAAGGCTGTGAATTTGACCCTAAAAGCAGCGCAGATGGCTGCAGCCCACCTACTGGCATCCTTCTGGACCCGGGGTGTGCTGCCCAGTCGGCATCACACATTTGGTGGCCTGGGACCGAGGAGAATGGTGATAGAGGCTGGGGTGGGATGGATACAACCTGTGCAACTGATGTGCTGAGGAAAGGAGCAGATAGGAGGCAATGAGCCACACTAAACAGCAGCTAAAGAAATGAGAAATCATACAGCTTCTCAAATCATGTATATACAAATCATTGCCCTTCTGTGTATCTTATTCATCTCAAACCAGGCTCTTCTGTGCTGTGGACCTGCCTGTCAAAGCAGATACACTTTTTACGTTATTTGGCAAAGTAACCCTGCAAAATTTGCTAGCTTTTATTTATTCCTTTCAGAGTTGTAGGTCTTCACCTCATAAAGTTTTTTGTGTTCTGCATTTCCACACTGCTGTATCCCTGTCCTGGTTTTGCACCGTGTTTTCTGAGATCAGAATGTCAGCACAGCTGTTGTTTAGTCTCAGAGCTGTATGAAATGTATTTTGTACTGCCGTAAAGGTACTGGGGAGGTAGTGGATAGCAAGTAGTGTTTTCCATAGAGGAATAATTAACCTATACCTGTTGTTCAGTTCTAAAACCTGAAGTGGTGAAAATGCTAAGTGGCTTTTTAGCACTTCCCAAAAGATGGCTACAAAACTCAGTACTGTTACCCCTCGTCACATTTGACCTTACTTGCTCTTCTTTGCAGAAAAATTGACATGCTTTGTGTCCATGCTTTTCCACTGGGAGAGCTGCTGGTTGACACAATAAGTATGTATTACTTTTGTCAGTGAAGGCACAGCTTAGGACAGCTTCCAGACTATTTAGAGCATAACTTGGATAGCAAGAACAAAGAACTAATTCAACACTTTTTTTTTCTTAATTAATTGGAAAAGGATGGTGAAAGGAGCACAACTGGTCTTCATCGGAAAACTGTAAAACAAACATGGCAAGCCAAATGAGAAGTTATGAGAGGTTAGCTGCATTAATCTCACTGCAAGAAATATTATTCCTTGATTCATCATCATGCACAGGCCAGACTTCTCAGGATACATGCTTTTTCTCTTTCACTAAGCAACAGACACATCATGCAGCCAGCAGGGTTGAGTCTGCTCTTGTAATAATGACATGGCAAGAGTAAGCATGTCAAAGCTGTTATTGATTTTTTTTTTTCTAAATGCAGCTGGACTGAACTAAAATTACTTTCAGAACAGCAGGTATAAAATAAGTCATTAAGTATGGACAAGCAAATATGTTACTAAACCCAGTAGCAAACTTTTGCTCTCAGATGCTTTCAGTGATGAGTTTGAGAGAAAAATCTGACCCTGGACTATGTAAAAAATGCTAAAGATTGGATTAAAATTTAAGAGAGAAAATGATTAAGGAGGTTGGGTAGCAAATAGAAAGACATCTCAAATCTTGAAGTTTACAAGATGAATGCATGAAAACTAGCCTGTTTTAGACAGCATACCTATCTAAATCATAACATATTTTAGCCTATAAAATAGCTATCAGCTATTTTAGCCCATAACCTATTCATCAGCATAGGCTGCTTCTAGGTAACTCCTGAAAGAGAAGCTACCATTTTTAAAAGACTCATTGATAGTTTTTCTTAGTTGCATAAAGCACTCTTTTAACCACAAATGGACAAATATGATACCACAGGTATTTCAGACCCTAAGTGGGTAAATATCTGTCATGCCCAATCTACTTTCTACACCTGAAAAACAAGCAAACAAACAAACAAAAAACACAACAACAACAACAACAACAACAACAACAAACATGAGATAACTTTGACTCAATATTAACTTCTAACATCGATGACTGCAGTCTGGGAAAGTCTGAGGTATGTTGGTCTCACCACAGTGGGTGTCTTGGTACCATAATCAGATGCAGCATTTCTTAAAGAAACCTAAATAAACTGCTGTAAAGTAGACCCTTTCTCAGAGTTTTTGGACTTCAAAATCAGCCGCACTGGAGGCAAGTGTCAGGGGTCTGTGAGGTCACTAGTGGGTCAAAGACCAGCAAGGTCAGGCAAAGGCTTCACAGGAAGGAAAAACACTGTTTCATATGCCCACAGAGCCAGTTCAGCTTCTTCATTTCAGTTCACTTGCCAGCCTCCTCATATTAAAGCCTGTATGTGCAGTCCTTACTCCCACTGAGTAGACCTGACTCGGGCAGGTAGCATCCAGTGAAACAAATGGGACTGTCAATGTGAACATGCGATGCCCAGAAACCTTGCAGATTCAGGGTGTGACATAGCAGCTGTGAACGATGTGAACTCAAACAGCAGACTTCTCTTTCGGGTATGACTGGTGAGGGCCTTACAAACCTACGAGCCAAGAAGCCTGTGGTGGTTCTGAGTTCTGCAGCTAACCTAGTGTGTAGCATCTTTCTAAAAGCATTTTCTAACAGTCTCTCTTTCAGTCATTCTTTTGGGATCTTTCCATTTTGCCACTCACTGGGATGCAGTCATTAATCCTGACAAGCAGTAGGTAATTGTTAATCATGGTTTTCACACCTACATACATCTCTACCTTGCTCAGATTCTGCTTAACCTGAGGCATCTTCACAGTATCTCCATGTTGCTGTCACTTCCAAGCCTGCGTCATCTCACCTGCTTATCTGAAAGCTGCTTCTAGATGTTGAACCAACGAGAATGATTTCTATGGGACTTGAATTTAATGAAGATCGTGGCTGAAGATTTAGTTTTTCTTGTAGGCTGGAATTTGTGTATTAAGAATAAACCCCTTTGGGATACAGAGCAAATTTCTTGCGGGGCTGATCAAAAACAGTGCCATGAACTTCCCCAGGAACTAGGGGCTATTTATACCTCTTGGTAAAACTTGCATTAGCAAATAAATAAAACCAAGTGAACTGGGTTATATTTCTTCTATGTTTAGACGTCACAGAATTCCAACAGAGATAGGAACCTTTGTCAGTGAAGCAAATCTTTTTTGTCTTTCACATGGAAATTAATGTCTTGTGCTAATATGAGAAATTAAAGACTTCTCCCAAATGTTTTTAGTGCAACAGAGCTGGTCCTTGCACAAAAGCAACTCTCTTATAAAAAAAAAATATATTACTATGGACTTATTAAATTGGAATCACATCTGCCTACATAATACATTTTATGATATTTACATTCTCTAGGAATTTAGGAGACTAGAGGGGAAAACAAAAAGAACTGCATTCAGTCTTAATCTCAGCTCCCTACTTTTTGGTTCTTTCTCTGACATTGTAGTTTTGTTTTTTTTTTTTGTAGTATTGATTTATACCATTTCCTTACATACTGTTTTTGGGGGTTTGCTTTTGGTTTTGTTTTCCAAAAGGATTTGCTGTCCCGATTTTTGGAAACTATTTCATATTTGTTTATTTTAATGGGGAAAATATTTTTTTTAATTTTTTTTTTAGTTATAAGAAATGATTCATAGCTTTTGGGGATCATCCAGGGATTCCATTCATAGTTAATTATTAAAATGCAGTAATACAACATGCAATGTTTGAAAGCTAAAAGTGATGCCTCTGAAGGTAGATCTTTGACAGAAATTGCTGACAGCATCAGAAACTCTTCCTCTATAAATATACATTCAAACACTCTAATTTCTCTACTTATTTTTTCCCTTTTGCTTTCTCTCTCTTGCAGGTGTCTTCTATTTGTGCAATTTCGGGTCAATATTCCAGCAAGATGACAGTTTCTCTATAATTTAATTTACCATTTTTCTTAATTTACATTTTTACTCATTTTTAGCCTGCAGTGATTATTTGCATGGAAAGAAATTGTCTTCAAAGGATATATTTATTCTGATATACTGGATTAGAAAATGTAAGCCAATCACGCAATGAGGTTAATTTTAAAACCTGTGGAAATTGTATAACTCTATTCAGTTCCCTCACACTGGCACCCATCTTGTTTGAAGTCATATAACCTTTAACTCCAATGTCAAATGTAATTTGCCATCAAAAGGAGTACAAGAACTCCCCTTAAAATAGACTTCTGTGACATTTTAGCATTTTTACAAAGAAGCCTGAGCAGATCTTTTTTGAAGCGGATGAGCTGAGAATTGTGGTTGTGTTTAAAAATATGCAAAAAATGAATAGAAAGTCAAGCCAGAAATGGAGAAACTTGCGCTGTTCTCCTTTTCCTGCCACAAGCAATATACACTAATTCTTACTTCAGGGTAAAACAGCAATATTAGTAGACCCGCATTTTAGCTGATGCTGTATTTATTTTATTTAGACAATGTTGATATATAATACTATGTTTGAGTTTTACGTTTGCCTTAGCTGCTTCTTTCCACCTCAGTTTGTCCCCACTTCCCAAAGAAATTGGATATTTTTTTTAAAGAAATTTGTTGTTTTCTTGGCAGTGGCTGTCTAGGGATGAGTATCACATTGATTATCCACATCAAATCTATTTATATCTATTGGTTAAAATTCAGCTTGTGATTACTGAGCTGCAGATGGAGCTCCCTGAACAGCAAAAGGAGTCCATGCATCCGTGCCAGTAACAGTGGGAGCCACGGTGGAGAGGTATATTAGAGGATCTGTCATTACAGAGTCTTTATCCCTTCAACCTCAGAGAGGAGTCAGAAAGAGGCAGTGACTGCTACCTCAACTGTGTATTAGCTGGGGCTTTGGGGCTTTCAGCAGACTGAAGAGAAATCAAATTATTCAAGGTGCCATTAATTTTACTAGTCATTAAAGAGGGAGTATAGACAGTAGATGCGATTGTCAAAATTCCAATGAACTATCAACAAAATACTAAAAGGATATATTTTTAATGTATTGAAAATGACAAGGGTAGGAGTTCTTTTTAAAATGTATTTTTCCATCTGAACTCATTAAACAAGACATCAAGGCAGTTCTGTTATAACCTACAAACTTCTGGATGATTTGCTACAGGGATATTTTTGTTTTCTAGGGCATGGCCTCACTTGAATGTTTCATTTCCTACGTGCATGAACAGGAGCTGAAGAAAGTATTTTAGGCTAGAGGGAAGGACCAGGCAATTGGACAGTATATTCTCCTCCAAGGCCATGAGACACATGGCAGTGTCCCCAACTCTGTACAGAGCTGTGCAGATTTCTAAAGGGTTCCAGATGGACAGCAGGGTGTCTCTTCAGGGTGCCCTGCAGAATTAGGCTAAACTAAACATATTTAATATGTTTGTGAGCAGCTAAGCTGATTATCTCTGTGTCAGATAATACATCATACAGCTGAGTGGCTAATAGATTAAACAGAGAAAGGCTGACTGCATGGCATTTTCAGATGCTTTGGATTATATTCCCCCTGCAGGAATGATACCACGAACCTGGAAGACACAGGAAAAAATGTGGTTTCCCTGGGTCTCCAATAAACCTGCTTAAAAATATGTATGTAGTAAATACTGTCTTCTGTACACAGAAAATTGGGCAATCTTTATAGTCATCTTCTTCTATAAATCTTAATATGAAGGAACCTTAACACAAATGAGGGAATAAATAATTAGGTATATATATTATTACAGAAAATCTGTTAAACATTATAAGAGCTGTTTAGTTTGGTTATGGAATACAAGTCTTCAGTTTCATAAAGGGTTTTGAATCTCCAAAGTGTAAATGAAATACCACTACTAATAAGAAGTTATTTGCATAAAGGCGTGTGCAAAAGCCTTCAGCGATACCTGTCCAATAAGTATCCTGAGAAGATTTCAGATTTGTAACTATTGCCACAAATTAAATGAATGGAATGAACACAGTAACATTATTTGCATGAAAATAAAGCCGAGATTTTATTTTCCATGTTTATATTTTATTTCTCTATTTTTGAAAACCGTGTTTATTCACTTAAACCATTCCAGAGTCCAGAACTCAGTCTCCTTCACAGTGAAATTTTAGCCATAGCCAGTGGCATGGCTTTCACCCTGGTCAGCTTGGACTCTCCCGAGCAATCCTTGTAGATAGTTTGGGAAGTAGCACAGGCTAGCACGCTAGCCGTTTGGAAACGGCCACACAATTTTAGAACCACAGACTGACAGAGAATACAGTTTGGAAGGGATTTCTGCAGGTCATTAGTCAGACTGGGTTTCAAGCAAGGACAACTGGACTGGGTTGCCCAAGACTGCGTGAAGTCAAGTTTTGACCATATCTGAGGACAAAGGTTCCACAATCTCTCGGGGCAGCCTTTTCCTGGATTTGACCACTGTTGGAAAGGAGCCACAAGGATCATAAGGTTCAACCCCTGGCTGTGCACAGGACCACCCGAAAATCAGACCACATGTCTGAGACTGTTTGGGGTGTACTCGTTGGGGCATACTTGTAAGATACATGGTTGAGATAATCAAAATAGTTTAGAGGACTCGTACACGTACATCTTCTGTTCAGAAGCAGAGCCATGAAAACTTCCTCCTTGCTTACTGGCTGGTTGCTATAAGTATATGAATTTTAGAAGAAGATAAACAGCACCAAGCAAAAATTTTTCCTCATTAATCAAGATGAAATGGAAACAGCCCACCAATAAATCCAGGTGGGGAAAAAAAAAAAAAAAAAAAAGAATTGGATGAAAAGTACAAAGAAGAACTTAAAGATGGGGCAGAGCTGGTTTAGATCCCTCCCCGTTGCCTTCAATAGCTGGTTTTCCTGCTGCAGTCCCGAGGAGGAGGAGGAAGAGGAGGAAAAGGAGGAAGATAAGAAAGGCCATGCATGTCTCCCGCTGGCTCCCGGCATGCGGTGCCTCCGCCAGTGTTGAAGCTCCACCTAGAGCATCGGCGCGCTACTGCTGCTCGCCTGCTGTCCCTGCCTCTGTCCCTAGCACCCTGGCGTCCTCGGGAGGAAAATCGAGGTGTACAGGCCCGAAGGACGCTGGCCCCAACGCTGGGCAGGTGCCCACGCAGGACGAGTGGGGAAGGGAGGCTTCATCTCATGCCGGCATTTGGGTTGGGCGGACCTGCGGCACCCCGGGGTGGGCAGCACCTCCATCGCCAAGCATTTCGGCAAAGATGTTTCGATGGCCTCCAAGGGAATGGAAAAGCAGCTGAGAAACCGCAAACGAAATATTCTGGGTGGGAATTCTGTGGTTCTGTTGTCGGGTCACTTGGCGGTTGTACATCAATAACTTAAACATCAGACTTTTCATAGAAAAAGTTAATGCTGAACCCGTATTTTAATACAGTAAATGTAATTGTTTGGGCAGCTACAGGCAGCTTTAGCTAGCAAGTGATGTCAAGCAAACTAATAGAATTGCTGATATGGGATACTAATGAAAGAATTAACGGATTACAGATTTATTAGTATCAGTTGACATGGTTTCCCAGGAACTCAGACTGTCAAACAAATTTGATACTGTTTCAATGAGATTAAGCATTAAACTGATAGTAATGAAGATTGTTGTTGAAATAGTGCTTTTACCAAACATATGATATAATCTTTAGTTAAAAAAAAATAAACAAAAATGATATTAACATATTTCATTTTTTTTTAACTGATCAACTACCAGGTCATAATAATATTCTATAACTGAAGTGTTTTAATTCCAAGGGGCTGCATGTTTTGTGAGCTCCTAGAGGGATCTGCTTTAGCATGAATCTTCTCAATATTTTTACCAGTGACCTTGATGAAAATACAGCATTACTGCACACAAAATTTGCATCATGACACTCAAATTGATAATGTGAAACATAACAAAGGCAATGCTTTTATTACCCAAACTGATTAGTCATTTGTTGAGATTTAAAAAAATGTCCAGTTTTGTTAAAACAAATGTTAACCCAAATACAAGCTTATGCATCAACATACAGAAAATACATAATCAAATTTCTAGATATGGGGCTGAGTGTTTAAGTGAAGTAAGACGTGGAGAAAGAACACCATCAGAAGAAATCCCAGCAGGTTAATCAACGGCACTTGGGTGCTGATGCCACAGGGAAACGTCCTAATCAAAACATTGCATACATAAGAATTCCAGCTATGAAAGATCTTATTAGGACCACTGTCTTCAAAGATTGCTTCTCTCCTATGCAAGCACCTCACCCTATCCCCCACAAACAAGGCTAACTACAATGCCCAGATTTCTTTTACTTAGGCAGAAATACTGTTATTTGCTGACCAACCTGTATCACTAGAAGGAATCACCATCCAGCAACGTAAATTGTCAGCCCCAGCACTCCTCACACGTTATATACATCCTGGTATCACAGAATCGCAGCATGGCTGAGGTAGGAAGGCACCTCAGGACATCCCCTCCGCTCAAGCAGGCTCAGCCAGATCAAGGTGTGCAGGATGAGATCCCCCTGAGCCTCCTCTTCTCCAGGCTGAACAGTCCCAGCCCTCAGCCTCTCCTCACAGAAGAGGCGCTCCAGTCCCTTCATCACCTTGGTGGCCCTTCACTGGACTCTCTCCAGCCTGTCCGTGTCTCTCATACTGTTGGGCCCAGACCTAGCCCCAGCACTTCAGGTGTGTCTCACCAGTGCTGAGCAGAGGGGAAGGATCACTTCCCTCGGCCTGCTGCCATCATTCTCCCTGATACCATGGCTGCCTTTGCCACAGTGGTGCATTGCTGGCTCACGTCAATGCTTACATATCATGCATGGTATATCCTACTGTGAATTTTGTTATACGTTATGTTCAGCCAGTCAGTACCTAATTATCATCCTGGTATAGGTATGACTATCTTTGCCACGCAGAGGCTAGTCAAGACTGGAAACAACCTTTGAGCTACCACCCAGTTAAAACCACCAAGTTAGCTAGTTGCAGCATCATCTTTTTGAGAACTACTCTAGCTTGTTTCATCGTTATTACTTCACCAAGTGGCACTTAGTGTCACTAAGTCAACTAGGATTTAGAGGTTGCCCTTACAGTGTTCTGACGACACAACCCCCCGTTTCTGGCAAAGAGTGCTATGGTGAGTTAGCATGTTACCTTTCCCACTTCCTCGGAACAGCAGCTTCAGTCAGCAATGCAGGTGAGCCTGACTTGCTCTGAAGTACCCGAGATACAGCCCCACACCTCCTTCTGTAGGCTCCCCGGAGAGCAGTAACCAGCAGCAGCTGGGCAGAGCAGACAGCTGGGGGCAGTCACGACCTACAGCTCCGCACCTCTTCTGCTCACTTCGTCTGAGTAAAAGCACTTCCCAGTTAAAAATGTGCACTTTCTTACTTTGCTCCAGCTTCTAACCACTAAGTTCCATTACGCCTTTTTACTGCTAGACTGAAAGCCATCTGGCATGAGAAACACTGTAACTCACTATCCAATGACCTCTCAACCTTTCTTTTGTATTGAATCCTCTCTACGGTGCTGTTCCCTGTAGCGTGGAGTTTTATAGACCCCCAGTGGTTCTTGAAATGTGTTTGTGAAGCCTTTTTAGTTTTTCAACACCTTTCTTCAAGTGCAGACACCTGAAATGTGTACATGGCATTTGAATTCATGGGTACCACCTGTGGCACATAAAGATGTGATGCCGCTTTCCTCTCCAGACGGATATTTCCTGGTAGTAGCCACGGAATAAACTAAACCAAATCCCCAATGAGCAATACTTTCTTCTTATTATTATTACTTTAACTAAAATGGACTTAAAGCCCTGGTTACAAATTCGCCCTTTCCCCAGCTCTAAAGCTGCAGTAATATCATGACCCCGGAAGGTGCAGGAGAGAAGGAAAGGAAGAGAATCTGCTCTGTGGGACAGGGGAATCCTGCAGCCCTTTTCTTTAGCATCTTTTCTTCAGGAAGCATTCCCCACCACCCCCTCACCATCCTATGGTAGCCAGCTCATCACATTTAAGATGGTGCCTCCAGCAGGCAGACAGTTCATGTCGCTGTGTTGGGCCGCTGAAAGGCTCCTTAAGTGGTCAACAGAGAGAAAGCAAATGAGCCAAAACCTACTTCACATGCTCTGTCTGGACTGGTCTCTCCCCCTTTTTGTTGGTATGGGTTCTCTAGAGGACTAGCCCCCTGAGCCTAACATTAGCCTTCGTAAGCATCCTGCACACAGTCCCAAAACGTGTCTGAGCAGGCCCCGGACTTTGCTTTAACTATCTGAGATATCCCTTCCCTGTTTGCTCAGCTGCATTCCAGTGTCAGCTCAGGCACTGTCCTTGCTTTTACTTCAACTCCACACTGATTGATCTCATTATTTACTAGGTCTTAAGAGAGGACTGACAATTTCAGTTAGAAAAATGGAAAGGGAAAATGCATCCACAAAGCTGTCTTCATCAATCAAAGCATCCTTGAAACACAATATGGAGGCACAATATGAATAACAGAATATTCCTGCTCTTATTACCTCCCCCCCAAAAAAACTAAGTTACTCCAAATCCTGAAGAGACAAAAAGAATGTTGGTTTAATGGTATTTAATCCCACTAAAGAGAATTCAACTAAGCTGATGCATACATTGCAAGATATTATTTATTTCAAGCTGTAAAAGCTCAGATTTACCCTAAACAGGATTTTAACAAATTCAGGTAATTAAGTTAAGAGTGATGCCTCCAAATTGCTGTCCTAATCCAGTGCTGCCCGGAGTTCCCAAGGGACGTGTTTGCTCAGAAGCAGCTCAGCCTTCACAGCGATGGGCAGCTTGGGAAGCATCTCACAAATAACTCACTTCTGTCTGTCTGCACCCCCGTAACAAGCTTGATGTGGGAGGTGCATCCAGAAATCTGAATTTCAACTCCCTTCTCTAACAGTGGGTACAAATCCCCACCTTTTACTTCCCCAAAGACTGTGGTAGATAATGCCGTGGGCTGAGATGTTGGTGCTTCTCCTCCCTCACTGGAAGCATTCCATTTTGCATGAAGAAAATAATACTACTATGATGATATGGTCAGGTGCCTACAAGTGGTGTGAGCTGACAAGAATAATCAGGATGTCTTTATATTTGGAGGAGAAAAAAAAAAAAAGAAAAGATGATTCTTCATAGTCTCAGTAGTATGCCTGTGTAACTGGGACAATACAAATGTTTTCAAAGCAGTCACTTTCAACACTGAGGCCAAATTTATTTTGATACAGCAGCCATTCTCTTTACTGGTATCAAAGATACATTTGACCTTATTTTTCTGCAACATAATTTATATCACTAAACTCTACAGAGACAGAACAGAATTAATTTGCTATCCTAGCAATAGAAATGAAGTTAAAAGTCAAAAGAGACGGATGTTCAGAAGCAACACACATTGCTTTTGATTAAAGAATGTGTCAAAGTTATTTGGCCACTGATTTTTTTTTTTTGTCAAAGATTAATATGCATGTTATGAATACGAAATTTTACGTTGTGCAAAAGCAGCAGAAACAAGTCCACAAATACCACGTTTGTCCTTCAAAAAGAGACTTTCTGCAAAAGCATTACTAAAGCTTACTAAGAATAAATGCAGTGTTTAATACAAAACTACCTGATCCTGAACAACCTGCATGAAATCTTCCTGCCAGTAGCATACGCCTTCTGAAGAAAGATGTCCCTAACTGGAATGTCTCCTTCAAATAATTTTTTCTAATCAAGCATTCAATACTTGTTTCTTCTCCACCTCTCCACAACTTAACGGTGTTTGTTGGTGGTGGTGGTTTTGTTTGTTTGTTTGTTTGTTTTGTTACTTAAATTGCTTGTCAAATACTTGCTGCTATCCCATAAGCAAAAATTATTTTGTTTTAATTTGCGACCTATAGCTACAGCACAAACAGTTAACGCTTCATACTGTAGAAATGAAGTATCTTATTTTATTATGTGGAAGTGTTCATTCATCAGATTGTAAATTACATTCTCATAATTCACAAACAACCACTTTTGTCTTTCACCTAATATTTCTCAACAAGGCAGTCGTGAGGTGAAAATCAAAGCAGGTATACCAAAACAATAATTTGGACAAATCAGTGAAATCTTTGAAATTAACTAGTGCTGTGAAGTATACAGAAATGTTTCCTTAATTGCACCATATTTTCCCCTTAATATTTCAGTATTTCACGGCCTTGGAAAATTGTATTGTTATAAATAATTCACCATGAACATTGCCAATTGTGCTTCTTTCATACATCCTCAAGTTCAGCTCAGTTCACGGAAGCCCATTCTCGGCTGCCTGTCAGAGCCACAAAAGGGCTGTCAGGAACGCAGCGGCAGCTCCAATGCCATCGCGGGCAGAGAATGCTCAAGAAAACCCCGTCGAAGGGGGTTGCAACCAGTCATAGCAAGAGAACTGACACCAATAGAAACGCCTTAAAAGAATTGTGAAACTAAAGTGTAAAAGGTGAGCGGTCACTTTTCAGCAGATGACTCGGGACCACTTGAGAAAAGAAAGAGTGGAAAGATTTCACATCACTTCAGAGTCCAGGGCATGGGAGACAAGCTTTGAAAGTAATCTCGAGCTTTTCATTTCTCAGGATAGGTGAGCGCACAGTAAGAAAAGCATTTTGACAAGTGCATTAAGAAGTACAAGGAGACCACGATTATATACAGCATTGAAAGAAGACTGCCACTTTAATTTTGAAATATTTTGATGATAGGATTCCAGATAATTGTGAGCAGAGGGAAGTGTGTGCTGACACACAATGTACCTTGCAAGCAGGAAAATATTTCAACATATGTTAAAGAACTTCAGCTGGACCCTAACTACATCCATACGCATGCTCTAACAAAGAGATCTTAGTCGAAGTCGACCACCTTCATAGCAGCAGAGAAAGGGAGCAACAGCAGCCTGAACTGGTGCTCTTGGCTACCCAAACTTGAAGAACTGATTTGAGCCAAAATCTCTTCAGTATATGTTCCTGGATTTTGAACAAAGCTCTTCTGTAACAGTGTGGATGCGAGCTAATACGCCTGGTGCATATATGTGAGAGAGATGTGTGTAAACGTTTACATATCTGCTTCCAGTGTGCAAGGCAGTGTATCATAGCCAATACTGAGGGAAGGAGTCAGAAACTCTGAAGGCTGCAGGAGCCAAAAGGGACCTTTTCTGGCATTTCGTACTCAATCCAATGGTTTTCATTAGCCTTGGATCTTTTGTAGAAATCGGGTGTCTAAGTTTGAATCTCACAGCAAAGATCGACATTGTGCCTAACTCCCAGTTAAGGCAAGCAGCATGTCACTTCAGCTCCCTCATTTATATCATCATGCATTTCTCAAGTCCCCACCTCATCACCATGTTATGGTATTCAAAGCACCACCACGAAGATTTTCCCTTTCCAAATTCAAGCACCATCTTTGTTCTCCCTTTTATCCGTCACATCAGATACAGTCATTATGATAGTTCCCACCCAGTATGCCACAGCCATTTCTACGGTGCAGTGGAAATCAATAGCATTTTTCCGTGCATCAGGGATTTCCCATCGATATGTACATGTAACGATTAAATGAGCAAGGGTTCTGCTGATCTGAATAAGCCTGGGGGCTTTACCCCTGTTGGTACCTCTGGGAATATCAAACTGTGTGACACTGTGACCTGATTTAGTTTTCGAAGGTTTCCACCCTTCTGTCAAAAGCAGCCCTCCTCTCACTTAAGCTGTGAGGTGATGCCCATTGCTTTCAAGCATACGAAAACAGCTTTCTACTTCCCCCGCCAACTCTTGAATGAAATACCCTGGTCCAACAACCTTCCCATCCAAGCAAGCAGTTACAGCATCAGTCTTGCTTTACAGAGACAGAAGAAAACTGCAAAACATTATTTCTTGCTCAGGTGATTCACAGAGTTGTCCTGTCCAAGGGAATCTGAAATGTCACACCATTTATCTGTACTGCATCAACTGCTACATGGAGGACAGTGCCTTAAACACATTATTTGAAGGTTTTAGATTAACAGGTTCAAAACTTCCATCGATTAGCCCCTCTGCTGATATTGCACAATATCTGAGTTTATCCAGTTCAGCAGCTGATTTAAGCACATTAACCTTATCCTGGCTGGAGCAGCTGATGGAGAAGTCTGATTAGATTGTTCTGAACAAGAACCCGATGTTCAGTACAGGTACTGAATATATACAGTGCCTAAATTCAATTCCTTTATTACTTACATTCAATAACTAATGATTAGTTAGCTGCTAACCAAATGGTTAGTCATGATAATTAGCCTATGAATTAACAAAACAACAACAAAAGTCTCTTCCTTATTTCTTAATGTTTCCTATTGTTTTTTAGTTGCTTTCTCTGCTTATAATTTTCTTATTATAATTTTCTTAGCTGGAGTAGGCATGGAGATGGATTATGAATCTCTTTCATCCCATTTGCAGCAGCAACAGCATTTCAGATTCTGGCCTGGCCTGCTGCCAGATACAAGCAATACATTTCCTCCAGTTGCAAGCAATAAAATTATTCTGTCTTTGTTATTCCACATTTCTCTGGATCTTTTTGAAGGACAGCAATGATTCTCCGCCAGCGCTGCTGTGATGAATTATATGCTTTAGCTGTTTAGCACAAGGGTGAGCTCTACAAAGCCACAGGAGGCTGAATTTAAAAAATGATCCATGTGAGATTTTATTGTTTTTCAAATCATTTTCATAATAGTAATGCAAATACAGCAAAAATACTAAGTGCAATTAGGGAGACAATAAAAATTAGGAAATTCACAGACTGGTTGTTGTTTTTTGGCATGCCTGTTTTCTGTGATTTTAGAGTCAAAAAATTAAAAGCTCCGTTCAGCTTGGGAGACTCCGTGTCAGCTCTATGCCTCCCGAGTGCTTTGGTGCTTTTGAAAATATGTTTCCAATTCCTCCTCTTTTACTGGAGTTTATGCCAACATGTTTACAATTGCATCCTAGCCTATTCATTAAGTTACATTTTCAAGAAACCTAATTATGCATATTCAGAGTTCTTGTACACAATCAATACGAATAAGACAGTTTGGAGGATCTTCTCAATTCTGACTTTCAGAATCATGCTTTTTTTTTTTCTTTTTCTATTGAAATGGGTAAAAATTTCTTCTCCTAAAACTTGTATTATGGAGGGATGGTAGTCATTTAATTCCAAGTGCATTGAAGCTGTACTTTGTCACAAATACGATTATATTTAATAGTGAATATGTTTGTATGGTTTTGGGGTGGGTTTTTTTTGTTTGTTTTGTTTTCGTTTGGATAGTTGTGGGTTTGTTTTCTTAAAAGGATTATATTCGTTAATAAATCTTATCCCATTTCCTTTTTTTTTTTTTTTAATTTTCATGTAGTGGTTAACAACGAGTGCTAATTTTTGAGTGTTTTGAACTCCAGAGACAGTGTTGTTTAGTGCAAATATTCAGTCTCCCTCTCCAGAGTATTCCACTTGTGCCTTTCTATGCAAATATGTTGTAACAACCTTTCTATGAAATGCTCTGTTTTAATTTATTCTATCTGAATTCCTATGCCATTCCATCACCGTCCTATGAGGACATATTCCACTAGGAAGTTAAATGACATGGTAAATAATGCTATTTGGTTCTTTTTCCCCTTTCTCTGCCCAGAAAGTAGTCTGCTTGACTACATTCATTATCAAAGATTATCATTAGGAAAAAAGAAAAAAAACAAAACAGCAGTATCGTAAAGTAATAACAGTTGATGATCAGAAGCCTTCTTTGTGCAGTAAAATCCAACAGGGTCAGTAAATTAGGTCTGCCCTTGAATTCAAACTTACTTGCTAGGCTTACAGGACACTTTCACCCTTCCGTCAATGTACATGCCTTGCTGTGAGCTCCGGGGGTTACATGATCTGATGCCATCTCTTTTTCTTCCTCCTGCTTTAAGGGAGCTTTGCTTTCAAGCTGCATCACACCCATACACCGCACATACGTATAAATAACCATATCCACATAAAACCTGCCAGACACCCCACTCCAACACTGAAGTGAAAAAACGTTTTATTTCCGTTTTTCCTCTTCCCTGACGAGCTGCCCCTTCCCGGCGCAGCCCCGAGCCCCCCTTTCAAACCCCGGGCGAGGCCGGCGGAGGCGGCCCGAAGCCTCCCTCGCCCCCTTCTCCGCCGAGGCCGGGCGGCGGCCGGGCAGAGCAGGGCACAGAGGAGCGGCGCCGCCACCCACCGGCCGCCATCTCCGGCCCCACTCCCCGCGCCCCGTCCCTCACAAGCGCTGCGCCCCGAAGCCAAAATGGCGGCGCCTCCGTCCCGCGGCCGCCCTACGCCCGCCGCCTTCAGCGGCGCCCTTCCGTCCCGCCCCCCGTGCCGCGTCTAAACCAATCAGCACCCGAAGCTTTACCCTCCCTCCAATCGATCTCCAGGAACCTCTAAACTGTCAGCGCGAACAGCCAATGGTCGAGGGGGAGAGCCCGCCTCCTCCCGTTCCCGGTTGCTGGGGCAGCGGCTGTCAATAGCCCCCGAGCGGCCCCTTTAAGCGTAGCGTGGCAACGGCGCCGCGTCCGCAGGTACCGGAGGCAGGGCCGGGCCCGGGCCTGGGCATGGGGCCGAGGGTGGACGGTGGGGACGGGGACGGGGACCGGGGACAAGGGACCGGGGCCGGGCAGGGTGTCCGGGGCCGCTCTCCTCGGCGGCCGGGTGCGCGGTTCCCCCCGGGAGCGGGGCCGCCATGATCTGATCTTGGTGCGTTGGGCTTCTAAAAGCATGTGTGGAGCTCCTGGTTGTGTTGGTGGGCTTGTCCTGTTCTGTGGTTGTTTTCTATCTATTTATTTATCTATTTATTTTTGTTTTTGTGTAACAGACTAACAACTAACCCATATTTTTTCCCTTCCCCCCCCCCCAAATTATTAAATGTACTATGGCAAAACAGGTACCTCGGTGGATTTTCCTCAAGCAAGTTAAACTTCTTTTTTAATCAATCCAGGCTACTTGGTAACGGCTGAAAAGTCAACGAGCCAAAGCATTTCATAATTAGACAGTCCTCAGGCTGACTGAAGTAAAGCTCGAATATCCCAGTGATTCATTTGCTCTAACGACAAACTGTGTTTTTTTATCTTAATCAAATTACATCGTAAACCCATGGAAAACTGAATCTTGCAAGACCTGACAGACTATGGTTTCCTGTTTTGTAAGTAAAAAAATGTGATAATATTACTAATTTACAAAACTGAAAACCATTTGGAGATTCAGGAAATGGTTTTAGAGATTCCTCAAGGGAGCTTTTATTGGTTCACCTTTCTCAATTTGTTTTCAGTCCCTTGATTTTTTCAAAATACTTCCAGAACGCATCAGAAATTGCTGTTCTTTGCTATCTGTCAAAATGATGCTTAACAAAATATTCTCAAAAGTGGGTAATATCCAGCGCAGAAGTGGATAATTCTAATCCTCCAGTTTTTACATTTTACTTTACAAAATACAATTTGTCTATTTTAAATACTGTTATGAAAAGCAGTCTTCCAAAAGATTATTGCCTTTTCAATGAGTACTTCTGGGACTATAAAATGACTGATCAGCTTTAAGTTAGTAAGTGAAAACGAGTGTTCTTGTTTTATGTATATAATTAGACATCTTGATAATTGAATTGTAGACATTTACATTTTTCCCTGAATGCAGTCCCACTTGTTTTCATTCACATATGCTTTTTTTCTCCAGAAAAAATCTGTGCATGAAGATTCCTTTGCGTCTTTCAGTATCCTACAGGCAGACAAAAGTAAAGTATATCTTGGCTACATCCACGCCGTTGGAGTTATTTGCCCCACACAGAAATCACTGCTGCCACACAGGTTAGCCCCACTTAGGTTAACACCTTTAGATGTGGTGCCTCTGCTGCTGCTGTGCCCACCCCAGGAGTCCAGGGCTCCTCTGGATGCCACATGTGCCCCAGTGGCCCAGAGACAGACCAGACTGCTTGAATACCACCAGGTTGTTTTATTCAGCACATTGCTCTCAGCAAAGAGAGGAACACAGATGCAGAGCCAGGAATTGATTGTTAATCTAATTAAAATCTTAATGGTTTAATCAAAGACTTAGTACTAGTCCAGATAATAAACACAGTTCAAGTTATGCACAGTTACAGTGATGCAGGTACAGCCTCCAGTACCAAGCATGTTTTCTGGTGTTAACTTCAGCCACATCTGGGACCTGAACGGATCTGACTGGCAGGGGGGAGTCTTTACAGCAAGTCACCTCTTCCCATGCCTCCCAGGGAAGGCTTTGGGATGGTGGATGCTAACAGTTTCTTCTTCTTCACCTTGGGTCCATGTGGGATCATTTTTTATGCTTGTTAATGCACTGTACACATTGCTCTTTCTTCACTGACTCACGGCTCCATCCGACTTTACTACAGTGGTGTGTTTGTTCTTTGTTCTGTGTGTTACCTGTAAAACTGGTTTTGCCTTTTTCCCAAGATTGCATCCTTCTGATGAGCAGTTACTGACCGATGCTGAGCTGTTACAGCGTGGGGCCCCAGTGTCATACTGCATTTGTGCTTTCAGGCCCCTGCAATCCTCTCATGGCTGTGCTCCTCTCTGCTCCATTTTTCCGAGGGAAATAGATAGTTCACTCCCAGAGCGAGCTACTTGTTGCTATCTGTTAGTTATACATGTAACTATAGGTGCTTGAGCATATGGTTGTACAAAGCTAAGCAAAAAGCAAAAACGAATTAGATAAGCCACGTGGCTGTTAGCTAATTTTGCTGCAACTAAATAAACTATAGCAAAGCTCCAGGCATCCAAAATGAGTCCAGACAAAGTCTGACAAGTTGCGTGGCCCATTTTTGTTAGCTGAAAATACAGCCTGTGGCTTCTTACAAGCAATGACATCGCCTATATATAGCTTTTGTGGCTATAGCCTACAAACACAATTACAGTTTTCAATGTTTTTTCATTCCAGATGACTGAAATAATGTGAGGTCTATGTTACAGCCCTCCAGAGTATTATCTTTATATTTTCAGAAAGATAAAAGATAGAATTAGTTTTATGTTAGTTTATATTTTATTTTATATCTTCTGCATTCCCTGAGATTCTATCTTGTGGAGTCAGAACTGACGCAGCTTTACCTGTGCACCATGTAGAGAGCAGATTGTTCCCAAAACTGCATCTGTGTTTCAGCTTGGGAGCAAGGTAACAGAAATTCTGTGCAGATGATTGTGAGAGCAGTTAGGCGCGAATGTTGATCTGCTCGAGGGTAGGAGGGCTCTGCAGAGGGATCTGGATAGGCAGGACTGATGGGACAAAGCCAGCTGTATGAGGTTGAACAAGGCCAAGTGACGGGTCGTGCACTTGTGGCACAACAACCCCATGCAAAGCTAGGGGAAAAGTGGCTGGAGAGCTGCCCAGTGGAAAGGGGTCTGGGGGGCTGGTCAATAGCTGGCTGACTGTGAGCCAGCAGTGTGCTCAAGTGGCTAAGATGGCCAACGGCATCCTGGCTTGTGTCAGGAACAGTGTGGCCAGCAGGACCAGGGAGGTGATCATCCCCCTGTACTCAGCTCTGGTGAGGCCGCACCTCGAGTGCTGTGTTCAGCTTTGGGCCCCTCACTACAAGAAGGACATCAAGGCCCTGGCGCGTGTCCAGAGCAGGGCTACGAAGCTGGTGAAAGGCCTGGAGCACAAGTCCTGTGATGAGCGGCTGAGGGAACTGGGGTTGTTTAGTCTGGAGAAGAGGAGGCTGAGGGGAGACCTTATTGCTCCCTGCAACTACCTGAAAGGAAGGTGTGGGGAGCTGGGGGTCAGCATCTTCTCACAGGTAACTAGTGATAGGACTAGAGGGAATGGCTTCAAGTTGCACCAGGGGAGGTTTAGGTTGGAAATGAGGAGAAATTTCTTCAGGGAAGGAGTTGTGTGGCACTGTAACAGGCTGCCCAGGGAAGTGGTTGAGTCACTGTCCTTGGAGGTCTTCAAAAAACGTGAAGATATGGTGCTTAGTGACATGATTTAGTGGTGGACTTGTCAGTACTAGGTTAGTGGTTGGACTTGATGATCTTAGAGGTCGTTTCCAACCTGAATGATTATATGATTCGATGACTTAGGAGTAGAGCTGTTTGGGAGGATGGTTGCACCTTGATAAATTCTAATATTCTTACTTGATCTTAGTCTTGCCGTCATTAATGCATGTGAGGGTCTTTATTGTATTTGGAGGCAAACAAGGTAATATGTTTATGGTTAGGTGTATACTTTTGAAATATAGCTCCATTAATTCAGAAGGAAAAAGAATACTCATTGCTGATCATTTGAATGTTCACAATCGCTGAACTCTCCGGCATGTGTTTAGCAATCTCTAGGACAAGTGATCTCAAGCGTAGCTTGTCTTCTTTCTCAGCTTTGTGGTGTAATTTCAGTTCTCATCTTTGATGTAAGTTTTAGGTATCTAATTTATTTGGACTTCATTGAAAATATTTAGGTACTAAACATTATTTTGGAGAGGTACTCCCCAAGTAAAGAAAAACACTCTCTTCCAAATAATTCAGTAACATTTTCCTAGGAGCTTCTTTGTTCAGAAATCTATGGGGATATTTATTCCTCTAATTCCTGCTGTATAGATTATGAGGGCAAATCCATCCTAGTCACTGGAGACAGAGTTGTGTGTGCTAACCACGAACTGGGCCAGAAAGCTTGAATTTGTAATGAAAACTTTCTTGGCAGCTGACATTTCTGTTCTGCTTGGCTATGCAATTCTGCATGTATAGGCAGTGGAACAGAAGGCTAAAAAAGCATGCTAAGTTTATTTTATTAGGAAAGCAAAGTGACCTAGTATAGTGAAATATCTACATCTTGTTTACAGGTATGTCATATGCCCTGTAGTGTAGAAGAGTTTTGATTGAAAGCAGCTCATTTTTTGTGTGTATGTAGTTTACTTAACCATTTAGAAATGGGTTAGGAGTTCATGTCATTCAACAGGCAGAACTGACGGGCTCTGGTGTGAGTCCTTTTTATTCACCCATTAGAGGCTTGATGTCTCGAAGTTGGAAAGAAGGGAGATGGGGGAGAAATAAGCTTGAAAACTGTGGTGAGAGACGTAAGACACAGGACGCTGCACATAGTTAAATACTTCATACATTGATGAGAAAATTCTTTTGACTGAGAAGGGTAAGGAAAATTTTGGATATATTTGCTCCATGATGTTCTTACCACGTGTCTCAAAAAATTGCAAAATAAGGTGGTTTTTACTTTGAGTTTGGAGGACATTTCAGTTTACATCAAAAGACCATCTGCAGGAGCAGCCCTTCTCTTTTATACCTGCTGCAGTAATATTTACCATATACCAGCAGCGTGGTCTCCTTCATCAGATACTTACAACCTTTAAAATATATATTTTTTTAAAGGCTACGTTTGCATTTTCATATAACGCACATGACACAAATATGCACTCCTTCCACCTCTTGAGGGCACGAAGCACTAGATGTTGTAGGATACAAGAGTACTTCCCAAGGCAAAGACCACACTAACACAGGTAGGGTCTCAGTAGTGGTTAAGGTTGGAACATGCTCCAGGCAAATGAGATAACTGATTTTTCAAGCACATTATTTAGCATCATTTGACTGTCAGAAATTGAGATATGGAAAACTTAGTCAAATTCTACAAATACTGTCTCAATTCTAGTCATAGGAATAAATTGTTAATTTATTGGGTAAAAAGTTTTTCAGTATGTTTAAGTTAGTTTCCTGAATAGCTTCAGACTTTTACTTGTCTTCTGTCTTGTTTTCCAAATTCTTCTTCTCCTCTCTCTAACCTGGCAGTAATTCCTTGTTCTAGATTTAGCTGTGGTACTTTTCTCATTCCTCTTCTGATGATGAAGTGCCTCAAACTACTGAGTATAGTACTAGCTCCGTTCCTAGAGTGGTGTCTGTCCCATGTAATATAAGTAATAAAGCTAATGTAGCAAAGCATGTGGCATAAAGTTATAGGAATTCTGAATAATTTTACAGTTCTTCTACCTTTCTTAAGAGCAAAATCACTCTCACTCTTCTCTCTCTCTCAGTTGTTACAGAAAAATGCATTCTGAATGGTAACTACTGCTTGCTGAACTGAACTACAAAGATCTCATGCTTTGGAGATGAAGATGATAAATACAAAGAAATAATCCAGCTGCTGTCATTGTGACTACTAAAAGGTCTTTTGTGTCAAAATGAACAGTCTTTGAGAAAAATCTGGAGAACAGCTAATTTAAAAAAAAAAATGGGAGAAAGAGTAAGAAGCCCAGATTCTGAACAAGACAGAAAATCAGATGGGGATAGAAATAGTGACTCCTATTATTCGGATGAAGATAATGTATCTCACTCATCTGGCCAGTCACCCACACTAAGCTATCCGTCTACAAGCCAAGAAAAGAGAGCTCACAAAACACAAACTTCAGACAGTCTTGTGCACTACCAAGGTAGGTAGATAGCAGAAATTGTTCCTTTGTAACTGCTCCAAAGAGTTAATTATGTTTGAAAGTTGAAATAAAAGTGGGAAATTAAGCATTGTAAGAATCTAGAAATAAGGTTCATGTGAATTATACTACAGATGGCACGTAGCTAGTGACTGTTCTGTGAAAAATGAAACTAACCTGTTCCTGCAAAAGGAAGATTTTAATGGTTTTCAGAATTACTCGTAATTTTTTAACAAGCAAGCACAGCTCCTAAACTAGCCTTTTGTTGAATTGTGCTGATGTTCTCTTTCAGTCTTTGGCAAAAAGACTCAAGGCAAGCCTGTACTATGCAGTCTGTAAGAGACAATTGTTATAATGTCTCTGACAATATACCCTAAAGATCTCCCTGTTGGGGAAGACTACTTGACTAAGCTTTACACTGCTATAATTGTGTACTTTTAAAACAAGCCAGAAAACAAGTGGCAATATGGCAAGAGAGAGTAAACGTGTTTGGTGAATGTTAGGTACATATGGAGTGGAAATTCAAAAGAAAGGGTTTTTTATAGGCCTTCCTTGAGAATAAAATATTTCCAATTTGAGATGTGATAGCTCCACTGAGCTCCCTCATACACACACCTCACATACATAAGCTGCTTTGTTGGTTGTAGAGAAAGTGAACATCCCTACAAAAAGGGAGAGAATGGCTATACAGGTCCTGGGCTGGGATGCCTCTCTGCCGTGTTTTGACAGCTTGTTCTAAATAGTTGTGAAAATCTTCTGATGAAGCAAGAACATCTTGTCTTGCTCAAGCAAATGCTGTTTCTTTTATAAGTGCTTGATACTGTAGGAACCATGTGGCTAACGGTATGATCTAGAGTGTGCCAAAAGATCTGACCTGAGGTTGCCCAGGGAAAATATCCTTGGTCCTGGTGCAACTGGTGTTTTGCTGAACATCTCTTTGTTCACAAGTGGCATCTCCTCCATAGCAGTCATGGATTAGGTGTCTGGGACACAAAAACCTCAGTTCCACTGTGCTACTTCATTTGGAGGGGGCAAAGAAATGACTAGTTCTTTGATGTTGCTAAAGCCAAGTATAATTATTACGTGGAGGCATGGTGAAAGCAGTGCTTTTGTGGGAAGACACTATTCCCCAATTTAACTATATGGTCAAAAGTGCAAACTTGGTATTGGAATTTTCTGTTCTGTCCTAAATGTGGGAGAAATTCTTGAAGGGGTTGGAAGTCTAGGCTGTGAGGTTCATGGGAATTTACTTAATTGGTGATAGGAGTGACATCATTCCTGCACTACCTGTGTTAGTTAATCTTCTCACACCTGAGTGTTATAAAAGTGTTCTTCATGTGGAGGGAAAAAAGGTTTTTTCCCTGTTTGTCCAAGCTGTGGAAAAAGTGAGCATAGAACAGAAAATGAATGAGTATATGTGCAAAATGTTCAGAGGAAACTATAAGATAATATTTTAAAGCTGTTATTTTTGCTGTCAAATACTCTCTGTAGATTAGAAGAAGTATGGTGAGCACCAAAGGGAAGGAAGAATTTGCAGTTGCTCACACCCAGTGTATGGGTTACTGCATTATTGTTGAATACAAGCTTTCAAACCTGTATGATATATAAGCTGGTGCTCAGCTTATTTATTCCAAACACTGTTGTCCCTTAATGAATATATACTCGCTGTATATTCAGTTGTTTTAAGATATATTTCAGTATATTATGTCCTTTATTCACTGAGTGTAGCTTGAGAGGCAAATAAGATAGAAACCTAACGTTTAGCTTTCATCTGTGGGGATGATAATAAAATAGTATCAAATAGAAATGTATGAGTGATGTGCACTAGTAATCAAATAAGGATACTTTGTGAAAAATAGCTTGTGATATGGAAATAAATTATTCAAGGGACAACTGAATTTTCATGGATTTATAATTTTTCTTTGGAGGCTTTTTGCATTGAGCCTTTAAAATTGCTGTTTTGTCTGTAAGCATGGCAGCTGGATTTGAAAACACTGTTTCATTTGTCTGAGAGAATGACATCTTGCATAATACATAACTAGCTAACACTCAGCTAATTGTTGCCGTTGTAAAAGCATTTGATAATATAGTATGCATAAGAGTACAGTATTTCTATCTTAAACTAATAAACATCATCAAATATTAATGAAACGTCTGTTATTTCTGATACAATTTGCAGATGATTACAATGCTTCTATATTGATGGCTGAAAATATTACCTCTTGCAGGAGATCGCAAACATAAATCTCCATTTTTTATCTATGAAAAGAAGCGTAAGCCTCTCACATATATGCTTTCTATTTTCTGGTTTGAAAGCTGCAGTCTCTGCTAAGTATTGTAAAATTGTTTCAGGCACAGCTTTATTCCAAAAAGGATGTCTGAATCGACAAATTGCATTGTCTTACAATAAATATGTTTTTTATTTTTCCTCTCTTAGCCACAAAGAAATCGGGTTCCAAATATGCACCAAGCAAAAGAGGGACACGGTGGGGTTTCCGTTCTCAGAGCCTCACTAGGGATTCTCCTGCGAAGGATATAGATCTCGTTACAAAAAGAGTTCTTTCTGCTAGGCTGCTGAAAATCAACGAGCTCCGAAATGAACTGACTGAACTCCACATCAAACTAGATGAGCTGCAGAAGGAAAACAGGGCGCTGAAGAGGCTTCAGCACAGGCAGGAGAAAGCCTTGAATAAGTTTGAAGATACAGAAAACGAAATCTCTCAGCTCCTTGCTCGACACAACAATGAGATTAGAATACTGAGGGAGCGCCTACGAAAATCTCAAGAGAGAGAACGTGCCACTGAGAGAAGGCTGAAAGATTCAGAAGACGAACTGTACAGAACAAAAACTGTCTTGCAGAAACTGAAAAAGCTGTCTGCAGATAAGCACCTTGCCGAAAGAGATGACCTGGCAAAGAAACTAGCCTATGCAGAGAGCAGACTTGAGGACAGTGAAAAAAGAATTAAGGTGAGATGACCTTTTTTTTTTTATTTTGTAAGAAATTTTGGTTCAGGTATTTCTTACCAGAAAGAGCTTCATGTTGTTTTTATTTTTTCCACTGTGCTAGAGCAAATAGAAAATTATTCTTTTTTACATGTAAATAACATCAAGTAAATTATTTCCAAGGTAATTATATAGTTATATACTCAGTAGTCAAGCATTGAAATTGCTATTTACAAATTAAGTGTTACTTGTCAGTGTATACACAGTGAGCTTGTGCTTTTAAGTGCTTTTATAGCTAGTAATAATGTTTCAGAAATGCATGCAGCTATAATGTAACTTTACGCAGTCTAATTTATTCTCCTGAAAGTGAAGCATTTAGTAAAAATTTACTGGGTTTTCAGGGAATCATATACTAAAATTTTTCCTAAAAAAAAAATAAATCTTCACTCTTGTGAACTACATTCATACAGCGTTTGATTGTCCCCTATTCTGCACATCTGAGAGCTGAGCTGGAGGAAAGTACAGCAATCTTTTTCATACCAAAATGAGCTTTAGTACACTTTGTAGGTATCCATTTTAAGAATCTTGTGCAATATACTTTAATATTATTCAGCAAAAATATTTAAAAATATGTCTTAAAATCTCATCTTATTTAAAAATAATTGTGTTTGCAGTTTTAAACTGCTGGAAGTTGTATGCAATACTATTTTGACATTATATTGGTCATTAAAATGATGTTAAAGTTTGGTGACTATATTAGTACTTAAAGCTAAATTACATCACAGAGATAATAGATACTTGAAATTCAAAGGATTTTAGTGGAAACTAAGCTCCCATGAAATAAACCCAAAAATATCAAGATAGAAAATGCTGCTACTCAAATCACCTCACCCCGTAGTGTCACCATCTGGCACCTGTAGTTTTATGATCAGGTATTTCAGCATTTGTGGTAGTGGATAATGTTAAAATGAACCATGCCCTAGAAGTACAATTTTTTTCATCTATTTTTTTCCTTCTCTCATCATCACAGGCTCACTTAAAACAGGTGAGAGTATCTAAATGCAACAACAGTCACAAATCTATTTTTCGTAGAAGAAGGTTAAAATTATTTCTTGTCTTCTTCCTTCTAATCCTGTACTTTTAGGGAGGTGTCCTGTTTTGAAACCATCAGGTCAAGATTGTCTTAGAGTTTCAGAGGTGCACCCTTTGCATTGTGCCAAGAGCCTTGGGGAATTGATTAGCGTATCCCATGATGTCCGCAAATTGCCCCTCTGTATTCCAGAAAGATGAGCTGCAGCAGCTCTGCAGGTGCTCTCTTTGCCCCCTCAAAACTAGGGCTAGGGTTTATGCGTGTTTAGTGTTACAGTAACGGTGTAGCTGATCTCTGAATCCAAGGTGCTGGTTTTCTGTAATATTTTTAAGTACCTTGACCATAAAAAGAAAAAAAAAAAAAAGAAGAAAACAAAAAGTATCCCTGCTGATAAAAAAAAAATATTATTTTGTTGTTTTTATTAAAGGATCTGGAAAAAAATCTTGAATTAAGTGGTAGCAGTTTTCAACGAGAGTTACAGTCAAAGAAAAAAAAGGTGCATGAAGCTCAAGAAGAAAACAGAGTTCTCCAAGAAGAGCTTCAACAACTTAGTCAGAAGCTGAAGGTAAAGTGTGAAGCAATGCAAGCTGGTATCCATGCTGTGGCATTTTATCTTTGGAAGTATCTATAATCGAGTTTGAATAGTTTACCAGTGATTGCACTTTCAGACATGTACTTGATTATATCACATGTGAGCTCTTTTCCTGCTTCAAATGAGAAAGTTCTGTGCTCTGACCCCACAGCCTGTTTATGAGCAGGAATGTCTCCATGTTAATTATTGTTAACACTAGTTAAGAAAAGCAAGATCAAGCACATAGCCAAGAATTGCCATTAAACCACAAGATCAATTGGAAAACTAGGTATTGAAGACTTGATTTTTAAAATCAGATCTGCAGGCATACGCAGCAATTTATGTTAGTAATGTACTTGCATTACAGTAGGTTTGTGTAAAGATTAATTGGATGTACTTGTGACACCCACATGTGTACCCTGTGACAAGTAATACTGCTGTCATTGAAATGTTTAACATGTTATAATACCGAAAATTTATTTGTGTGATCCATAAATACATCACAAGTCTTAGTCAAGGTTATGGAAGTACTGGTATTTAGTTGTATTTTTGCTGTAGGGTTGCAACATTTTTTCAGAGTATTTTGCTAATGATTTGGGGGGAGGGGAGGAGCTCTATCTGCATTTTTTTACAGCATAAGAAAAGTTAAGAATTTGATTGTTCTCCTCAAAACATTGAACAAGAACTAGTGATGCCCTTACTTTATAATTACAACAAGTATTTTCAGTTTAATTTACAGCTTTGGTAATGACTAGTGAATGAAACATTAGTAACTCATTCTGTTACATCTCTTTGACTCACAGGAAAAAGAAAGAGAACTTGAAGCAAAAAATATATATGCTAATCGTATGTTGAAGCTATCACCAAGAAAGGACATGGATATTCTACAAAGAAAGAAAGGTAACATGTAAAGCAACAAAGGCAAAAAGATTAGTACCGTCACTTTTAAGTTAGACTCTGCTAGGTTATTTCATGCATGCCATTCAGTGTTTGACCCCACTGCTGCTTGTCCAGGAAGGCTTACTTTTTTTGCACTGTTTTTAACACAGCAGTCATTACAAAGAAGGGCACAGTATGATGTTTTTGTGACTGCAGCAGAACTAGAGCCTAGAACTTCATCAGTGTTCTTAATTAATTTTCATATCAGAAGTTCCTGGGTGAAGGAGGAGAGGGAGATTGTTTAGTAAATTTTCTAGATTTCATAGATAACGTCTATATGACAATAAATTACAAAGGCTTTAAAAAAATAAAACCTCCCTGCTATATTTTTTTTTTCATCAATTCATATTTATTTTCTGTCAGATCAGCTGCAGTACTTTTTTCGTCAGAGTGCATATGTCGCAGAACATAATCTTCTAAAAACATCAATGTAGTCATTTCTTCTGGTGTGACAAGGCAGCCTGAAGCCTTATGTTACCAGCATAAATATGTGTTTATATATGTCTGTCTGTACGTGTACTCAGACAATCTTCAATGGATCAGTAGAGTCTACTCGTCAGAAGAAGCAGGAATTTCTGGGACTGTTTTAAATATTTATTGTGAGCGTTTCAGTTTATCTGTTGCTCATTTTAGGATAGGTATTGTACTATCACTCCATTTTAGGTTCAGGCTTTGATAATGTCATTTAACAGAGGTAGGTCTGTGTTTTAAAGATACAAGTTAAAATTAATTTAATGAATTTGTTTCTCTCAATGTACCCTCTGAGACAAGATGATGATTGGGATATTGTGTGGAAAATTAAAAAATATATATATTCAGTATACTATAATGATTTTATAAATAGCCTTTTTTTTCCCTATTTGTGTTTTGGTTTCAATGTAAGTTTTTACATGCAGTTTTTTTAGTTAGCATTTACAGATACTAAAAACAGTTACGTGAAACTTATCAACACTTTCCATATCCATAGTTGCAGATACTTAAAAATGAGGGATAGATGCATAGTGTGATATTTTCAAGTGAAAATGTGACTTGATTTGTTTGTATTTTCTACAGCCAACAACCAAAATATTAAAAAAGGAACACAGCTCACAAAAGGAGTACAGACCAGTGGATACTTCTCACCAGTAGAATTTCCTCCAGAATCAGAACTTGTTTGTGGTGACACAATAAATAAGAAAGAAGGGATTCTTCCCAGAATAGTGAGTTCAATAAAAAAAACTCAAGACTTTCTCCAAATAATTCACCTATCGGACTGCATATTTAATGCACAACTTGTATGTTAGAAAAAAATATATATCTAAATATACAGGAAATATAATTTAGAAAACATTCTGATCTTAAAGTGTTGTCTTTCCAGAAATACCATGTGCCATTTTTGTGACAGTTCACCATGTTCAATGTCTTACTGATAACCATTAGTTCAGTCTGTTTCTTTTTTTTCTACCACTGCCATTTCTTTGAAATTTTTAGGACTTTTTTTTTTAAATTTATTTCTAATGCTAATTTGAGCAATCTGTTGTAACAGCGCTGGCTGCCTTCGTCTCTCTTTTTGTTTTGATCTTAGTTATGGTTTCTTTTACTTTCCAAATTTATTTCACAATCCATAAATCTAATGCTTCCTTTTATTGTCAGAGTAATGGCATTTCTTCTGTCATTTCTCCAGCTTTGTGAATGTGGCTGTGTTTTTTGATGTTACTTTTTTCTGTTTCCTTTTTTTTGTTATAAAATAGCACCATTAGAAGCATTTCTGATACTTCTGTGACCTCAGACTAAAATCAAAGAGATTTGTAAGGTAGAATTAGACTGATTTTAGTACAAATTTTATGTTTTTTCCTTATGTAAGTCTAGGGCTATTTGTAAGGAATTATGCTCTGATGATTGTCTTGACTGGCTTCCTGATAGGACTGAAGTTTTTTCGTGGCTGAAAGCTTGGTTTGTATGTTGTCTCTTCCAGAATCCTTTCTGTAAATATGGATTTAGGTTAATGTATGCATTCTTCCAGCACTTCAGTGTGTAAGTTATGTAACGGCACAGTTGGTGTAAGTGGAGCTGGTGGAATGTAAATTAAATTTGGGTAGTCTGTGCCTTCATCAGTTTTCTAAGTCAAGCATTTTAAATATTTGTTTGCCATCTCTTTGTAAAATTTATTTTTATAAAATCATAATGATAGTCGTGTATATGAAGGGAAAATACTTGAAATTGTTTGGACAGCAAGTTCTATTTTCTTTGTTCATTAAGTAGTAACTGTTTCAATTATTTTAGCGCAAAAGAAACTTCTATATACAGTAAAATACACTTTTTAGGGAAATAAGCACAAGCTACAAAGTCAGTATCCACATGCTTTCACTTTACTTCATTGCCACTGATTTTCTGTTAGTGATTTTTATGCTGACATTAATATATTTTCTGCAGCTTCTTTCCCTTTAAATGTATATTTACTTACTAGCTGATTTTTCACCCACGAATGAGCCTTTCTCTTTCTCTGTTTACTTGATACTCCATGACATTAATTCCCACTGTGAAACTGTCTGAATCTGCAACCCACTCACTTCAGTAAAAAGATCAGATTGTGGTAACTAATTGCTTGCTTGTTAAAACAAAAAGGCGATGGGGTCTGGCTTCTATTAAAGTCCTGGAAAAGGCAATTACTGACTTCTAAAGAGAACCACCCTTAACACAGGGACAGTTTTGGTTTATGACATAGAAGCTGCAGTCTTCCTGACATGTAATAAGGAATAGAACTGATTATCTGTTCATTTGTTTCAGATACATAAAACTGTGTTAAAGATGATGAGATTTTAGGACCAAAATCCCTAGGTTGTCAGAGTTGGTTAGGTTTAGATGACTTGTTCATTTTTGGGTTCAGCAGTGAGAATATAATTTCAAATTGAAATAGAAGTTCATATCATATTTTTCTTGTTGTTGTTCATTGCTTTATTTTACCCTATTAGTTTGTTTTGTATCAATTTATTTCAGGAAAAAGAGCCTCAAGACCTTGAATGGAAAGAACAAGGAGACCTCCTAAGACAAGACCAAGACAGGGAAAGGGAAGAGAAACTGAAACGTGCTCAGGAAATACAGTCTTTAGAGGAGAGATTTCAGAAACTACATGACGGTAAGAAAATGGGCAGCTGAAAGCTGGAAAATGCAATGTAGAATACTAATCAAGTGTGGCTGCTAGTTTTTTCTTTGTGTGTATGTGTGTGTGTGTGTGTGTGAGAGAGAGAGAGAGAGAGAGAGAAGAGTGAAATGATTTTGCAGAGATCACTACCGTGGAAAATTATTTTCAGTTATATTATGCAAAGAGAATCAGAAAGAAATAAAGAATATAGAGTAATTTGTATCCTGTATGCAGATGTGATTAAGTATGCAGCAGCAAAAACTGCTGTCCACTAAGAAATATTAAAATCCGAGAGACTTGGATTTACAAAATAAGGATGGCATAGAGATAAATCAGCATTTACCCGCTGACTTGCTAGATGTTATTAAGGTAGGCAGTAGATTTTTACTATTGTAGAACAAATCTGCTTTCCTTAATTTGACCTGTTTTTTCAGCAGAGATCTGCTTCACTTGTATCATTTGAAGTTGTAGTTTCTCTTTTCACTTGTGGTTATCTGAATCATTTGGTGTGGCTATTTGAGAAATGTTAATTTCTCTTGTTACATTTCAATATTGCTTTTTTATTCATTTGGTTTTCAAAGCATGCTAGCGACTTACATGAATAAATCTCTTAATATTTTGAGGTATTTTAGATGGACTGCGTCCTGTCATGTTAAAATATTCTTTCAGTGATTATAGTTAAGTAATGGAAGCAGTTACTGTAGATTACAAGGAAGAATTCTAAAAAGGTATATCTGCTTTCAGAAGTAAATTCTGTGTAAAATCCCCTACCTCCACTAACATTAGTGCATGATTTGTACAAGCCAAGAATTTTCTCTGTTATGTCTGTAAGTAAGATGATTCTGACCATGCTTCCCATCTTAATGTATAAGCTGATAGTTTCCCCATCTTATGTACAGAAAGATAGCTACTGTACTTGGTATAATGATATGCTACTAAAAAAAAGATACATAAATTGATCCGTTCCAGTTATTTCTGTAAGTTTGATCAGTACAGTAGATACAGTACAGTAGATAACATGGAACTTTGTGAAAACAAAAATCAGCAGTTTGAATGAAGAGTTCAAAGGGAAATGTCAATGTGTTGAATGAGGCAAGTAGTCATTCAGCTTTTGACCTAACGTGTCTATGGCATCTTGACAGAAAAATATTTTGATGACAGAAATACTAGAAGCTTCCTTTTTCTTTTATTTGCACTTGTTAGTAGCTAATTATTGTTTTGCACTTTTCACATCCCTTCATAGCTATGCAAATTGACATTTGGTATTAGCACAGGCATTATCATTGAGTTCATGTGGTGACACACAAGGCACTTGTGTGAAGCTGTCTATATGCAGCAGATGTAGTATGTTTTAAATCATTCACAACTTGAAGCAAATAATGACTTGCTATGACTATGTTGCCTGATAGCTTCACAGCAATAGTTCCCTTTATGGGGAAAAAAAAAAGCATATGTCCCAGTGTCAGTGATGCTGACAAAGAAAAATAAAGTACCATGCAAGTCAGAACTATTAAAATCAGTGATGCTATATGCTATATTCATTTTCATTCAAACACAGGAAATAAGGCAATTGGCAGAAATGAAATTCCTCTGAAGTTCTAAAACATGAATAATGTCCTAATCCCTTTATAAAAATGACAACATGCCTTTATATCTTAGCAGAGAACCTAGTATGAATTTAATTGTAATTTTTGAAGAATTTATTTTTACAGTAGGAAAACCACACTATGCATAGAAGAGCATATTAAAAACTGAATGGCTTTCTCTTAGATAATTTTCAAAATATTCTTATGAAGGCACTGTAAGACTAAATAATTCTAAATAATGTTTAAACATTTCCTGCAGAGTGGGAAGAATATGGTAAAATGAAAAAAGAAAGCAGCTTTTTATTGGATAAAGAAGATAAAATGAAGATGGAATCAGAAACACACAAACCTGAAATAGAGAGAGAAAGTACTGAAATGCTGGAAGAGCAACGAAAAAAAGAGTTTCTGCTTGCTAGAATGTATGAAATTGATAGAGAAACCCAAAATGTAATGAACATGAGACTTGCTTCTCAAACACCACTCCTAAATACAACAAGAAGATCCGATTCCCTGGAAATAAAAGAGAAAAATGATCAATACGTTGAAATTCCAGGGAAGTTTAGTAATGGCTTTGCCCAAGGTGACAGCCAGGATTGTGCCACAAAAGTACAAGGGCAGAAGCAGAAAAATCTAAGGACTGTAGATTTAAGTAAAGAGTTAACATTTGGCAGTTATGTACCTTCCTTTGGAAAAGGATCAGGGCGACCAAGTTGGCTTAATCAAAAAAGTGATTACCTAGATGAAAATATCAAGGAAAATGCAGATTTTACTAGTAAGAAAGAGAAGAAGTCCAATTTAATGGAACAACTCTTTGGAAGTAGTGCCAGTACCGCCTTTCATTCTAAAAGTAAAGACATGACACATTTTGACGTAGACTGGGAGTCTAGTAATACTCTTCTTGTCGATAAAAACAGTAAAGTCAAAGTGAAAGAAGACAGTGATCTTTTCAGTGAAGGAAGAAACCTAAACAGACACCGTCTGCAACAAACTGCACTCAAGCCAGGAGTTAAAACCCTTGGTTCTTTAGAAGATGACATTGAAGAAGTAATCTTACAGTGAACCTATTTTATATATTTCATATGTAAATACTGAAAAAATATTTTCATGTGATATTTATTAGATACAGAATTAACACACTTCAGCTGGAGTGTAAATCCTTCTGAAGGAATCATTTGCTCAAAAGGGGGTTTGTATGGAGGAAAGATGCACTCTGATAGTACAGCCTCACCTATAGGCAGGAAAGTTCTTGTCAAAAGTAAGATGCAAATACAGCAGTGACTGTTTTGTCAGGAAGGCAGTGAAGTTGTCCTGAGGGACTTTGCTGATAGCTGAGTTAGCTGCTGGCTGGCCGCTTCAGCCAGAGAAGATGCTCTTGCCCCTTGTTGGGCTGCAGGCCTACGAAGCCTGTTGCCCCAGGGCACCACCAGACTTGTGCAGCTGTGGCTCAGGGTCCCAGAGGCTCCTTAGCACCGTGCCGGTAGGGATGCTGTGGGAAAGGAAGGACTGGCATAGGCTGACAGCTGTCCTGGTCCTTCTGAACCAAAACCCCTACACACTGTGGGAGGAGCTAAAGTCCCCATAGCACATGTAGGGAAGTGGATGCGGAAGGCGGTGTGGGTTGCTCCTGCCATGGGAAAAGGCAAACCCACTTGTGGGGTTGTCTTCACCCAGGGACCACGGTACACCTGGATATGTTTCCAGCCACCGAGTAGTTGCGCAGCTAGCTCAGTCAGTAGAGCATGAGACTTAATCTCAGGATCATGGGCTTGAGCCCCACATTGGGTGCCAAAAAGGACTGTAATGGTTTTACTTGGGTGGGCAGCCATGTTCCACCTCAGCCGCCTTCTCACTCCCAAAATATGACACAAAGAGCTCAAGGTTTTGAGCTCCCTTTTCCCTTTAATTAAATAATCCTTATCTCAAACCTTGAGCTCTTTGATGTCATGTTTTCTCTCTTTTCCTCTTTGAGGCTGTCAGACCTTCTGGTGTTAACTAGCCAAGTGGCTTCTGGTACATTCATGTCCCATTGTTTCCTCGTCCCAGCACCCAATGCTCATCCCAGCACCCAATGCTCGTAACATAATCTTTGTAACAGTTCATTGTACCTCTCAACCTTCCCAGAGGCTTGTGGGTGACAAGGGATGTGATACACCCACTCAATGCCATGCCTCTTGGCCCAGGAGGTGACAAGATTGTTTCAGGAGTGACTCCCCTTGTCAGACTCATGAAGGGATGAAAGACACGGACTCCTGATGGCTCTTGAACAGGAGACGTTTATTGCCCTTTTTCACTACTACATATACTTTCCCCGTAGCCCCAAGCGCTGTCCACGCGCCCGAATCTGTCACACAATTGGTTAGAGACCCTCAGACGCGCGCCTCGAGCCAGCCAGCAATTGGCCACTGCCCAAAGCTCATCTTTAACACTGTAGCCAATTTACTTTATCTTGACCTTGCTCAAGTTTTTGTTTCTACCGCTTGTTTCCTCATTATCTCTAATTCAGGGACGTGTGAAACAGCGCAAAGCCACCTGCAAATTCCTTTCCCACAGACTCAATTCTCTCTGGTGTACCATGTCGCCACAGCACTTGCCTTTCCAGGCCCAAGATAGTGTTTCGGTCAGTGGCATGGTGTACTGGATATGTTTCCAGCCACCCAGTAGGTGTCTGGCCAGATCAGTTGGTAGAGTATGAGACCCTTGATTTCAGGGTCGCGGGTTTGAGCCCCACATTGGGTGCCAAAAAGGACTGTGGTGGTTTTACTCGTGTGGGCAGCCGAGTTCCACCTCAGACACTCTCTCAGTCCCCCTCCTCAAAGAGGAAGGGGGAGAAAATATGACACGAAGAGCTCAAGGTTTGAGATAAGGATGATTTAATTAAGGGGAAAAGGGAGAGGAAAAAGAAAAAAAAAAAAAGGAAAGGCCGTGCGGAAGCACAGAGAGAGAAATGCAGTTACTCTCTACTTGCCGTCAATGAGCGATGTTCGGCCACGTCCGGGGAAGCAGGGCCTCACTACACGTACCGGTTGTTTGGAGGACAGAAGCTTCCACAACGAGAGCCCTCGGGCCGTTCCAGTGCTGTCTGGATCAGTCCATGGCAAACGGTAGGGCTGTGTTTCCACCCCTGGGGCAGTCGATTCCAAGGGTACTGGATGCCCCCTCCAACTGTGGCCTGCATGCTGCTGCCAGAGGGATGGAGAAAAATGCATTAGCAATATCAATTGTGGCGTACCACTAGAGCCTTTGACTCTAGTTCATATAGAAGTTCTAGCGTGTCTGGCACCGCAGCACTTCATTCAGGCCCTGAGAGTCCACTGTTAGCCTCCACTTGCCATTTGACTTTTGCACTGGCCATATAGGACTATTAAAGGGTGAGTGAGAGTGGTCAGATGTAGTCAATCTGCCAGGCCTCACTGTGTTGAAATCCAAGCCACCTCCCCCTCCTTCTTCACTGACCTTGGTGCCTGCAAGGCTTTTTCTCACTCTACTCTCTCTCCCAGCTGCTTTTTTGCAGCAGTTTTTTTTCCCCCGTCTTAAATCTGCTCTCACAGAGGCGCAAACAACATCACTTATTGGCCCAGCTCTGGCCAGCAGCGGGGCCCTTATCTAACATGGGGCAGCTTCTGAATTCTTCTCACAGAAACCACCCCTATGGCCCCCTGCTACCAAAATCTTGCCACGTAAACCCAGTACACCATCACTCTCTTTTGATTTTTGAGAATTACTTGACATACCATTATATATCAGTAAATTATACTTCTGACATTGGAGCATTATTATCTATTGCCGAATGAGTTGGCTAAGAAGACAGCAAGATTTTACGTGGCAGCACTGGCATTGGGGAAAGCTACTAGATGTGCATCTCTGGCTAGCCAGTGTGGGAAAGATTTTATTACCTGTAGGCTGTTCACAGTACGCTGCTTTCAGTTTGGAATACTTCTTTTAAGCTTCAGTTATTTTCTTTCTCAGACATCCAAAGAGCCTCTTAGCTGTGTCAGGAAAATGCATATGTAACATCAGTGTCATGAAATGGATAGAAGGGACTTAGCTACCGCAAAGCCACAGGTAGAAGGGAAATATTCTACCCTACAACCATGTTATCTCAGAACAACCTCAACAGAGACACAACTAACTCAGGAGAAGCTGCTCTCTTTTCTGCATAGGTTTTCTCTAGACGTTACTACCAAACTTATCCAACACTTCTCATATATTCAGGTTATATTTATTATATAATGCCATTTTTTGTAATTTCTGAATTTTCTATGTAAAAGTCCAATCATTACTAAGTTTTGTTTTAACAAAATGGTTTTATTAAAAGAGTTAAGTAAAGCTTGTGCGTTTAGATCATCTTTTACACAAAGTTCTGACTTTGTATATGATGGTTTTGTTACTGGAGATGGGGGGAGGGTTGGTAGCGACATTGCTAATCATGTAACTTGCTGCTTGGCGCATGTACGTAAATTGAAAATGTAGTCAATGAAGTATAAAGCAGAGGCATTCCAGAAAATAAGCTGAAGGTCATCATTCTTTGTTAGAGTGACAGATTTTTAAATGCCTCTCTGATGTGCTCCGTATGAGCCTGACTCAAAACATACTGAAATACAGGGGATTCTCATGATTTCAAGACTTTTTGAATCAAGATTTCCGTGAAAAGAATAGCTTTTCTGAAAAGAAAGGCTGATGTTTGCATCATGCAATAACTTTCTTTGCTCTCCCATTCAGAAAGAAAATTAGTCACAGACCCAGACCCAGGCTGTGGGACCATTCTCACTGATTGTCCTGCAGTGAAAAGCAATCCACGTTCACCTGCTTGCTTACAGTCCAAACCTGCTTATGTTGGTTATAATATTACAGAATTTAGCTCATTCATTTTACTTAAAGAGGGTCAGAATATAAGTGAAATTCTGAGCAGAAGCAGTAAATTTAATTGTCTGTGTTACTTTTCCACAATGACTTGTTTTGGAGAATACAATGTTCCGAGAGGCAGGAGAAGTCTGCAGGTAAGCAGTGTAGGTGTATGTGAGTGGGTGGTTGTTTCTCTTAACTCTCTTGTCCTAATTGTGGATGAGTACTACCCTTCTAGACGAATGGGCTGTGTTCATGAAGATGTTGCTTGGGCTGTTTGTTTTTCTTTCCTGTGGCTGAGGATCATAAGACAGAAAACAACGATGTAGCCGTTGTGGTTATTAAGGATCATGTAGTGTATGGAGGGTTGATTTTCTTGTTGTTTCATTGCATGACGACCCATTAACATCTGGCAAATTCTAATTATCGTGCTGAACTGATATGCCCTGCTGTTTCAGTTATAAATGTATAGTTTCTACACTGTTTTGTATTATCAAATTCTTCTTAAATTCACAAATGTTCACATTGTGCTACCAGAATTCTCCTGAAGCAAATGTTGTGCTGCCTTGCACAAAAAGGTATATCTGCTTTAGGAAGGTGAAAATAAATTAATCTGCTAGGAACAGTACCACAGGTATATTTTCAAATTTTCCCTGTCTGCTTTCTGTCTCTACAGGTTATTCATTTTTTTTCTTGCTATGCTTTACAGTTTTAGAATTAATTGTATGCAAATACAATTGCAGTTAGAAATATAAAGTAAGAACATAGAGCTTGAAGATGGACTCTTGTTGGGGCAGAGGCCAGAAGGCTGCATTTGTTGGTTCCTTCTAACATCTGCAAGCAGAGTTTCTGAGGTTGAGGAGGAACAGGTAGTTTTCTGCTGACGGGAAGCAACTTGTGCAAGGGTCTGTGGACCTTACGATTGGCCTCATTGATCTGCAGTGGTCCGCTTTACCCCTGGTCTCAGCCACACACCCAGGGAGTCTGCGCGTTGCTCTGGTGGTGTGAGTGTTTAAGAGCACGTGACTGATGGCAGGAGAATCCCCCTTTTGGGATGAAAAGCCAGTCACAAATGCAAGCTGTTTTGATGATGAGTTGGGATGATTTGACGTTTCTGTCCTGCTGTGGACTGTGTTTGTTAGGTGTTCACAATGTATGACTGTCACACGTGGTGTGTTTTTCTTTCCTCTGAAACCACAAAAGATGATGGGAGAACTTCCTGCCTTCTAGCATGGAAAGATTACTATAGCTGCATGAATTGTTTTAATGCGATACGCAGGGAGATGGTTCCTGTTGCAGGCAAACTGGTCTTCCACTTCTGGTCCCCAGGAGAGTGGTCATCAAACAAAATTCTCTGAGGAGCACCTGACAAAGATGGTCAGGTGTCAGGACACACCTGACAGAGGAAACAGGAAAATTTAAGAGAAAAGATTTTTTCTCTCTTTGCGAAAGTACAGATGAGAAGTTTGAGGGGGGGTAGGGGGAGGGATGGGGAAGGGGGGGGGATCATAGTAGATAATCGGTAATGCAAGAGAAGAGATTTGAGTTGGAGGAGGAGAACTTGGGATGCCCTTCACAACTCTGAAGTGAAGCCTGAAGAAGACTACAGTAGTAAGAATAATGAACTGGGAAATGCTAGAAAAGATTTGACCGTTTTTCTCATATCTGTGGAGTCTTTGCCCTAGCTAAGGAGTAAAAAAAGTGATTTTTCAGAACCCTCATAAACGCTGTGCTTCTAATGATGCTTTGCTTGTTGCATATATACCTAAGGAGGGGAACTGCAAATCTATAATGCTTCCAGAATGGGGCTGCTTGGAGAGGATGTGCTTCGGCTACCTGGTAGCCTCAGGCTCATTGCTGGTGCTGAGGCAGAAGGTCTAATGCAGCCAGCCCAGAGCCCATTAGCTTTGCCAGGGGGCACGAAAGAATATCTGGTCTGGCATGGTAGGAGTAGGAATTTGATTAGGAAAATGCCTTGAGGCAAGCGGCTACAAGAGCCCCAGCAGGGCTTTCCTGGATACTTGTGCACCAGAGAGTGCTCAGGGTGAGCCTTCCCGATTCCAGGAGATTGTAATAAACTCCGCATAGTGCTCTAAAGCCAAGACTAGAAAGAATCGAGCTGCCGATTGCAGGAAGGGACGTTTTGTTCCCAGAACTACACGGCTTCACTAAGTGTGACCTGTTCTTGCTCTGACATGACAAATTTCAGCCTGAGAGACGCCCTGGGTGACCTAATCCAGTATACCCTCATTTTAACGAGTGGTAATCACAAAACCTGGCAATAATTGTCCTGATTTTCTGAGGAGCATAGTATTGCAGTGCCCACTGATTTCAAAGTAAGATTAATCTTCCAGGGCAGCAGATTGTTGTTATCCTGACATAATGGCAGCCTGTATATCAGACCTGCAGATTGGTACTTTGGAGATCCAGAGCTCTTCTGCTGACTGTGATTTTTACAGTTTTTCTTTCCAGACATGCCTTTGCCAAAGAAAGATGGTAGAAGACTGCTGAGATGCCTACGAATCACAGAATCACCGAATCACTGAATGTTAGGGATTGGAAGGGACCTTGAAAGATCGTCTGGTCCAATGCCCCTGCCGGAGCAGGAGCAGCTAGATCAGGTCACACAGGAACGTGTCCAGGCAGCTTTGGAATGCCTCTGGAGAAGGAAACTCCACATCCCCCCTGTGCAGCCTGTTCCGGTGTTCTGTCACCATCACCATAAAAAAGTTTTGTCTCGCATTTAAGTGGAACCTCCTATGTTCCAGCACGCACCCAGTGCCCCCTGTCCTACTGTTAGATGTCGCTGAGAAGAGCCTGGCTCCGTCCTCCTGACACTCTCCCTTTACATATTTATAAACATTAAGAAGGTCACCCCTCAGTCTCCTCTTCTCCAACTAAAGAGACCCAGCTCCCTCAGCCTTTCCTCAAAAGGGAGACGCTCCACTCCCTTTATCACCCTTGTGGCTCTGTGCTGGACTCTCTCAAGCAGTTCCCTGTCCTTCTGGAACTGGGGGGCCCAGAACTGGACGCAATATTGCAGATGTGGTCTCACTAGGGCAGAGTAGAGGGGGAGGAGAACCTCTCTCGACCTACTAACCACAGCCCTGCTAATACACCCCAGGATGCCATTGGCCTTCTTGGCCACAAGGGCACAGTGCTGGCTCATGGTCAGCCAGCTCTCCGCCAGGACACCCACGTCCCTTCCCCCTTTGCTGCTCTCCAGCAGGGCAGTCCCCAACTTATCCTGGTGTCTGGGGTTGTTCTTGCCCCGATGCAGGGCTCTACACTTGCCCTCGTTATATTTCATGAAGTTTCTCCCCGCCTGATGCTCCAACCTGTTGAGACAGGCAGCAAAAGTTCAGACAAGTCTGTTAGTTTTGAGTCACTTCATCTCTTTATTGTCAGCTTGTTGTGCATTACTGCACAACACAGAGACTGTGACGCTTGCGTCTTCGTTCTTCAGGCCGGATTCTGTTGTTTTGAACCCTTGCGCATCCTCCACCAGAAAAGCAGCCCCTTCCTGGTTTGGACGCCTTTGAGAATGGTGTAGGTTCCTGTGGATGTCGTTGATGGCCTTAATTCTGGAAGCCGCACGAGTGCTTCTGCTTTTGGGTTGTCTCAGTGGCTCCCTCATCTGCGGCTCCCCAGGCTTAGGGAGCTGCTCCTCTGAACAGATGTCGCCTTTGTGAACCTTTGGGATTTCTTGCTCACAGACACTTTGAACTGGCAGCCCAGCAGCTCCTTGGTGACGTGGCCGTCTTACAGAATGTGCATGGCTCTTGATGATCGCATTCATGGCTCTCATTCTGGCAAGAGCAGACGGCATGGTGCTTTTGGGCTGGTGCAGTGCTTCGCTCGGCAGTGCCAGTGGAATTGTCTGGTCCGGACAGCCCTCGACATTTTGACGCTTGTCTTCGTTTGTCCTCAAGTTGAGAGTTTCTGTGCATCTGAGGAACTGGTGACAGAAAACATAGCCTTTTAGAGACTGAAAGCAGGGAAAGAAGAGGCTTCCTTCATCAGAGAAGGAAAGGAAAAGCAGAAGCGTTTGAGTTCAACTTTCAGTTGTGTTTGTCATGTAATAGAAGTACTTGCTGAATTACAGGTTGTACTAAATACCACCTTGTGTGCCCGTCATTGCTAAGCTCCGTATATTCCTACTGCTTTCACAGGTTGCATTTTCAGTTGCAACTACATGGTAAAAATAGAAATTCAGACTGTATTTGACAGACTGATGTCTACTCTTACTATAAAGGCACAGACCTTGCCATCTGGTACAGATGTTGCAGTCTCTCTGTCTATGGGAACAGCGTTTTCCTCTGCTGTCCTTTCCGTCTGATGGTCACACACCTCTGTGGAAGTCTTTGGGACCTCCACGTCCATAGCTGCATTGCTTACTGCAATGGAAAGAATAATAATTACTATTATTATTAACAAAAAAAAAAAAGTAAATGAACAACGGACAATATGAAGAGAAGAAATACGTAGGAAATGGATGGAAGAAGTGTTGAGGGACACGTTATCTATGGCCTGCTGTTTTGCCGTACCTGAATTGCCTGAATGTCAGGGCTCGCACAGGACTGAGGTCTTTGTGTTAACCGAGCGCGTGAATTCTAATACCAGGACTAGACCGCAGAAGCAGCGCCTCTACACCGTGCTCATGGTGTCCAGGCCTGTTCCGCCTGGCTATAAATTGAGCCTTTATCATCCACAGTTTCGGCTATACAGGGGCAAGGGTTTGCGTGTGTCTTCAGACATCTCTTAAAATGCCCCGCTCTTTCCAGCAGCTCAGCACAAATTGGAAGCTACCTCCTTCTGCCAAACTCCTCTCTGTGTACCAGCACGGAAAGCTGTTTCTTAGGTCCCACTGAGACCAATGAATGTGCTTAGCTGAGGAAGGAGGCACTGAACAACTTGGAGCAATGTCCTGTATCTGTATCCTAAAAGCAGCCCCACGTTTGTGCCAGTAAAGACAGTTGCCAAGAACTTGGTTTGTCGTGCTCCTTTGGGAGCCGTTACTCTCAAGCCACTTCTTACCTGCTTCATCAGTATGCCGGGTGAGTGTAGAAGCCCCGTTTGTCTCTGGAGTCACTTGCTCCCCGAGAGAAACCTGTGCACAAAACCTTCACGTTACTGCGGGATTTAGTGCAACATGGAAGAATACTCCATATTTCGGCTGCTGTCTTTGAAACATCACAGAGAAGTCTGAGTGGGAAGCCCCATTCATTACCACATCCAAACAACCCTGTCTAGGACACTGTTTTAAAAACATACCTGCCAAATGGTATAATCGTTAATTGATAAACTTACCTCTTTGCTTGGAAAGGCTTCTAGTGGGGCTTCTTTGGAGCTCGTCGCACTGCACTCAGCTTCCCTGGTGCTGCTTGATAGTGGGAGCTGAGTGGTTCTTGAGGTCTCCTGAAAACAAATACAAAGAATCGCGTAATTAACAGTAATCTGGATTTGTGTTTCTGCCTGTGAAGGGCTGTCACAAATCAGTTCTACTTTAACAGATGTTAAGCCCAAATGGTTCCTTTATGGCAGCGTACCGTGATGATTTAGGGGATTACGAGCACCACAAGGAACCCATGTGATGAGAAGTTTGAACCGTTAAAGTTAGGTGAGGCTCGAGGAGGGCGAGTTGAAAAGAAAATGGGGTGCAAATTTTTCCAGGGACACCGGGAATGGTGAATCCTGGAATCAAGCAAATAGTGTTATTTTCCTCTCGAGCTCTTTAACAGGGGAAACCTAATTTGTTAGTATTCAAAATGCCATTGTTACCTCTGCAGCTTTGTGCTGGTGCTGGGAGTGAGCAAAGGTGGTCATTGAAGGGGTCATCTGCCCATTCTCAAAGTGTTTCCTCACTGCAGCCAGGCCCCCGGGCACAGTGCAGGACTTGATTTCCTCTGAGGTCTAGAGGGATCAAATAAGGCCAGGTGTTTTCCATTTGCAGTAAGAACATACCATCCATTTCAACAAGGAAGGGCAAGGTGTTATAGGGTGTAAATGAAGCAGTTCATATGTTCTCAACACAGTTCGGTTGGGTCAGGCTTCCTCCAGTTCTTCCTTTTGGGGAGAGAGAGCTAACAGCACCATTGCTGGCAGTGTTGGGAGGAGGGAATTGGAACCTTCTTGGCCCAAAGAACTGCAGGAATCTGTTCCAAATACACAAGGGCAATTAGGAAATCAAGAAGCCAGTGGGCAGGAATTGCGTGGTTTGAAAACACCTGGACTCTGAAGGCGAGCGTGGCTGGTGGCTGCTTCCCTCAGGTGGCTTCTGGGCTACCTGAGCACCCATAGCTGAGCTGTTTTATCATGCGGTAATTTCAAATTCTTCAGTTCGAGCAGCAAGAGCTCTAAAGTCACTGTGCTCCTGAACAGGATTTTATTATTTGGCGATAGAGAATAGTTGTTGTGGTAAGGAAACTGCCTTGTTTTGTCATCACAGGATAACCGTGTTGCTGATCTCTCTCTCACCCATGATCCTCATACATGAAGTTCAGGCAAAGGTGGACTGAAAGGAAGAGCACGTCCACGAAATAACGGGGATTGTCCAAAAGACCAAAGGCATCTAGCGTGAAAAACCTCTTTTGGTAGAGAGAGAGACTGATGGATGACTATGTTTGCTCTATAGGTTTCCTAATTTGGGATTTAAATTTTCATCCACCCTATGATCCACCTGATAGCTTGCTTGTAGAAATAAAGATGGTTACGATCTGTCCCTGGGCAAAGCAAACGTAGAATTAAGAAGATATTGAGACATTGGTATCTTACATTGGCAAAGCGGTTGCTGTTCTCTGCCTTTGACACCGCAGCCTGATACAGAGCCATTTTGTCTTTCAAGGAGACATTCTCCTGGAATTCCGTCAGTGTATTGCCGGTGTTGGGAGGGCTCTCTTCTGGAAGTCCTCCTACAGCTTTGCAGCCACCCACTGCAACCACAAAGAGACGTCATAGTTGGGGAGAGGGAGATGGGTGCATGTGTTTCAAAGCTTGAAAGAAAAGCAGTAAGCAAAACAAACAGTATTGCCAACATTTTACCCACTGTGTCGTCGCACTTTTACTTTACAGCACATCAAGTACGGAGCATTTGATTTGTGGAAACCAGAATGCCTTTAACTAATAAAAGTTAACGCATTGTTACCAAAGCAACGCACTGCTAAATCCAAACTATCTTCACCAAAGAAGAAAATGAAGATACCACTTTTTTGTAATTGATGGATGCTGCCCATAGTTTTGATATCCTATTTGTAATTTGGGCTGTCTTCATCAAAAGTTATCTTCTCAAAACATAAGACACCATTCTGTTGTGTTTTGCTCAACAAGTATTTAATGGCATCAGGCACTGCTCCATAATGCAACAGACAAAATGGAGAAGGCTAGAAAGCTTGTTTTGCACTGAGAAGAACACCACGTTCTCTCCCTGGGCGGCCTGGGGGCTGCCCTGATGAGGTGAGTGTGCTTGCCCCTTGCCACCTCAGAGACGGAGCGCATTGAACTAAAGGGAGAAATCCGATCCAAGTGGTAAGGCTAACCTTCAGTGTTGGTGGTCTGTCCATTGCCTGAGGACATCTTCTCAAAGATTGCCCTCCCCCGTTTCACGCTGGACATTTCCATGAGAGAAATGTCTGTCTGGCTCCCAGGCTGAGTGGCCAGTGCTGGTGGCAGTGAGCTTTTGCCACTTTCCGCTTCCTGTTGGAAGACATGGAGGGGATGTGAGTTAGAAGCTACTGGGAGGAGCCAGGTAGGGCTTTCAGGGGGCAGAAAGGATATGAAGAGGCAGCAGATTGGAAGGGGGTGCTGTTGTGGCAGTAGTGTTCTCCGAGTCCTCAGTGAGAGCGCGGGAATCCTTTTCAGCTGCGGAACCTGCGTGCACTCACCTTCCTGCCACCCAGGGTCTCAAAGTGGCTCTGCAGCTCCTTGACAGAGATGGGGAAGGTCTCAGTCCGGCGAGGGCCACCCAGGGTGACGTCCGCCCTCCCGCTGTCTGCCGCAGCTTCGTCCACGGTGCTGCCTGGGCTGGCTTGCTCTGGTGCCAGGGACCGTGGGGCTGGCAAGCGTTGGAAGGCCGGGCTGGGTGCCAGAGCACTGGCGGACTCCCATCTCTTCGTGAGGAGCTTCACAGAGCTCTTCTGCACGGTCAAGTCGGGCAGCTCCATCGCGCCCTGCCAATGCAACGGGTACCTCATGACATAGCTTGTATTTCAGACTGAGCTTCCGTCTGCGTTGTTCGCTTGTGGGCACTTTACTTTTGCTCTCTTTGTTTTGGGACAAATCTTTAACCAGGGTTTGAGTGGTCTGCAGTATTTCACGGGGGAAGAAGAAGCACTGCAGAAGCGCTAGGTTTCTGCAACCCAAGGGTACTCATGAAGGAAATTCCCTTGGGGCATGGGGAATACGAAAACCCAAAGAGGTATGGAGCTGGGCTTCAATGACCTTTAGCATTTCACACCGCCTTTGCCGACTGTACTTCCTAACTTTTGCTGGCCACTTCTAAAGTTATCATGCTTAAAACGTGCCGGAGGAAGGCACAAACTAAGGGCTTGGCTGCTTTTTGCTCGATGGCCATGCTGGGCAGGAAGGCAGAGGGATGCGAGAGGGAGAACCAGAAGCTGCTTCAGTTCTTCCCTCTGTCTGGTGACTAATATTCACTGGCCACGGTACTAGAGGATCTCTTCTCCACTAAAGACTCCCTGAAAGTGCACGTGAGAGCTAGCTGCACGCTTCTGACACTGTCACTGGAAGAGCTTGCAGTTTTTCTTCTGCAAGTAAGCAGAGCCACAAGTATCTGAAGCATTCTTTTTTTTTTTTTTTTTTCATTTGCCCCCTCTCGCCCACTTATCACACAAACAGTATCAGGCTTTGCGCTAGACCACCTTCGTCCAAAAAAGTGCATGAACTTGTGTATTCGTAAGGAGCTAATCTTACCGCTTGGCTCTTCTCAGTTGAATTTTCCTTCTGTGACTCTGCTGCACACATTGCGTGCCTGTTGAAAGGAAGGCAAATGTAAACATTCTCTTATTCACCGCTCTCATTTGACTAACGAATGTGAAGCTAGATCGACAGTTCACAGTATGCATTGGAGAAAAGCCTCGTCCTACCTCGTCCGTCACAATCTCACTTCCAAGAAGTGATGGCCGCAGGAAGAGGCGCCGCCTTTTAACCTGCGTGTCTTCACGGTGAGCACACAATCAGTCCACAGTGTCCAGGTTACCGTCTCCACGCGTGGGCATACGGAAACCAAGGCAACCAAGCCAGCCTCCTGGCTTTCCTTACCCCAAAATTCCGAGCAGAGACTCCCCGGGACAGAATCTGTTGTTGGTGCACAACCTCTCCCAGAAAGAACTTGGTGTCCTGAGGGACAAGTTCTTGGGCAGACCGTTGTGGTAGATAATAAAAGCCCTCAAACACAGAGAGCACTGGTTTTTCGTTTTTATTCTCCGCTACACAGCTAACTTCAAATTCTCTCTTAGAGCTAACTGGCAGAATTGTTTGACCAGCTCTAGCATGCCGTGCTTGGTTTTCTTTCATGTACGCATGTTGGTGGTTTTGGGGTGTGTTTGTTTCTTTTCTGGTAGCTAAGAGAAATACCAAAATGTTGGGTAGTTTACCCTTGGGGGCGTTCTCTCTTCCCGTAGTATGGAGCAGACTTCTGACTTTCAGGCTACAGCTCCTTGGCCAACCAAACTTTTGAAGGACTCTCTAGTAGGCCAACCCGTTTAGTGAGCTAGTCCTTCTCTAGAGGCACTTATGTATCTTCCTCTGGAAAAGGATCGGGTGGAACTCGGCTGCCCACCTGAGTAAAACCACCACATCTTTAGAAGGCGACACTGAAGAAGTAATCTTACAGTGATCCTATTTGATATCTTTCATATGTAAATACTGAAAAAATATTTTCATGTGCTCATTACTAGCCACAGATTTGACACACTTCAGCTGGAGTGTAAATCCTTCTGAAGGAATCATTTGCTCAAAAGGGGGTTTGTATGGAGGAAAGATGCACTCTGATAGTACAGCCTCACCTATAGGCAGGAAAGTTCTTGTCAAAAGTAAGATGCAAATACAGCAGTGACTGTTTTGTCAGGAAGGCAGTGAAGTTGTCCTGAGGGACTTTGCTGATAGCTGAGTTAGCTGCTGGCTGGCCGCTTCAGCCAGAGAAGATGCTCTTGCCCCTTGTTGGGCTGCAGGCCTACGAAGCCTGTTGCCCCAGGGCACCACCAGACTTGTGCAGCTGTGGCTCAGGGTCCCAGAGGCTCCTTAGCACCGTGCCGGTAGGGATGCTGTGGGAAAGGAAGGACTGGCAAAGGCTTACACTCACGCACAGCCTTCACTCACGCACGCTCACACACCATTTGTGCTCGCTCTCTTGCTGTCCTGTGCACCCACTCTTTCCAGGAGCTTTCCATTCTAGGTGGTTGTCCGTCTCCAGAGCTTGGAGATGGACTCTTGTTGGGGCAGAGGCCAGAAGGCTGCATTTGTTGGTTCCTTCTAACATCTGCAAGCAGAGTTTCTGAGGTTGAGGAGGAACAGGTAGTTTTCTGCTGACGGGAAGCAACTTGTGCAAGGGTCTGTGGACCTTACGATTGGCCTCATTGATCTGCAGTGGTCCGCTTTACCCCTGGTCTCAGCCACACACCCAGGGAGTCTGCGCGTTGCTCTGGTGGTGTGAGTGTTTAAGAGCACGTGACTGATGGCAGGAGAATCCCCCTTTTGGGATGAAAAGCCAGTCACAAATGCAAGCTGTTTTGATGATGAGTTGGGATGATTTGATGTTTCTGTCCTGCTGTGGACTGTGTTTGTTAGGTGTTCACAATGTACGACTGTCACACGTGGTGTGTTTTTCTTTCCTCTGAAACCACAAAAGATGATGGGAGAACTTCCTGCCTTCTAGCATGGAAAGATTACTATAGCTGCATGAATTGTTTTAATGCGATACGCAGGGAGATGGTTCCTGTTGCAGGCAAACTGGTCTTCCACTTCTGGTCCCCAGGAGAGTGGTCATCAAACAAAATTCTCTGAGGAGCACCTGACAAAGATGGTCAGGTGTCAGGACACACCTGACAGAGGAAACAGGAAAATTTAAGAGAAAAGATTTTTTCTCTCTTTGCGAAAGTACAGATGAGAAGTTTGAGGGGGGGTAGGGGGAGGGATGGGGAAGGGGGGGGGATCATAGTAGATAATCGGTAATGCAAGAGAAGAGATTTGAGTTGGAGGAGGAGAACTTGGGATGCCCTTCACAACTCTGAAGTGAAGCCTGAAGAAGACTACAGTAGTAAGAATAATGAACTGGGAAATGCTAGAAAAGATTTGACCGTTTTTCTCATATCTGTGGAGTCTTTGCCCTAGCTAAGGAGTAAAAAAAGTGATTTTTCAGAACCCTCATAAACGCTGTGCTTCTAATGATGCTTTGCTTGTTGCATATATACCTAAGGAGGGGAACTGCAAATCTATAATGCTTCCAGAATGGGGCTGCTTGGAGAGGATGTGCTTCGGCTACCTGGTAGCCTCAGGCTCATTGCTGGTGCTGAGGCAGAAGGTCTAATGCAGCCAGCCCAGAGCCCATTAGCTTTGCCAGGGGGCACGAAAGAATATCTGGTCTGGCATGGTAGGAGTAGGAATTTGATTAGGAAAATGCCTTGAGGCAAGCGGCTACAAGAGCCCCAGCAGGGCTTTCCTGGATACTTGTGCACCAGAGAGTGCTCAGGGTGAGCCTTCCCGATTCCAGGAGATTGTAATAAACTCCGCATAGTGCTCTAAAGCCAAGACTAGAAAGAATCGAGCTGCCGATTGCAGGAAGGGACGTTTTGTTCCCAGAACTACACGGCTTCACTAAGTGTGACCTGTTCTTGCTCTGACATGACAAATTTCAGCCTGAGAGACGCCCTGGGTGACCTAATCCAGTATACCCTCATTTTAACGAGTGGTAATCACAAAACCTGGCAATAATTGTCCTGATTTTCTGAGGAGCATAGTATTGCAGTGCCCACTGATTTCAAAGTAAGATTAATCTTCCAGGGCAGCAGGTTGTTGTTATCCTGACATAATGGCAGCCTGTATATCAGACCTGCAGATTGGTACTTTGGAGATCCAGAGCTCTTCTCCTGACTGTGATTTTTACAGTTTTTCTTTCCAGACATGCCTTTGCCAAAGAAAGATGGTAGAAGACTGCTGAGATGCCTACGAATCACAGAATCACCGAATCACTGAATGTTAGGGATTGGAAGGGACCTTGAAAGATCGTCTGGTCCAATGCCCCTGCCGGAGCAGGAGCAGCTAGATCAGGTCACACAGGAACGCGTCCAGGCAGCTTTGGAATGCCTCTGGAGAAGGAAACTCCACATCCCCCCTGTGCAGCCTGTTCCGGTGTTCTGTCACCATCACCATAAAAAAGTTTTGTCTCGCATTTAAGTGGAACCTCCTATGTTCCAGCACGCACCCAGTGCCCCCTGTCCTACTGTTAGATGTCGCTGAGAAGAGCCTGGCTCCGTCCTCCTGACACTCTCCCTTTACATATTTATAAACATTAAGAAGGTCACCCCTCAGTCTCCTCTTCTCCAACTAAAGAGACCCAGCTCCCTCAGCCTTTCCTCAAAAGGGAGACGCTCCACTCCCTTTATCACCCTTGTGGCTCTGTGCTGGACTCTCTCAAGCAGTTCCCTGTCCTTCTGGAACTGGGGGGCCCAGAACTGGACGCAATATTGCAGATGTGGTCTCACTAGGGCAGAGTAGAGGGGGAGGAGAACCTCTCTCGACCTACTAACCACAGCCCTGCTAATACACCCCAGGATGCCATTGGCCTTCTTGGCCACAAGGGCACAGTGCTGGCTCATGGTCAGCCAGCTCTCCGCCAGGACACCCACGTCCCTTCCCCCTTTGCTGCTCTCCAGCAGGGCAGTCCCCAACTTATCCTGGTGTCTGGGGTTGTTCTTGCCCCGATGCAGGGCTCTACACTTGCCCTCGTTATATTTCATGAAGTTTCTCCCCGCCTGATGCTCCAACCTGTTGAGACAGGCAGCAAAAGTTCAGACAAGTCTGTTAGTTTTGAGTCACTTCATCTCTTTATTGTCAACTTGTTGTGCATTACTGCACAACACAGAGACTGTGACGCTTGCGTCTTCGTTCTTCAGGCCGGATTCTGTTGTTTTGAACCCTTGCGCATCCTCCACCAGAAAAGCAGCCCCTTCCTGGTTTGGACGCCTTTGAGAATGGTGTAGGTTCCTGTGGATGTCGTTGATGGCCTTAATTCTGGAAGCCGCACGAGTGCTTCTGCTTTTGGGTTGTCTCAGTGGCTCCCTCATCTGCGGCTCCCCAGGCTTAGGGAGCTGCTCCTCTGAACAGATGTCGCCTTTGTGAACCTTTGGGATTTCTTGCTCACAGACACTTTGAACTGGCAGCCCAGCAGCTCCTTGGTGACGTGGCCGTCTTACAGAATGTGCATGGCTCTTGATGATCGCATTCATGGCTCTCATTCTGGCAAGAGCAGACGGCATGGTGCTTTTGGGCTGGTGCAGTGCTTCGCTCGGCAGTGCCAGTGGAATTGTCTGGTCCGGACAGCCCTCGACATTTTGACGCTTGTCTTCGTTTGTCCTCAAGTTGAGAGTTTCTGTGCATCTGAGGAACTGGTGACAGAAAACATAGCCTTTTAGAGACTGAAAGCAGGGAAAGAAGAGGCTTCCTTCATCAGAGAAGGAAAGGAAAAGCAGAAGCGTTTGAGTTCAACTTTCAGTTGTGTTTGTCATGTAATAGAAGTACTTGCTGAATTACAGGTTGTACTAAATACCACCTTGTGTGCCCGTCATTGCTAAGCTCCGTATATTCCTACTGCTTTCACAGGTTGCATTTTCAGTTGCAACTACATGGTAAAAATAGAAATTCAGACTGTATTTGACAGACTGATGTCTACTCTTACTATAAAGGCACAGACCTTGCCATCTGGTACAGATGTTGCAGTCTCTCTGTCTATGGGAACAGCGTTTTCCTCTGCTGTCCTTTCCGTCTGATGGTCACACACCTCTGTGGAAGTCTTTGGGACCTCCACGTCCATAGCTGCATTGCTTACTGCAATGGAAAGAATAATAATTACTATTATTATTAACAAAAAAAAAAAAGTAAATGAACAACGGACAATATGAAGAGAAGAAATACGTAGGAAATGGATGGAAGAAGTGTTGAGGGACACGTTATCTATGGCCTGCTGTTTTGCCGTACCTGAATTGCCTGAATGTCAGGGCTCGCACAGGACTGAGGTCTTTGTGTTAACCGAGCGCGTGAATTCTAATACCAGGACTAGACCGCAGAAGCAGCGCCTCTACACCGTGCTCATGGTGTCCAGGCCTGTTCCGCCTGGCTATAAATTGAGCCTTTATCATCCACAGTTTCGGCTATACAGGGGCAAGGGTTTGCGTGTGTCTTCAGACATCTCTTAAAATGCCCCGCTCTTTCCAGCAGCTCAGCACAAATTGGAAGCTACCTCCTTCTGCCAAACTCCTCTCTGTGTACCAGCACGGAAAGCTGTTTCTTAGGTCCCACTGAGACCAATGAATGTGCTTAGCTGAGGAAGGAGGCACTGAACAACTTGGAGCAATGTCCTGTATCTGTATCCTAAAAGCAGCCCCACGTTTGTGCCAGTAAAGACAGTTGCCAAGAACTTGGTTTGTCGTGCTCCTTTGGGAGCCGTTACTCTCAAGCCACTTCTTACCTGCTTCATCAGTATGCCGGGTGAGTGTAGAAGCCCCGTTTGTCTCTGGAGTCACTTGCTCCCCGAGAGAAACCTGTGCACAAAACCTTCACGTTACTGCGGGATTTAGTGCAACATGGAAGAATACTCCATATTTCGGCTGCTGTCTTTGAAACATCACAGAGAAGTCTGAGTGGGAAGCCCCATTCATTACCACATCCAAACAACCCTGTCTAGGACACTGTTTTAAAAACATACCTGCCAAATGGTATAATCTGTTAATTGATAAACTTACCTCTTTGCTTGGAAAGGCTTCTAGTGGGGCTTCTTTGGAGCTCGTCGCACTGCACTCAGCTTCCCTGGTGCTGCTTGATAGTGGGAGCTGAGTGGTTCTTGAGGTCTCCTGAAAACAAATACAAAGAATCACGTAATTAACAGTAATCTGGATTTGTGTTTCTGCCTGTGAAGGGCTGTCACAAATCAGTTCTACTTTAACAGATGTTAAGCCCAAATGGTTCCTTTATGGCAGCGTACCGTGATGATTTAGGGGATTACGAGCACCACAAGGAACCCATGTGATGAGAAGTTTGAACCGTTAAAGTTAGGTGAGGCTCGAGGAGGGCGAGTTGAAAAGAAAATGGGGTGCAAATTTTTCCAGGGACACCGGGAATGGTGAATCCTGGAATCAAGCAAATAGTGTTATTTTCCTCTCGAGCTCTTTAACAGGGGAAACCTAATTTGTTAGTATTCAAAATGCCATTGTTACCTCTGCAGCTTTGTGCTGGTGCTGGGAGTGAGCAAAGGTGGTCATTGAAGGGGTCATCTGCCCATTCTCAAAGTGTTTCCTCACTGCAGCCAGGCCCCCGGGCACAGTGCAGGACTTGATTTCCTCTGAGGTCTAGAGGGATCAAATAAGGCCAGGTGTTTTCCATTTGCAGTAAGAACATACCATCCATTTCAACAAGGAAGGGCAAGGTGTTATAGGGTGTAAATGAAGCAGTTCATAGGTTCTCAACACAGTTCGGTTGGGTCAGGCTTCCTCCAGTTCTTCCTTTTGGGGAGAGAGAGCTAACAGCACCATTGCTGGCAGTGTTGGGAGGAGGGAATTGGAACCTTCTTGGCCCAAAGAACTGCAGGAATCTGTTCCAAATACACAAGGGCAATTAGGAAATCAAGAAGCCAGTGGGCAGGAATTGCGTGGTTTGAAAACACCTGGACTCTGAAGGCGAGCGTGGCTGGTGGCTGCTTCCCTCAGGTGGCTTCTGGGCTACCTGAGCACCCATAGCTGAGCTGTTTTATCATGCGGTAATTTCAAATTCTTCAGTTCGAGCAGCAAGAGCTCTAAAGTCACTGTGCTCCTGAACAGGATTTTATTATTCGGCGATAGAGAATAGTTGTTGTGGTAAGGAAACTGCCTTGTTTTGTCATCACAGGATAACCGTGTTGCTGATCTCTCTCTCACCCATGATCCTCATACATGAAGTTCAGGCAAAGGTGGACTGAAAGGAAGAGCACGTCCACGAAATAACGGGGATTGTCCAAAAGACCAAAGGCATCTAGCGTGAAAAACCTCTTTTGGTAGAGAGAGAGACTGATGGATGACTATGTTTGCTCTATAGGTTTCCTAATTTGGGATTTAAATTTTCATCCACCCTATGATCCACCTGATAGCTTGCTTGTAGAAATAAAGATGGTTACGATCTGTCCCTGGGCAAAGCAAACGTAGAATTAAGAAGATATTGAGACATTGGTATCTTACATTGGCAAAGCGGTTGCTGTTCTCTGCCTTTGACACCGCAGCCTGATACAGAGCCATTTTGTCTTTCAAGGAGACATTCTCCTGGAATTCCGTCAGTGTATTGCCGGTGTTGGGAGGGCTCTCTTCTGGAAGTCCTCCTACAGCTTTGCAGCCACCCACTGCAACCACAAAGAGACGTCATAGTTGGGGAGAGGGAGATGGGTGCATGTGTTTCAAAGCTTGAAAGAAAAGCAGTAAGCAAAACAAACAGTATTGCCAACATTTTACCCACTGTGTCGTCGCACTTTTACTTTACAGCACATCAAGTACGGAGCATTTGATTTGTGGAAACCAGAATGCCTTTAACTAATAAAAGTTAACGCATTGTTACCAAAGCAACGCACTGCTAAATCCAAACTATCTTCACCAAAGAAGAAAATGAAGATACCACTTTTTTGTAATTGATGGATGCTGCCCATAGTTTTGATATCCTATTTGTAATTTGGGCTGTCTTCATCAAAAGTTATCTTCTCAAAACATAAGACACCATTCTGTTGTGTTTTGCTCAACAAGTATTTAATGGCATCAGGCACTGCTCCATAATGCAACAGACAAAATGGAGAAGGCTAGAAAGCTTGTTTTGCACTGAGAAGAACACCACGTTCTCTCCCTGGGCGGCCTGGGGGCTGCCCTGATGAGGTGAGTGTGCTTGCCCCTTGCCACCTCAGAGACGGAGCGCATTGAACTAAAGGGAGAAATCCGATCCAAGTGGTAAGGCTAACCTTCAGTGTTGGTGGTCTGTCCATTGCCTGAGGACATCTTCTCAAAGATTGCCCTCCCCCGTTTCACGCTGGACATTTCCATGAGAGAAATGTCTGTCTGGCTCCCAGGCTGAGTGGCCAGTGCTGGTGGCAGTGAGCTTTTGCCACTTTCCGCTTCCTGTTGGAAGACATGGAGGGGATGTGAGTTAGAAGCTACTGGGAGGAGCCAGGTAGGGCTTTCAGGGGGCAGAAAGGATATGAAGAGGCAGCAGATTGGAAGGGGGTGCTGTTGTGGCAGTAGTGTTCTCCGAGTCCTCAGTGAGAGCGCGGGAATCCTTTTCAGCTGCGGAACCTGCGTGCACTCACCTTCCTGCCACCCAGGGTCTCAAAGTGGCTCTGCAGCTCCTTGACAGAGATGGGGAAGGTCTCAGTCCGGCGAGGGCCACCCAGGGTGACGTCCGCCCTCCCGCTGTCTGCCGCAGCTTCGTCCACGGTGCTGCCTGGGCTGGCTTGCTCTGGTGCCAGGGACCGTGGGGCTGGCAAGCGTTGGAAGGCCGGGCTGGGTGCCAGAGCACTGGCGGACTCCCATCTCTTCGTGAGGAGCTTCACAGAGCTCTTCTGCACGGTCAAGTCGGGCAGCTCCATCGCGCCCTGCCAATGCAACGGGTACCTCATGACATAGCTTGTATTTCAGACTGAGCTTCCGTCTGCGTTGTTCGCTTGTGGGCACTTTACTTTTGCTCTCTTTGTTTTGGGACAAATCTTTAACCAGGGTTTGAGTGGTCTGCAGTATTTCACGGGGGAAGAAGAAGCACTGCAGAAGCGCTAGGTTTCTGCAACCCAAGGGTACTCATGAAGGAAATTCCCTTGGGGCATGGGGAATACGAAAACCCAAAGAGGTATGGAGCTGGGCTTCAATGACCTTTAGCATTTCACACCGCCTTTGCCGACTGTACTTCCTAACTTTTGCTGGCCACTTCTAAAGTTATCATGCTTAAAACGTGCCGGAGGAAGGCACAAACTAAGGGCTTGGCTGCTTTTTGCTCGATGGCCATGCTGGGCAGGAAGGCAGAGGGATGCGAGAGGGAGAACCAGAAGCTGCTTCAGTTCTTCCCTCTGTCTGGTGACTAATATTCACTGGCCACGGTACTAGAGGATCTCTTCTCCACTAAAGACTCCCTGAAAGTGCACGTGAGAGCTAGCTGCACGCTTCTGACACTGTCACTGGAAGAGCTTGCAGTTTTTCTTCTGCAAGTAAGCAGAGCCACAAGTATCTGAAGCATTCTTTTTTTTTTTTTTTTTTCATTTGCCCCCTCTCGCCCACTTATCACACAAACAGTATCAGGCTTTGCGCTAGACCACCTTCGTCCAAAAAAGTGCATGAACTTGTGTATTCGTAAGGAGCTAATCTTACCGCTTGGCTCTTCTCAGTTGAATTTTCCTTCTGTGACTCTGCTGCACACATTGCGTGCCTGTTGAAAGGAAGGCAAATGTAAACATTCTCTTATTCACCGCTCTCATTTGACTAACGAATGTGAAGCTAGATCGACAGTTCACAGTATGCATTGGAGAAAAGCCTCGTCCTACCTCGTCCGTCACAATCTCACTTCCAAGAAGTGATGGCCGCAGGAAGAGGCGCCGCCTTTTAACCTGCGTGTCTTCATGGTGAGCACACAATCAGTCCACAGTGTCCAGGTTACCGTCTCCACGCGTGGGCATACGGAAACCAAGGCAACCAAGCCAGCCTCCTGGCTTTCCTTACCCCAAAATTCCGAGCAGAGACTCCCCGGGACAGAATCTGTTGTTGGTGCACAACCTCTCCCAGAAAGAACTTGGTGTCCTGAGGGACAAGTTCTTGGGCAGACCGTTGTGGTAGATAATAAAAGCCCTCAAACACAGAGAGCACTGGTTTTTCGTTTTTATTCTCCGCTACACAGCTAACTTCAAATTCTCTCTTAGAGCTAACTGGCAGAATTGTTTGACCAGCTCTAGCATGCCGTGCTTGGTTTTCTTTCATGTACGCATGTTGGTGGTTTTGGGGTGTGTTTGTTTCTTTTCTGGTAGCTAAGAGAAATACCAAAATGTTGGGTAATTTACCCTTGGGGGCGTTCTCTCTTCCCGTAGTATGGAGCAGACTTCTGACTTTCAGGCTACAGCTCCTTGGCCAACCAAACTTTTGAAGGACTCTCTAGTAGGCCAACCCGTTTAGTGAGCTAGTCCTTCTCTAGAGGCACTTATGTATCTTCCTCTGGAAAAGGATCGGGTGGAACTCGGCTGCCCACCTGAGTAAAACCACCACATCTTTAGAAGGCGACACTGAAGAAGTAATCTTACAGTGATCCTATTTGATATCTTTCATATGTAAATACTGAAAAAATATTTTCATGTGCTCATTACTAGCCACAGATTTGACACACTTCAGCTGGAGTGTAAATCCTTCTGAAGGAATCATTTGCTCAAAAGGGGGTTTGTATGGAGGAAAGATGCACTCTGATAGTACAGCCTCACCTATAGGCAGGAAAGTTCTTGTCAAAAGTAAGATGCAAATACAGCAGTGACTGTTTTGTCAGGAAGGCAGTGAAGTTGTCCTGAGGGACTTTGCTGATAGCTGAGTTAGCTGCTGGCTGGCCGCTTCAGCCAGAGAAGATGCTCTTGCCCCTTGTTGGGCTGCAGGCCTACGAAGCCTGTTGCCCCAGGGCACCACCAGACTTGTGCAGCTGTGGCTCAGGGTCCCAGAGGCTCCTTAGCACCGTGCCGGTAGGGATGCTGTGGGAAAGGAAGGACTGGCAAAGGCTTACACTCACGCACAGCCTTCACTCACGCACGCTCACACACCATTTGTGCTCGCTCTCTTGCTGTCCTGTGCACCCACTCTTTCCAGGAGCTTTCCATTCTAGGTGGTTGTCCGTCTCCAGAGCTTGGAGATGGACTCTTGTTGGGGCAGAGGCCAGAAGGCTGCATTTGTTGGTTCCTTCTAACATCTGCAAGCAGAGTTTCTGAGGTTGAGGAGGAACAGGTAGTTTTCTGCTGACGGGAAGCAACTTGTGCAAGGGTCTGTGGACCTTACGATTGGCCTCATTGATCTGCAGTGGTCCGCTTTACCCCTGGTCTCAGCCACACACCCAGGGAGTCTGCGCGTTGCTCTGGTGGTGTGAGTGTTTAAGAGCACGTGACTGATGGCAGGAGAATCCCCCTTTTGGGATGAAAAGCCAGTCACAAATGCAAGCTGTTTTGATGATGAGTTGGGATGATTTGATGTTTCTGTCCTGCTGTGGACTGTGTTTGTTAGGTGTTCACAATGTACGACTGTCACACGTGGTGTGTTTTTCTTTCCTCTGAAACCACAAAAGATGATGGGAGAACTTCCTGCCTTCTAGCATGGAAAGATTACTATAGCTGCATGAATTGTTTTAATGCGATACGCAGGGAGATGGTTCCTGTTGCAGGCAAACTGGTCTTCCACTTCTGGTCCCCAGGAGAGTGGTCATCAAACAAAATTCTCTGAGGAGCACCTGACAAAGATGGTCAGGTGTCAGGACACACCTGACAGAGGAAACAGGAAAATTTAAGAGAAAAGATTTTTTCTCTCTTTGCGAAAGTACAGATGAGAAGTTTGAGGGGGGGTAGGGGGAGGGATGGGGAAGGGGGGGGGATCATAGTAGATAATCGGTAATGCAAGAGAAGAGATTTGAGTTGGAGGAGGAGAACTTGGGATGCCCTTCACAACTCTGAAGTGAAGCCTGAAGAAGACTACAGTAGTAAGAATAATGAACTGGGAAATGCTAGAAAAGATTTGACCGTTTTTCTCATATCTGTGGAGTCTTTGCCCTAGCTAAGGAGTAAAAAAAGTGATTTTTCAGAACCCTCATAAACGCTGTGCTTCTAATGATGCTTTGCTTGTTGCATATATACCTAAGGAGGGGAACTGCAAATCTATAATGCTTCCAGAATGGGGCTGCTTGGAGAGGATGTGCTTCGGCTACCTGGTAGCCTCAGGCTCATTGCTGGTGCTGAGGCAGAAGGTCTAATGCAGCCAGCCCAGAGCCCATTAGCTTTGCCAGGGGGCACGAAAGAATATCTGGTCTGGCATGGTAGGAGTAGGAATTTGATTAGGAAAATGCCTTGAGGCAAGCGGCTACAAGAGCCCCAGCAGGGCTTTCCTGGATACTTGTGCACCAGAGAGTGCTCAGGGTGAGCCTTCCCGATTCCAGGAGATTGTAATAAACTCCGCATAGTGCTCTAAAGCCAAGACTAGAAAGAATCGAGCTGCCGATTGCAGGAAGGGACGTTTTCTTCCCAGAACTACACGGCTTCACTAAGTGTGACCTGTTCTTGCTCTGACATGACAAATTTCAGCCTGAGAGACGCCCTGGGTGACCTAATCCAGTATACCCTCATTTTAACGAGTGGTAATCACAAAACCTGGCAATAATTGTCCTGATTTTCTGAGGAGCATAGTATTGCAGTGCCCACTGATTTCAAAGTAAGATTAATCTTCCAGGGCAGCAGGTTGTTGTTATCCTGACATAATGGCAGCCTGTATATCAGACCTGCAGATTGGTACTTTGGAGATCCAGAGCTCTTCTCCTGACTGTGATTTTTACAGTTTTTCTTTCCAGACATGCCTTTGCCAAAGAAAGATGGTAGAAGACTGCTGAGATGCCTACGAATCACAGAATCACCGAATCACTGAATGTTAGGGATTGGAAGGGACCTTGAAAGATCGTCTGGTCCAATGCCCCTGCCGGAGCAGGAGCAGCTAGATCAGGTCACACAGGAACGCGTCCAGGCAGCTTTGGAATGCCTCTGGAGAAGGAAACTCCACATCCCCCCTGTGCAGCCTGTTCCGGTGTTCTGTCACCATCACCATAAAAAAGTTTTGTCTCGCATTTAAGTGGAACCTCCTATGTTCCAGCACGCACCCAGTGCCCCCTGTCCTACTGTTAGATGTCGCTGAGAAGAGCCTGGCTCCGTCCTCCTGACACTCTCCCTTTACATATTTATAAACATTAAGAAGGTCACCCCTCAGTCTCCTCTTCTCCAACTAAAGAGACCCAGCTCCCTCAGCCTTTCCTCAAAAGGGAGACGCTCCACTCCCTTTATCACCCTTGTGGCTCTGTGCTGGACTCTCTCAAGCAGTTCCCTGTCCTTCTGGAACTGGGGGGCCCAGAACTGGACGCAATATTGCAGATGTGGTCTCACTAGGGCAGAGTAGAGGGGGAGGAGAACCTCTCTCGACCTACTAACCACAGCCCTGCTAATACACCCCAGGATGCCATTGGCCTTCTTGGCCACAAGGGCACAGTGCTGGCTCATGGTCAGCCAGCTCTCCGCCAGGACACCCACGTCCCTTCCCCCTTTGCTGCTCTCCAGCAGGGCAGTCCCCAACTTATCCTGGTGTCTGGGGTTGTTCTTGCCCCGATGCAGGGCTCTACACTTGCCCTCGTTATATTTCATGAAGTTTCTCCCCGCCTGATGCTCCAACCTGTTGAGACAGGCAGCAAAAGTTCAGACAAGTCTGTTAGTTTTGAGTCACTTCATCTCTTTATTGTCAGCTTGTTGTGCATTACTGCACAACACAGAGACTGTGACGCTTGCGTCTTCGTTCTTCAGGCCGGATTCTGTTGTTTTGAACCCTTGCGCATCCTCCACCAGAAAAGCAGCCCCTTCCTGGTTTGGACGCCTTTGAGAATGGTGTAGGTTCCTGTGGATGTCGTTGATGGCCTTAATTCTGGAAGCCGCACGAGTGCTTCTGCTTTTGGGTTGTCTCAGTGGCTCCCTCATCTGCGGCTCCCCAGGCTTAGGGAGCTGCTCCTCTGAACAGATGTCGCCTTTGTGAACCTTTGGGATTTCTTGCTCACAGACACTTTGAACTGGCAGCCCAGCAGCTCCTTGGTGACGTGGCCGTCTTACAGAATGTGCATGGCTCTTGATGATCGCATTCATGGCTCTCATTCTGGCAAGAGCAGACGGCATGGTGCTTTTGGGCTGGTGCAGTGCTTCGCTCGGCAGTGCCAGTGGAATTGTCTGGTCCGGACAGCCCTCGACATTTTGACGCTTGTCTTCGTTTGTCCTCAAGTTGAGAGTTTCTGTGCATCTGAGGAACTGGTGACAGAAAACATAGCCTTTTAGAGACTGAAAGCAGGGAAAGAAGAGGCTTCCTTCATCAGAGAAGGAAAGGAAAAGCAGAAGCGTTTGAGTTCAACTTTCAGTTGTGTTTGTCATGTAATAGAAGTACTTGCTGAATTACAGGTTGTACTAAATACCACCTTGTGTGCCCGTCATTGCTAAGCTCCGTATATTCCTACTGCTTTCACAGGTTGCATTTTCAGTTGCAACTACATGGTAAAAATAGAAATTCAGACTGTATTTGACAGACTGATGTCTACTCTTACTATAAAGGCACAGACCTTGCCATCTGGTACAGATGTTGCAGTCTCTCTGTCTATGGGAACAGCGTTTTCCTCTGCTGTCCTTTCCGTCTGATGGTCACACACCTCTGTGGAAGTCTTTGGGACCTCCACGTCCATAGCTGCATTGCTTACTGCAATGGAAAGAATAATAATTACTATTATTACTAACAAAAAAAAAAAAGTAAATGAACAACGGACAATATGAAGAGAAGAAATACGTAGGAAATGGATGGAAGAAGTGTTGAGGGACACGTTATCTATGGCCTGCTGTTTTGCCGTACCTGAATTGCCTGAATGTCAGGGCTCGCACAGGACTGAGGTCTTTGTGTTAACCGAGCGCGTGAATTCTAATACCAGGACTAGACCGCAGAAGCAGCGCCTCTACACCGTGCTCATGGTGTCCAGGCCTGTTCCGCCTGGCTATAAATTGAGCCTTTATCATCCACAGTTTCGGCTATACAGGGGCAAGGGTTTGCGTGTGTCTTCAGACATCTCTTAAAATGCCCCGCTCTTTCCAGCAGCTCAGCACAAATTGGAAGCTACCTCCTTCTGCCAAACTCCTCTCTGTGTACCAGCACGGAAAGCTGTTTCTTAGGTCCCACTGAGACCAATGAATGTGCTTAGCTGAGGAAGGAGGCACTGAACAACTTGGAGCAATGTCCTGTATCTGTATCCTAAAAGCAGCCCCACGTTTGTGCCAGTAAAGACAGTTGCCAAGAACTTGGTTTGTCGTGCTCCTTTGGGAGCCGTTACTCTCAAGCCACTTCTTACCTGCTTCATCAGTATGCCGGGTGAGTGTAGAAGCCCCGTTTGTCTCTGGAGTCACTTGCTCCCCGAGAGAAACCTGTGCACAAAACCTTCACGTTACTGCGGGATTTAGTGCAACATGGAAGAATACTCCATATTTCGGCTGCTGTCTTTGAAACATCACAGAGAAGTCTGAGTGGGAAGCCCCATTCATTACCACATCCAAACAACCCTGTCTAGGACACTGTTTTAAAAACATACCTGCCAAATGGTATAATCGTTAATTGATAAACTTACCTCTTTGCTTGGAAAGGCTTCTAGTGGGGCTTCTTTGGAGCTCGTCGCACTGCACTCAGCTTCCCTGGTGCTGCTTGATAGTGGGAGCTGAGTGGTTCTTGAGGTCTCCTGAAAACAAATACAAAGAATCACGTAATTAACAGTAATCTGGATTTGTGTTTCTGCCTGTGAAGGGCTGTCACAAATCAGTTCTACTTTAACAGATGTTAAGCCCAAATGGTTCCTTTATGGCAGTGTACCGTGATGATTTAGGGGATTACGAGCGCCACAAGGAACCCATGTGATGAGAAGTTTGAACCGTTAAAGTTAGGTGAGGCTCGAGGAGGGCGAGTTGAAAAGAAAATGGGGTGCAAATTTTTCCAGGGACACCGGGAATGGTGAATCCTGGAATCAAGCAAATAGTGTTATTTTCCTCTCGAGCTCTTTAACAGGGGAAACCTAATTTGTTAGTATTCAAAATGCCATTGTTACCTCTGCAGCTTTGTGCTGGTGCTGGGAGTGAGCAAAGGTGGTCATTGAAGGGGTCATCTGCCCATTCTCAAAGTGTTTCCTCACTGCAGCCAGGCCCCCGGGCACAGTGCAGGACTTGATTTCCTCTGAGGTCTAGAGGGATCAAATAAGGCCAGGTGTTTTCCATTTGCAGTAAGAACATACCATCCATTTCAACAAGGAAGGGCAAGGTGTTATAGGGTGTAAATGAAGCAGTTCATATGTTCTCAACACAGTTCGGTTGGGTCAGGCTTCCTCCAGTTCTTCCTTTTGGGGAGAGAGAGCTAACAGCACCATTGCTGGCAGTGTTGGGAGGAGGGAATTGGAACCTTCTTGGCCCAAAGAACTGCAGGAATCTGTTCCAAATACACAAGGGCAATTAGGAAATCAAGAAGCCAGTGGGCAGGAATTGCGTGGTTTGAAAACACCTGGACTCTGAAGGCGAGCGTGGCTGGTGGCTGCTTCCCTCAGGTGGCTTCTGGGCTACCTGAGCACCCATAGCTGAGCTGTTTTATCATGCGGTAATTTCAAATTCTTCAGTTCGAGCAGCAAGAGCTCTAAAGTCACTGTGCTCCTGAACAGGATTTTATTATTTGGCGATAGAGAATAGTTGTTGTGGTAAGGAAACTGCCTTGTTTTGTCATCACAGGATAACCGTGTTGCTGATCTCTCTCTCACCCATGATCCTCATACATGAAGTTCAGGCAAAGGTGGACTGAAAGGAAGAGCACGTCCACGAAATAACGGGGATTGTCCAAAAGACCAAAGGCATCTAGCGTGAAAAACCTCTTTTGGTAGAGAGAGAGACTGATGGATGACTATGTTTGCTCTATAGGTTTCCTAATTTGGGATTTAAATTTTCATCCACCCTATGATCCACCTGATAGCTTGCTTGTAGAAATAAAGATGGTTACGATCTGTCCCTGGGCAAAGCAAACGTAGAATTAAGAAGATATGGAGACATTGGTATCTTACATTGGCAAAGCGGTTGCTGTTCTCTGCCTTTGACACCGCAGCCTGATACAGAGCCATTTTGTCTTTCAAGGAGACATTCTCCTGGAATTCCGTCAGTGTATTGCCGGTGTTGGGAGGGCTCTCTTCTGGAAGTCCTCCTACAGCTTTGCAGCCACCCACTGCAACCACAAAGAGACGTCATAGTTGGGGAGAGGGAGATGGGTGCATGTGTTTCAAAGCTTGAAAGAAAAGCAGTAAGCAAAACAAACAGTATTGCCAACATTTTACCCACTGTGTCGTCGCACTTTTACTTTACAGCACATCAAGTACGGAGCATTTGATTTGTGGAAACCAGAATGCCTTTAACTAATAAAAGTTAACGCATTGTTACCAAAGCAACGCACTGCTAAATCCAAACTATCTTCACCAAAGAAGAAAATGAAGATACCACTTTTTTGTAATTGATGGATGCTGCCCATAGTTTTGATATCCTATTTGTAATTTGGGCTGTCTTCATCAAAAGTTATCTTCTCAAAACATAAGACACCATTCTGTTGTGTTTTGCTCAACAAGTATTTAATGGCATCAGGCACTGCTCCATAATGCAACAGACAAAATGGAGAAGGCTAGAAAGCTTGTTTTGCACTGAGAAGAACACCACGTTCTCTCCCTGGGCGGCCTGGGGGCTGCCCTGATGAGGTGAGTGTGCTTGCCCCTTGCCACCTCAGAGACGGAGCGCATTGAACTAAAGGGAGAAATCCGATCCAAGTGGTAAGGCTAACCTTCAGTGTTGGTGGTCTGTCCATTGCCTGAGGACATCTTCTCAAAGATTGCCCTCCCCCGTTTCACGCTGGACATTTCCATGAGAGAAATGTCTGTCTGGCTCCCAGGCTGAGTGGCCAGTGCTGGTGGCAGTGAGCTTTTGCCACTTTCCGCTTCCTGTTGGAAGACATGGAGGGGATGTGAGTTAGAAGCTACTGGGAGGAGCCAGGTAGGGCTTTCAGGGGGCAGAAAGGATATGAAGAGGCAGCAGATTGGAAGGGGGTGCTGTTGTGGCAGTAGTGTTCTCCGAGTCCTCAGTGAGAGCGCGGGAATCCTTTTCAGCTGCGGAACCTGCGTGCACTCACCTTCCTGCCACCCAGGGTCTCAAAGTGGCTCTGCAGCTCCTTGACAGAGATGGGGAAGGTCTCAGTCCGGCGAGGGCCACCCAGGGTGACGTCCGCCCTCCCGCTGTCTGCCGCAGCTTCGTCCACGGTGCTGCCTGGGCTGGCTTGCTCTGGTGCCAGGGACCGTGGGGCTGGCAAGCGTTGGAAGGCCGGGCTGGGTGCCAGAGCACTGGCGGACTCCCATCTCTTCGTGAGGAGCTTCACAGAGCTCTTCTGCACGGTCAAGTCGGGCAGCTCCATCGCGCCCTGCCAATGCAACGGGTACCTCATGACATAGCTTGTATTTCAGACTGAGCTTCCGTCTGCGTTGTTCGCTTGTGGGCACTTTACTTTTGCTCTCTTTGTTTTGGGACAAATCTTTAACCAGGGTTTGAGTGGTCTGCAGTATTTCACGGGGGAAGAAGAAGCACTGGAGAAGCGCTAGGTTTCTGCAACCCAAGGGTACTCATGAAGGAAATTCCCTTGGGGCATGGGGAATACGAAAACCCAAAGAGGTATGGAGCTGGGCTTCAATGACCTTTAGCATTTCACACCGCCTTTGCCGACTGTACTTCCTAACTTTTGCTGGCCACTTCTAAAGTTATCATGCTTAAAACGTGCCGGAGGAAGGCACAAACTAAGGGCTTGGCTGCTTTTTGCTCGATGGCCATGCTGGGCAGGAAGGCAGAGGGATGCGAGAGGGAGAACCAGAAGCTGCTTCAGTTCTTCCCTCTGTCTGGTGACTAATAGTCACTGGCCACGGTACTAGAGGATCTCTTCTCCACTAAAGACTCCCTGAAAGTGCACGTGAGAGCTAGCTGCACGCTTCTGACACTGTCACTGGAAGAGCTTGCAGTTTTTCTTCTGCAAGTAAGCAGAGCCACAAGTATCTGAAGCATTCTTTTTTTTTTTTTTTTTTCATTTGCCCCCTCTCGCCCACTTATCACACAAACAGTATCAGGCTTTGCGCTAGACCACCTTCGTCCAAAAAAGTGCATGAACTTGTGTATTCGTAAGGAGCTAATCTTACCGCTTGGCTCTTCTCAGTTGAATTTTCCTTCTGTGACTCTGCTGCACACATTGCGTGCCTGTTGAAAGGAAGGCAAATGTAAACATTCTCTTATTCACCGCTCTCATTTGACTAACGAATGTGAAGCTAGATCGACAGTTCACAGTATGCATTGGAGAAAAGCCTCGTCCTACCTCGTCCGTCACAATCTCACTTCCAAGAAGTGATGGCCGCAGGAAGAGGCGCCGCCTTTTAACCTGCGTGTCTTCATGGTGAGCACACAATCAGTCCACAGCGTCCAGGTTACCGTCTCCACGCGTGGGCATACGGAAACCAAGGCAACCAAGCCAGCCTCCTGGCTTTCCTTACCCCAAAATTCCGAGCAGAGACTCCCCGGGACAGAATCTGTTGTTGGTGCACAACCTCTCCCAGAAAGAACTTGGTGTCCTGAGGGACAAGTTCTTGGGCAGACCGTTGTGGTAGATAATAAAAGCCCTCAAACACAGAGAGCACTGGTTTTTCGTTTTTATTCTCCGCTACACAGCTAACTTCAAATTCTCTCTTAGAGCTAACTGGCAGAATTGTTTGACCAGCTCTAGCATGCCGTGCTTGGTTTTCTTTCACGTACGCATGTTGGTGGTTTTGGGGTGTGTTTGTTTCTTTTCTGGTAGCTAAGAGAAATACCAAAATGTTGGGTAATTTACCCTTGGGGGCGTTCTCTCTTCCCGTAGTATGGAGCAGACTTCTGACTTTCAGGCTACAGCTCCTTGGCCAACCAAACTTTTGAAGGACTCTCTAGTAGGCCAACCCGTTTAGTGAGCTAGTCCTTCTCTAGAGGCACTTATGTATCTTCCTCTGGAAAAGGATCGGGTGGAACTCGGCTGCCCACCTGAGTAAAACCACCACATCTTTAGAAGGCGACACTGAAGAAGTAATCTTACAGTGATCCTATTTGATATCTTTCATATGTAAATACTGAAAAAATATTTTCATGTGCTCATTACTAGCCACAGATTTGACACACTTCAGCTGGAGTGTAAATCCTTCTGAAGGAATCATTTGCTCAAAAGGGGGTTTGTATGGAGGAAAGATGCACTCTGATAGTACAGCCTCACCTATAGGCAGGAAAGTTCTTGTCAAAAGTAACATGCAAATACAGCAGTGACTGTTTTGTCAGGAAGGCAGTGAAGTTGTCCTGAGGGACTTTGCTGATAGCTGAGTTAGCTGCTGGCTGGCCGCTTCAGCCAGAGAAGATGCTCTTGCCCCTTGTTGGGCTGCAGGCCTACGAAGCCTGTTGCCCCAGGGCACCACCAGACTTGTGCAGCTGTGGCTCAGGGTCCCAGAGGCTCCTTAGCACCGTGCCGCTAGGGATGCTGTGGGAAAGGAAGGACTGGCAAAGGCTTACACTCACGCACAGCCTTCACTCACGCACGCTCACACACCATTTGTGCTCGCTCTCTTGCTGTCCTGTGCACCCACTCTTTCCAGGAGCTTTCCATTCTAGGTGGTTGTCCGTCTCCAGAGCTTGGAGATGGACTCTTGTTGGGGCAGAGGCCAGAAGGCTGCATTTGTTGGTTCCTTCTAACATCTGCAAGCAGAGTTTCTGAGGTTGAGGAGGAACAGGTAGTTTTCTGCTGACGGGAAGCAACTTGTGCAAGGGTCTGTGGACCTTACGATTGGCCTCATTGATCTGCAGTGGTCCGCTTTACCCCTGGTCTCAGCCACACACCCAGGGAGTCTGCGCGTTGCTCTGGTGGTGTGAGTGTTTAAGAGCACGTGACTGATGGCAGGAGAATCCCCCTTTTGGGATGAAAAGCCAGTCACAAATGCAAGCTGTTTTGATGATGAGTTGGGATGATTTGATGTTTCTGTCCTGCTGTGGACTGTGTTTGTTAGGTGTTCACAATGTACGACTGTCACACGTGGTGTGTTTTTCTTTCCTCTGAAACCACAAAAGATGATGGGAGAACTTCCTGCCTTCTAGCATGGAAAGATTACTATAGCTGCATGAATTGTTTTAATGCGATACGCAGGGAGATGGTTCCTGTTGCAGGCAAACTGGTCTTCCACTTCTGGTCCCCAGGAGAGTGGTCATCAAACAAAATTCTCTGAGGAGCACCTGACAAAGATGGTCAGGTGTCAGGACACACCTGACAGAGGAAACAGGAAAATTTAAGAGAAAAGATTTTTTCTCTCTTTGCGAAAGTACAGATGAGAAGTTTGAGGGGGGGTAGGGGGAGGGATGGGGAAGGGGGGGGGATCATAGTAGATAATCGGTAATGCAAGAGAAGAGATTTGAGTTGGAGGAGGAGAACTTGGGATGCCCTTCACAACTCTGAAGTGAAGCCTGAAGAAGACTACAGTAGTAAGAATAATGAACTGGGAAATGCTAGAAAAGATTTGACCGTTTTTCTCATATCTGTGGAGTCTTTGCCCTAGCTAAGGAGTAAAAAAAGTGATTTTTCAGAACCCTCATAAACGCTGTGCTTCTAATGATGCTTTGCTTGTTGCATATATACCTAAGGAGGGGAACTGCAAATCTATAATGCTTCCAGAATGGGGCTGCTTGGAGAGGATGTGCTTCGGCTACCTGGTAGCCTCAGGCTCATTGCTGGTGCTGAGGCAGAAGGTCTAATGCAGCCAGCCCAGAGCCCATTAGCTTTGCCAGGGGGCACGAAAGAATATCTGGTCTGGCATGGTAGGAGTAGGAATTTGATTAGGAAAATGCCTTGAGGCAAGCGGCTACAAGAGCCCCAGCAGGGCTTTCCTGGATACTTGTGCACCAGAGAGTGCTCAGGGTGAGCCTTCCCGATTCCAGGAGATTGTAATAAACTCCGCATAGTGCTCTAAAGCCAAGACTAGAAAGAATCGAGCTGCCGATTGCAGGAAGGGACGTTTTGTTCCCAGAACTACACGGCTTCACTAAGTGTGACCTGTTCTTGCTCTGACATGACAAATTTCAGCCTGAGAGACGCCCTGGGTGACCTAATCCAGTATACCCTCATTTTAACGAGTGGTAATCACAAAACCTGGCAATAATTGTCCTGATTTTCTGAGGAGCATAGTATTGCAGTGCCCACTGATTTCAAAGTAAGATTAATCTTCCAGGGCAGCAGATTGTTGTTATCCTGACATAATGGCAGCCTGTATATCAGACCTGCAGATTGGTACTTTGGAGATCCAGAGCTCTTCTCCTGACTGTGATTTTTACAGTTTTTCTTTCCAGACATGCCTTTGCCAAAGAAAGATGGTAGAAGACTGCTGAGATGCCTACGAATCACAGAATCACCGAATCACTGAATGTTAGGGATTGGAAGGGACCTTGAAAGATCGTCTGGTCCAATGCCCCTGCCGGAGCAGGAGCAGCTAGATCAGGTCACACAGGAACGCGTCCAGGCAGCTTTGGAATGCCTCTGGAGAAGGAAACTCCACATCCCCCCTGTGCAGCCTGTTCCGGTGTTCTGTCACCATCACCATAAAAAAGTTTTGTCTCGCATTGAAGTGGAACCTCCTATGTTCCAGCACGCACCCAGTGCCCCCTGTCCTACCGTTAGATGTCGCTGAGAAGAGCCTGGCTCCGTCCTCCTGACACTCTCCCTTTACATATTTATAAACATTAAGAAGGTCACCCCTCAGTCTCCTCTTCTCCAACTAAAGAGACCCAGCTCCCTCAGCCTTTCCTCAAAAGGGAGACGCTCCACTCCCTTTATCACCCTTGTGGCTCTGTGCTGGACTCTCTCAAGCAGTTCCCTGTCCTTCTGGAACTGGGGGGCCCAGAACTGGACGCAATATTGCAGATGTGGTCTCACTAGGGCAGAGTAGAGGGGGAGGAGAACCTCTCTCGACCTACTAACCACAGCCCTGCTAATACACCCCAGGATGCCATTGGCCTTCTTGGCCACAAGGGCACAGTGCTGGCTCATGGTCAGCCAGCTCTCCGCCAGGACACCCACGTCCCTTCCCCCTTTGCTGCTCTCCAGCAGGGCAGTCCCCAACTTATCCTGGTGTCTGGGGTTGTTCTTGCCCCGATGCAGGGCTCTACACTTGCCCTCGTTATATTTCATGAAGTTTCTCCCCGCCTGATGCTCCAACCTGTTGAGACAGGCAGCAAAAGTTCAGACAAGTCTGTTAGTTTTGAGTCACTTCATCTCTTTATTGTCAGCTTGTTGTGCATTACTGCACAACACAGAGACTGTGACGCTTGCGTCTTCGTTCTTCAGGCCGGATTCTGTTGTTTTGAACCCTTGCGCATCCTCCACCAGAAAAGCAGCCCCTTCCTGGTTTGGACGCCTTTGAGAATGGTGTAGGTTCCTGTGGATGTCGTTGATGGCCTTAATTCTGGAAGCCGCACGAGTGCTTCTGCTTTTGGGTTGTCTCAGTGGCTCCCTCATCTGCGGCTCCCCAGGCTTAGGGAGCTGCTCCTCTGAACAGATGTCGCCTTTGTGAACCTTTGGGATTTCTTGCTCACAGACACTTTGAACTGGCAGCCCAGCAGCTCCTTGGTGACGTGGCCGTCTTACAGAATGTGCATGGCTCTTGATGATCGCATTCATGGCTCTCATTCTGGCAAGAGCAGACGGCATGGTGCTTTTGGGCTGGTGCAGTGCTTCGCTCGGCAGTGCCAGTGGAATTGTCTGGTCCGGACAGCCCTCGACATTTTGACGCTTGTCTTCGTTTGTCCTCAAGTTGAGAGTTTCTGTGCATCTGAGGAACTGGTGACAGAAAACATAGCCTTTTAGAGACTGAAAGCAGGGAAAGAAGAGGCTTCCTTCATCAGAGAAGGAAAGGAAAAGCAGAAGCGTTTGAGTTCAACTTTCAGTTGTGTTTGTCATGTAATAGAAGTACTTGCTGAATTACAGGTTGTACTAAATACCACCTTGTGTGCCCGTCATTGCTAAGCTCCGTATATTCCTACTGCTTTCACAGGTTGCATTTTCAGTTGCAACTACATGGTAAAAATAGAAATTCAGACTGTATTTGACAGACTGATGTCTACTCTTACTATAAAGGCACAGACCTTGCCATCTGGTACAGATGTTGCAGTCTCTCTGTCTATGGGAACAGCGTTTTCCTCTGCTGTCCTTTCCGTCTGATGGTCACACACCTCTGTGGAAGTCTTTGGGACCTCCACGTCCATAGCTGCATTGCTTACTGCAATGGAAAGAATAATAATTACTATTATTATTAACAAAAAAAAAAAAGTAAATGAACAACGGACAATATGAAGAGAAGAAATACGTAGGAAATGGATGGAAGAAGTGTTGAGGGACACGTTATCTATGGCCTGCTGTTTTGCCGTACCTGAATTGCCTGAATGTCAGGGCTCGCACAGGACTGAGGTCTTTGTGTTAACCGAGCGCGTGAATTCTAATACCAGGACTAGACCGCAGAAGCAGCGCCTCTACACCGTGCTCATGGTGTCCAGGCCTGTTCCGCCTGGCTATAAATTGAGCCTTTATCATCCACAGTTTCGGCTATACAGGGGCAAGGGTTTGCGTGTGTCTTCAGACATCTCTTAAAATGCCCCGCTCTTTCCAGCAGCTCAGCACAAATTGGAAGCTACCTCCTTCTGCCAAACTCCTCTCTGTGTACCAGCACGGAAAGCTGTTTCTTAGGTCCCACTGAGACCAATGAATGTGCTTAGCTGAGGAAGGAGGCACTGAACAACTTGGAGCAATGTCCTGTATCTGTATCCTAAAAGCAGCCCCACGTTTGTGCCAGTAAAGACAGTTGCCAAGAACTTGGTTTGTCGTGCTCCTTTGGGAGCCGTTACTCTCAAGCCACTTCTTACCTGCTTCATCAGTATGCCGGGTGAGTGTAGAAGCCCCGTTTGTCTCTGGAGTCACTTGCTCCCCGAGAGAAACCTGTGCACAAAACCTTCACGTTACTGCGGGATTTAGTGCAACATGGAAGAATACTCCATATTTCGGCTGCTGTCTTTGAAACATCACAGAGAAGTCTGAGTGGGAAGCCCCATTCATTACCACATCCAAACAACCCTGTCTAGGACACTGTTTTAAAAACATACCTGCCAAATGGTATAATTGTTAATTGATAAACTTACCTCTTTGCTTGGAAAGGCTTCTAGTGGGGCTTCTTTGGAGCTCGTCGCACTGCACTCAGCTTCCCTGGTGCTGCTTGATAGTGGGAGCTGAGTGGTTCTTGAGGTCTCCTGAAAACAAATACAAAGAATCACGTAATTAACAGTAATCTGGATTTGTGTTTCTGCCTGTGAAGGGCTGTCACAAATCAGTTCTACTTTAACAGATGTTAAGCCCAAATGGTTCCTTTATGGCAGTGTACCGTGATGATTTAGGGGATTACGAGCGCCACAAGGAACCCATGTGATGAGAAGGTTGAACCGTTAAAGTTAGGTGAGGCTCGAGGAGGGCGAGTTGAAAAGAAAATGGGGTGCAAATTTTTCCAGGGACACCGGGAATGGTGAATCCTGGAATCAAGCAAATAGTGTTATTTTCCTCTCGAGCTCTTTAACAGGGGAAACCTAATTTGTTAGTATTCAAAATGCCATTGTTACCTCTGCAGCTTTGTGCTGGTGCTGGGAGTGAGCAAAGGTGGTCATTGAAGGGGTCATCTGCCCATTCTCAAAGTGTTTCCTCACTGCAGCCAGGCCCCCGGGCACAGTGCAGGACTTGATTTCCTCTGAGGTCTAGAGGGATCAAATAAGGCCAGGTGTTTTCCATTTGCAGTAAGAACATACCATCCATTTCAACAAGGAAGGGCAAGGTGTTATAGGGTGTAAATGAAGCAGTTCATAGGTTCTCAACACAGTTCGGTTGGGTCAGGCTTCCTCCAGTTCTTCCTTTTGGGGAGAGAGAGCTAACAGCACCATTGCTGGCAGTGTTGGGAGGAGGGAATTGGAACCTTCTTGGCCCAAAGAACTGCAGGAATCTGTTCCAAATACACAAGGGCAATTAGGAAATCAAGAAGCCAGTGGGCAGGAATTGCGTGGTTTGAAAACACCTGGACTCTGAAGGCGAGCGTGGCTGGTGGCTGCTTCCCTCAGGTGGCTTCTGGGCTACCTGAGCACCCATAGCAGAGCTGTTTTATCATGCGGTAATTTCAAATTCTTCAGCTCGAGCAGCAAGAGCTCTAAAGTCACTGTGCTCCTGAACAGGATTTTATTATTTGGCGATAGAGAATAGTTGTTGTGGTAAGGAAACTGCCTTGTTTTGTCATCACAGGATAACCGTGTTGCTGATCTCTCTCTCACCCATGATCCTCATGCATGAAGTTCAGGCAAAGGTGGACTGAAAGGAAGAGCACGTCCACGAAATAACGGGGATTGTCCAAAAGACCAAAGGCATCTAGCGTGAAAAACCTCTTTTGGTAGAGAGAGAGACTGATGGATGACTATGTTTGCTCTATAGGTTTCCTAATTTGGGATTTAAATTTTCATCCACCCTATGATCCACCTGATAGCTTGCTTGTAGAAATAAAGATGGTTACGATCTGTCCCTGGGCAAAGCAAACGTAGAATTAAGAAGATATGGAGACATTGGTATCTTACATTGGCAAAGCGGTTGCTGTTCTCTGCCTTTGACACCGCAGCCTGATACAGAGCCATTTTGTCTTTCAAGGAGACATTCTCCTGGAATTCCGTCAGTGTATTGCCGGTGTTGGGAGGGCTCTCTTCTGGAAGTCCTCCTACAGCTTTGCAGCCACCCACTGCAACCACAAAGAGACGTCATAGTTGGGGAGAGGGAGATGGGTGCATGTGTTTCAAAGCTTGAAAGAAAAGCAGTAAGCAAAACAAACAGTATTGCCAACATTTTACCCACTGTGTCGTCGCACTTTTACTTTACAGCACATCAAGTACGGAGCATTTGATTTGTGGAAACCAGAATGCCTTTAACTAATAAAAGTTAACGCATTGTTACCAAAGCAACGCACTGCTAAATCCAAACTATCTTCACCAAAGAAGAAAATGAAGATACCACTTTTTTGTAATTGATGGATGCTGCCCATAGTTTTGATATCCTATTTGTAATTTGGGCTGTCTTCATCAAAAGTTATCTTCTCAAAACATAAGACACCATTCTGTTGTGTTTTGCTCAACAAGTATTTAATGGCATCAGGCACTGCTCCATAATGCAACAGACAAAATGGAGAAGGCTAGAAAGCTTGTTTTGCACTGAGAAGAACACCACGTTCTCTCCCTGGGCGGCCTGGGGGCTGCCCTGATGAGGTGAGTGTGCTTGCCCCTTGCCACCTCAGAGACGGAGCGCATTGAACTAAAGGGAGAAATCCGATCCAAGTGGTAAGGCTAACCTTCAGTGTTGGTGGTCTGTCCATTGCCTGAGGACATCTTCTCAAAGATTGCCCTCCCCCGTTTCACGCTGGACATTTCCATGAGAGAAATGTCTGTCTGGCTCCCAGGCTGAGTGGCCAGTGCTGGTGGCAGTGAGCTTTTGCCACTTTCCGCTTCCTGTTGGAAGACATGGAGGGGATGTGAGTTAGAAGCTACTGGGAGGAGCCAGGTAGGGCTTTCAGGGGGCAGAAAGGATATGAAGAGGCAGCAGATTGGAAGGGGGTGCTGTTGTGGCAGTAGTGTTCTCCGAGTCCTCAGTGAGAGCGCGGGAATCCTTTTCAGCTGCGGAACCTGCGTGCACTCACCTTCCTGCCACCCAGGGTCTCAAAGTGGCTCTGCAGCTCCTTGACAGAGATGGGGAAGGTCTCAGTCCGGCGAGGGCCACCCAGGGTGACGTCCGCCCTCCCGCTGTCTGCCGCAGCTTCGTCCACGGTGCTGCCTGGGCTGGCTTGCTCTGGTGCCAGGGACCGTGGGGCTGGCAGGCGCTGGAAGGCCGGGCTGGGTGCCAGAGCACTGGCGGACTCCCATCTCTTCGTGAGGAGCTTCACAGAGCTCTTCTGCACGGTCAAGTCGGGCAGCTCCATCGCGCCCTGCCAATGCAACGGGTACCTCATGACATAGCTTGTATTTCAGACTGAGCTTCCGTCTGCGTTGTTCGCTTGTGGGCACTTTACTTTTGCTCTCTTTGTTTTGGGACAAATCTTTAACCAGGGTTTGAGTGGTCTGCAGTATTTCACGGGGGAAGAAGAAGCACTGCAGAAGCGCTAGGTTTCTGCAACCCAAGGGTACTCATGAAGGAAATTCCCTTGGGGCATGTGCACTTGTCAGCAAAGAATTTGACTTTAGGCCTCAACCTGACTTTAAGTCACTTTTGCCACCTGCTCATGGCCGCTTAAATCACTACAGAATGCTGAGGGCAATTCATTCTTAAGTCAAATACTTGGTGAAGACTGCACGTCTGACACTGTCAGGGCCTTGAATTGTTTCCCAGGCTTCGCAGAACCTTCTTAGCCTTTATGAAAATGCAGGAAGAAAATTGGGGGAATACGAAAACCCAAAGAGGTATGGAGCTGGGCTTCAATGACCTTTAGCATTTCACACCGCCTTTGCCGACTGTACTTCCTAACTTTTGCTGGCCACTTCTAAAGTTATCATGCTTAAAACGTGCCGGAGGAAGGCACAAACTAAGGGCTTGGCTGCTTTTTGCTCGATGGCCATGCTGGGCAGGAAGGCAGAGGGATGCGAGAGGGAGAACCAGAAGCTGCTTCAGTTCTTCCCTCTGTCTGGTGACTAATAGTCACTGGCCACGGTACTAGAGGATCTCTTCTCCACTAAAGACTCCCTGAAAGTGCACGTGAGAGCTAGCTGCACGCTTCTGACACTGTCACTGGAAGAGCTTGCAGTTTTTCTTCTGCAAGTAAGCAGAGCCACAAGTATCTGAAGCATTCTTTTTTTTTTTTTTTTTTCATTTGCCCCCTCTCGCCCACTTATCACACAAACAGTATCAGGCTTTGCGCTAGACCACCTTCGTCCAAAACAGTGCATGAACTTGTGTATTCGTAAGGAGCTAATCTTACCGCTTGGCTCTTCTCAGTTGAATTTTCCTTCTGTGACTCTGCTGCACACATTGCGTGCCTGTTGAAAGGAAGGCAAATGTAAACATTCTCTTATTCACCGCTCTCATTTGACTAACGAATGTGAAGCTAGATCGACAGTTCACAGTATGCATTGGAGAAAAGCCTCGTCCTACCTCGTCCGTCACAATCTCACTTCCAAGAAGTGATGGCCGCAGGAAGAGGCGCCGCCTTTTAACCTGCGTGTCTTCATGGTGAGCACACAATCAGTCCACAGCGTCCAGGTTACCGTCTCCACGCGTGGGCATACGGAAACCAAGGCAACCAAGCCAGCCTCCTGGCTTTCCTTACCCCAAAATTCCGAGCAGAGACTCCCCGGGACAGAATCTGTTGTTGGTGCACAACCTCTCCCAGAAAGAACTTGGTGTCCTGAGGGACAAGTTCTTGGGCAGACCGTTGTGGTAGATAATAAAAGCCCTCAAACACAGAGAGCACTGGTTTTTCGTTTTTATTCTCCGCTACACAGCTAACTTCAAATTCTCTCTTAGAGCTAACTGGCAGAATTGTTTGACCAGCTCTAGCATGCCGTGCTTGGTTTTCTTTCACGTACGCATGTTGGTGGTTTTGGGGTGTGTTTGTTTCTTTTCTGGTAGCTAAGAGAAATACCAAAATGTTGGGTAATTTACCCTTGGGGGCGTTCTCTCTTCCCGTAGTATGGAGCAGACTTCTGACTTTCAGGCTACAGCTCCTTGGCCAACCAAACTTTTGAAGGACTCTCTAGTAGGCCAACCCGTTTAGTGAGCTAGTCCTTCTCTAGAGGCACTTATGTATCTTCCTCTGGAAAAGGATCGGGTGGAACTCGGCTGCCCACCTGAGTAAAACCACCACATCTTTAGAAGGCGACACTGAAGAAGTAATCTTACAGTGATCCTATTTGATATCTTTCATATGTAAATACTGAAAAAATATTTTCATGTGCTCATTACTAGCCACAGATTTGACACACTTCAGCTGGAGTGTAAATCCTTCTGAAGGAATCATTTGCTCAAAAGGGGGTTTGTATGGAGGAAAGATGCACTCTGATAGTACAGCCTCACCTATAGGCAGGAAAGTTCTTGTCAAAAGTAAGATGCAAATACAGCAGTGACTGTTTTGTCAGGAAGGCAGTGAAGTTGTCCTGAGGGACTTTGCTGATAGCTGAGTTAGCTGCTGGCTGGCCGCTTCAGCCAGAGAAGATGCTCTTGCCCCTTGTTGGGCTGCAGGCCTACGAAGCCTGTTGCCCCAGGGCACCACCAGACTTGTGCAGCTGTGGCTCAGGGTCCCAGAGGCTCCTTAGCACCGTGCCGGTAGGGATGCTGTGGGAAAGGAAGGACTGGCAAAGGCTTACACTCACGCACAGCCTTCACTCACGCACGCTCACACACCATTTGTGCTCGCTCTCTTGCTGTCCTGTGCACCCACTCTTTCCAGGAGCTTTCCATTCTAGGTGGTTGTCCGTCTCCAGAGCTTGGAGATGGACTCTTGTTGGGGCAGAGGCCAGAAGGCTGCATTTGTTGGTTCCTTCTAACATCTGCAAGCAGAGTTTCTGAGGTTGAGGAGGAACAGGTAGTTTTCTGCTGACGGGAAGCAACTTGTGCAAGGGTCTGTGGACCTTACGATTGGCCTCATTGATCTGCAGTGGTCCGCTTTACCCCTGGTCTCAGCCACACACCCAGGGAGTCTGCGCGTTGCTCTGGTGGTGTGAGTGTTTAAGAGCACGTGACTGATGGCAGGAGAATCCCCCTTTTGGGATGAAAAGCCAGTCACAAATGCAAGCTGTTTTGATGATGAGTTGGGATGATTTGATGTTTCTGTCCTGCTGTGGACTGTGTTTGTTAGGTGTTCACAATGTACGACTGTCACACGTGGTGTGTTTTTCTTTCCTCTGAAACCACAAAAGATGATGGGAGAACTTCCTGCCTTCTAGCATGGAAAGATTACTATAGCTGCATGAATTGTTTTAATGCGATACGCAGGGAGATGGTTCCTGTTGCAGGCAAACTGGTCTTCCACTTCTGGTCCCCAGGAGAGTGGTCATCAAACAAAATTCTCTGAGGAGCACCTGACAAAGATGGTCAGGTGTCAGGACACACCTGACAGAGGAAACAGGAAAATTTAAGAGAAAAGATTTTTTCTCTCTTTGCGAAAGTACAGATGAGAAGTTTGAGAGGGGGGGTAGGGGGAGGGATGGGGAAGGGGGGGGGATCATAGTAGATAATCGGTAATGCAAGAGAAGAGATTTGAGTTGGAGGAGGAGAACTTGGGATGCCCTTCACAACTCTGAAGTGAAGCCTGAAGAAGACTACAGTAGTAAGAATAATGAACTGGGAAATGCTAGAAAAGATTTGACCGTTTTTCTCATATCTGTGGAGTCTTTGCCCTAGCTAAGGAGTAAAAAAAGTGATTTTTCAGAACCCTCATAAACGCTGTGCTTCTAATGATGCTTTGCTTGTTGCATATATACCTAAGGAGGGGAACTGCAAATCTATAATGCTTCCAGAATGGGGCTGCTTGGAGAGGATGTGCTTCGGCTACCTGGTAGCCTCAGGCTCATTGCTGGTGCTGAGGCAGAAGGTCTAATGCAGCCAGCCCAGAGCCCATTAGCTTTGCCAGGGGGCACGAAAGAATATCTGGTCTGGCATGGTAGGAGTAGGAATTTGATTAGGAAAATGCCTTGAGGCAAGCGGCTACAAGAGCCCCAGCAGGGCTTTCCTGGATACTTGTGCACCAGAGAGTGCTCAGGGTGAGCCTTCCCGATTCCAGGAGATTGTAATAAACTCCGCATAGTGCTCTAAAGCCAAGACTAGAAAGAATCGAGCTGCCGATTGCAGGAAGGGACGTTTTCTTCCCAGAACTACACGGCTTCACTAAGTGTGACCTGTTCTTGCTCTGACATGACAAATTTCAGCCTGAGAGACGCCCTGGGTGACCTAATCCAGTATACCCTCATTTTAACGAGTGGTAATCACAAAACCTGGCAATAATTGTCCTGATTTTCTGAGGAGCATAGTATTGCAGTGCCCACTGATTTCAAAGTAAGATTAATCTTCCAGGGCAGCAGATTGTTGTTATCCTGACATAATGGCAGCCTGTATATCAGACCTGCAGATTGGTACTTTGGAGATCCAGAGCTCTTCTCCTGACTGTGATTTTTACAGTTTTTCTTTCCAGACATGCCTTTGCCAAAGAAAGATGGTAGAAGACTGCTGAGATGCCTACGAATCACAGAATCACCGAATCACTGAATGTTAGGGATTGGAAGGGACCTTGAAAGATCGTCTGGTCCAATGCCCCTGCCGGAGCAGGAGCAGCTAGATCAGGTCACACAGGAACGCGTCCAGGCAGCTTTGGAATGCCTCTGGAGAAGGAAACTCCACATCCCCCCTGTGCAGCCTGTTCCGGTGTTCTGTCACCATCACCATAAAAAAGTTTTGTCTCGCATTTAAGTGGAACCTCCTATGTTCCAGCACGCACCCAGTGCCCCCTGTCCTACCGTTAGATGTCGCTGAGAAGAGCCTGGCTCCGTCCTCCTGACACTCTCCCTTTACATATTTATAAACATTAAGAAGGTCACCCCTCAGTCTCCTCTTCTCCAACTAAAGAGACCCAGCTCCCTCAGCCTTTCCTCAAAAGGGAGACGCTCCACTCCCTTTATCACCCTTGTGGCTCTGTGCTGGACTCTCTCAAGCAGTTCCCTGTCCTTCTGGAACTGGGGGGCCCAGAACTGGACGCAATATTGCAGATGTGGTCTCACTAGGGCAGAGTAGAGGGGGAGGAGAACCTCTCTCGACCTACTAACCACAGCCCTGCTAATACACCCCAGGATGCCATTGGCCTTCTTGGCCACAAGGGCACAGTGCTGGCTCATGGTCAGCCAGCTCTCCGCCAGGACACCCACGTCCCTTCCCCCTTTGCTGCTCTCCAGCAGGGCAGTCCCCAACTTATCCTGGTGTCTGGGGTTGTTCTTGCCCCGATGCAGGGCTCTACACTTGCCCTCGTTATATTTCATGAAGTTTCTCCCCGCCTGATGCTCCAACCTGTTGAGACAGGCAGCAAAAGTTCAGACAAGTCTGTTAGTTTTGAGTCACTTCATCTCTTTATTGTCAACTTGTTGTGCATTACTGCACAACACAGAGACTGTGACGCTTGCGTCTTCGTTCTTCAGGCCGGATTCTGTTGTTTTGAACCCTTGCGCATCCTCCACCAGAAAAGCAGCCCCTTCCTGGTTTGGACGCCTTTGAGAATGGTGTAGGTTCCTGTGGATGTCGTTGATGGCCTTAATTCTGGAAGCCGCACGAGTGCTTCTGCTTTTGGGTTGTCTCAGTGGCTCCCTCATCTGCGGCTCCCCAGGCTTAGGGAGCTGCTCCTCTGAACAGATGTCGCCTTTGTGAACCTTTGGGATTTCTTGCTCACAGACACTTTGAACTGGCAGCCCAGCAGCTCCTTGGTGACGTGGCCGTCTTACAGAATGTGCATGGCTCTTGATGATCGCATTCATGGCTCTCATTCTGGCAAGAGCAGACGGCATGGTGCTTTTGGGCTGGTGCAGTGCTTCGCTCGGCAGTGCCAGTGGAATTGTCTGGTCCGGACAGCCCTCGACATTTTGACGCTTGTCTTCGTTTGTCCTCAAGTTGAGAGTTTCTGTGCATCTGAGGAACTGGTGACAGAAAACATAGCCTTTTAGAGACTGAAAGCAGGGAAAGAAGAGGCTTCCTTCATCAGAGAAGGAAAGGAAAAGCAGAAGCGTTTGAGTTCAACTTTCAGTTGTGTTTGTCATGTAATAGAAGTACTTGCTGAATTACAGGTTGTACTAAATACCACCTTGTGTGCCCGTCATTGCTAAGCTCCGTATATTCCTACTGCTTTCACAGGTTGCATTTTCAGTTGCAACTACATGGTAAAAATAGAAATTCAGACTGTATTTGACAGACTGATGTCTACTCTTACTATAAAGGCACAGACCTTGCCATCTGGTACAGATGTTGCAGTCTCTCTGTCTATGGGAACAGCGTTTTCCTCTGCTGTCCTTTCCGTCTGATGGTCACACACCTCTGTGGAAGTCTTTGGGACCTCCACGTCCATAGCTGCATTGCTTACTGCAATGGAAAGAATAATAATTACTATTATTATTAACAAAAAAAAAAAAGTAAATGAACAACGGACAATATGAAGAGAAGAAATACGTAGGAAATGGATGGAAGAAGTGTTGAGGGACACGTTATCTATGGCCTGCTGTTTTGCCGTACCTGAATTGCCTGAATGTCAGGGCTCGCACAGGACTGAGGTCTTTGTGTTAACCGAGCGCGTGAATTCTAATACCAGGACTAGACCGCAGAAGCAGCGCCTCTACACCGTGCTCATGGTGTCCAGGCCTGTTCCGCCTGGCTATAAATTGAGCCTTTATCATCCACAGTTTCGGCTATACAGGGGCAAGGGTTTGCGTGTGTCTTCAGACATCTCTTAAAATGCCCCGCTCTTTCCAGCAGCTCAGCACAAATTGGAAGCTACCTCCTTCTGCCAAACTCCTCTCTGTGTACCAGCACGGAAAGCTGTTTCTTAGGTCCCACTGAGACCAATGAATGTGCTTAGCTGAGGAAGGAGGCACTGAACAACTTGGAGCAATGTCCTGTATCTGTATCCTAAAAGCAGCCCCACGTTTGTGCCAGTAAAGACAGTTGCCAAGAACTTGGTTTGTCGTGCTCCTTTGGGAGCCATTACTCTCAAGCCACTTCTTACCTGCTTCATCAGTATGCCGGGTGAGTGTAGAAGCCCCGTTTGTCTCTGGAGTCACTTGCTCCCCGAGAGAAACCTGTGCACAAAACCTTCACGTTACTGCGGGATTTAGTGCAACATGGAAGAATACTCCATATTTCGGCTGCTGTCTTTGAAACATCACAGAGAAGTCTGAGTGGGAAGCCCCATTCATTACCACATCCAAACAACCCTGTCTAGGACACTGTTTTAAAAACATACCTGCCAAATGGTATAATCTGTTAATTGATAAACTTACCTCTTTGCTTGGAAAGGCTTCTAGTGGGGCTTCTTTGGAGCTCGTCGCACTGCACTCAGCTTCCCTGGTGCTGCTTGATAGTGGGAGCTGAGTGGTTCTTGAGGTCTCCTGAAAACAAATACAAAGAATCACGTAATTAACAGTAATCTGGATTTGTGTTTCTGCCTGTGAAGGGCTGTCACAAATCAGTTCTACTTTAACAGATGTTAAGCCCAAATGGTTCCTTTATGGCAGCGTACCGTGATGATTTAGGGGATTACGAGCACCACAAGGAACCCATGTGATGAGAAGTTTGAACCGTTAAAGTTAGGTGAGGCTCGAGGAGGGCGAGTTGAAAAGAAAATGGGGTGCAAATTTTTCCAGGGACACCGGGAATGGTGAATCCTGGAATCAAGCAAATAGTGTTATTTTCCTCTCGAGCTCTTTAACAGGGGAAACCTAATTTGTTAGTATTCAAAATGCCATTGTTACCTCTGCAGCTTTGTGCTGGTGCTGGGAGTGAGCAAAGGTGGTCATTGAAGGGGTCATCTGCCCATTCTCAAAGTGTTTCCTCACTGCAGCCAGGCCCCCGGGCACAGTGCAGGACTTGATTTCCTCTGAGGTCTAGAGGGATCAAATAAGGCCAGGTGTTTTCCATTTGCAGTAAGAACATACCATCCATTTCAACAAGGAAGGGCAAGGTGTTATAGGGTGTAAATGAAGCAGTTCATAGGTTCTCAACACAGTTCGGTTGGGTCAGGCTTCCTCCAGTTCTTCCTTTTGGGGAGAGAGAGCTAACAGCACCATTGCTGGCAGTGTTGGGAGGAGGGAATTGGAACCTTCTTGGCCCAAAGAACTGCAGGAATCTGTTCCAAATACACAAGGGCAATTAGGAAATCAAGAAGCCAGTGGGCAGGAATTGCGTGGTTTGAAAACACCTGGACTCTGAAGGCGAGCGTGGCTGGTGGCTGCTTCCCTCAGGTGGCTTCTGGGCTACCTGAGCACCCATAGCTGAGCTGTTTTATCATGCGGTAATTTCAAATTCTTCAGCTCGAGCAGCAAGAGCTCTAAAGTCACTGTGCTCCTGAACAGGATTTTATTATTCGGCGATAGAGAATAGTTGTTGTGGTAAGGAAACTGCCTTGTTTTGTCATCACAGGATAACCGTGTTGCTGATCTCTCTCTCACCCATGATCCTCATACATGAAGTTCAGGCAAAGGTGGACTGAAAGGAAGAGCACGTCCACGAAATAACGGGGATTGTCCAAAAGACCAAAGGCATCTAGCGTGAAAAACCTCTTTTGGTAGAGAGAGAGACTGATGGATGACTATGTTTGCTCTATAGGTTTCCTAATTTGGGATTTAAATTTTCATCCACCCTATGATCCACCTGATAGCTTGCTTGTAGAAATAAAGATGGTTACGATCTGTCCCTGGGCAAAGCAAACGTAGAATTAAGAAGATATGGAGACATTGGTATCTTACATTGGCAAAGCGGTTGCTGTTCTCTGCCTTTGACACCGCAGCCTGATACAGAGCCATTTTGTCTTTCAAGGAGACATTCTCCTGGAATTCCGTCAGTGTATTGCCGGTGTTGGGAGGGCTCTCTTCTGGAAGTCCTCCTACAGCTTTGCAGCCACCCACTGCAACCACAAAGAGACGTCATAGTTGGGGAGAGGGAGATGGGTGCATGTGTTTCAAAGCTTGAAAGAAAAGCAGTAAGCAAAACAAACAGTATTGCCAACATTTTACCCACTGTGTCGTCGCACTTTTACTTTACAGCACATCAAGTACGGAGCATTTGATTTGTGGAAACCAGAATGCCTTTAACTAATAAAAGTTAACGCATTGTTACCAAAGCAACGCACTGCTAAATCCAAACTATCTTCACCAAAGAAGAAAATGAAGATACCACTTTTTTGTAATTGATGGATGCTGCCCATAGTTTTGATATCCTATTTGTAATTTGGGCTGTCTTCATCAAAAGTTATCTTCTCAAAACATAAGACACCATTCTGTTGTGTTTTGCTCAGCAAGTATTTAATGGCATCAGGCACTGCTCCATAATGCAACAGACAAAATGGAGAAGGCTAGAAAGCTTGTTTTGCACTGAGAAGAACACCACGTTCTCTCCCTGGGCGGCCTGGGGGCTGCCCTGATGAGGTGAGTGTGCTTGCCCCTTGCCACCTCAGAGACGGAGCGCATTGAACTAAAGGGAGAAATCCGATCCAAGTGGTAAGGCTAACCTTCAGTGTTGGTGGTCTGTCCATTGCCTGAGGACATCTTCTCAAAGATTGCCCTCCCCCGTTTCACGCTGGACATTTCCATGAGAGAAATGTCTGTCTGGCTCCCAGGCTGAGTGGCCAGTGCTGGTGGCAGTGAGCTTTTGCCACTTTCCGCTTCCTGTTGGAAGACATGGAGGGGATGTGAGTTAGAAGCTACTGGGAGGAGCCAGGTAGGGCTTTCAGGGGGCAGAAAGGATATGAAGAGGCAGCAGATTGGAAGGGGGTGCTGTTGTGGCAGTAGTGTTCTCCGAGTCCTCAGTGAGAGCGCGGGAATCCTTTTCAGCTGCGGAACCTGCGTGCACTCACCTTCCTGCCACCCAGGGTCTCAAAGTGGCTCTGCAGCTCCTTGACAGAGATGGGGAAGGTCTCAGTCCGGCGAGGGCCACCCAGGGTGACGTCCGCCCTCCCGCTGTCTGCCGCAGCTTCGTCCACGGTGCTGCCTGGGCTGGCTTGCTCTGGTGCCAGGGACCGTGGGGCTGGCAGGCGCTGGAAGGCCGGGCTGGGTGCCAGAGCACTGGCGGACTCCCATCTCTTCGTGAGGAGCTTCACAGAGCTCTTCTGCACGGTCAAGTCGGGCAGCTCCATCGCGCCCTGCCAATGCAACGGGTACCTCATGACATAGCTTGTATTTCAGACTGAGCTTCCGTCTGCGTTGTTCGCTTGTGGGCACTTTACTTTTGCTCTCTTTGTTTTGGGACAAATCTTTAACCAGGGTTTGAGTGGTCTGCAGTATTTCACGGGGGAAGAAGAAGCACTGCAGAAGCGCTAGGTTTCTGCAACCCAAGGGTACTCATGAAGGAAATTCCCTTGGGGCATGTGCACTTGTCAGCAAAGAATTTGACTTTAGGCCTCAACCTGACTTTAAGTCACTTTTGCCACCTGCTCATGGCCGCTTAAATCACTACAGAATGCTGAGGGCAATTCATTCTTAAGTCAAATACTTGGTGAAGACTGCACGTCTGACACTGTCAGGGCCTTGAATTGTTTCCCAGGCTTCGCAGAACCTTCTTAGCCTTTATGAAAATGCAGGAAGAAAATTGGGGGAATACGAAAACCCAAAGAGGTATGGAGCTGGGCTTCAATGACCTTTAGCATTTCACACCGCCTTTGCCGACTGTACTTCCTAACTTTTGCTGGCCACTTCTAAAGTTATCATGCTTAAAACGTGCCGGAGGAAGGCACAAACTAAGGGCTTGGCTGCTTTTTGCTCGATGGCCATGCTGGGCAGGAAGGCAGAGGGATGCGAGAGGGAGAACCAGAAGCTGCTTCAGTTCTTCCCTCTGTCTGGTGACTAATAGTCACTGGCCACGGTACTAGAGGATCTCTTCTCCACTAAAGACTCCCTGAAAGTGCACGTGAGAGCTAGCTGCACGCTTCTGACACTGTCACTGGAAGAGCTTGCAGTTTTTCTTCTGCAAGTAAGCAGAGCCACAAGTATCTGAAGCATTCTTTTTTTTTTTTTTTTTTTCATTTGCCCCCTCTCGCCCACTTATCACACAAACAGTATCAGGCTTTGCGCTAGACCACCTTCGTCCAAAACAGTGCATGAACTTGTGTATTCGTAAGGAGCTAATCTTACCGCTTGGCTCTTCTCAGTTGAATTTTCCTTCTGTGACTCTGCTGCACACATTGCGTGCCTGTTGAAAGGAAGGCAAATGTAAACATTCTCTTATTCACCGCTCTCATTTGACTAACGAATGTGAAGCTAGATCGACAGTTCACAGTATGCATTGGAGAAAAGCCTCGTCCTACCTCGTCCGTCACAATCTCACTTCCAAGAAGTGATGGCCGCAGGAAGAGGCGCCGCCTTTTAACCTGCGTGTCTTCATGGTGAGCACACAATCAGTCCACAGCGTCCAGGTTACCGTCTCCACGCGTGGGCATACGGAAACCAAGGCAACCAAGCCAGCCTCCTGGCTTTCCTTACCCCAAAATTCCGAGCAGAGACTCCCCGGGACAGAATCTGTTGTTGGTGCACAACCTCTCCCAGAAAGAACTTGGTGTCCTGAGGGACAAGTTCTTGGGCAGACCGTTGTGGTAGATAATAAAAGCCCTCAAACACAGAGAGCACTGGTTTTTCGTTTTTATTCTCCGCTACACAGCTAACTTCAAATTCTCTCTTAGAGCTAACTGGCAGAATTGTTTGACCAGCTCTAGCATGCCGTGCTTGGTTTTCTTTCACGTACGCATGTTGGTGGTTTTGGGGTGTGTTTGTTTCTTTTCTGGTAGCTAAGAGAAATACCAAAATGTTGGGTAATTTACCCTTGGGGGCGTTCTCTCTTCCCGTAGTATGGAGCAGACTTCTGACTTTCAGGCTACAGCTCCTTGGCCAACCAAACTTTTGAAGGACTCTCTAGTAGGCCAACCCGTTTAGTGAGCTAGTCCTTCTCTAGAGGCACTTATGTATCTTCCTCTGGAAAAGGATCGGGTGGAACTCGGCTGCCCACCTGAGTAAAACCACCACATCTTTAGAAGGCGACACTGAAGAAGTAATCTTACAGTGATCCTATTTGATATCTTTCATATGTAAATACTGAAAAAATATTTTCATGTGCTCATTACTAGCCACAGATTTGACACACTTCAGCTGGAGTGTAAATCCTTCTGAAGGAATCATTTGCTCAAAAGGGGGTTTGTATGGAGGAAAGATGCACTCTGATAGTACAGCCTCACCTATAGGCAGGAAAGTTCTTGTCAAAAGTAACATGCAAATACAGCAGTGACTGTTTTGTCAGGAAGGCAGTGAAGTTGTCCTGAGGGACTTTGCTGATAGCTGAGTTAGCTGCTGGCTGGCCGCTTCAGCCAGAGAAGATGCTCTTGCCCCTTGTTGGGCTGCAGGCCTACGAAGCCTGTTGCCCCAGGGCACCACCAGACTTGTGCAGCTGTGGCTCAGGGTCCCAGAGGCTCCTTAGCACCGTGCCGGTAGGGATGCTGTGGGAAAGGAAGGACTGGCAAAGGCTTACACTCACGCACAGCCTTCACTCACGCACGCTCACACACCATTTGTGCTCGCTCTCTTGCTGTCCTGTGCACCCACTCTTTCCAGGAGCTTTCCATTCTAGGTGGTTGTCCGTCTCCAGAGCTTGGAGATGGACTCTTGTTGGGGCAGAGGCCAGAAGGCTGCATTTGTTGGTTCCTTCTAACATCTGCAAGCAGAGTTTCTGAGGTTGAGGAGGAACAGGTAGTTTTCTGCTGACGGGAAGCAACTTGTGCAAGGGTCTGTGGACCTTACGATTGGCCTCATTGATCTGCAGTGGTCCGCTTTACCCCTGGTCTCAGCCACACACCCAGGGAGTCTGCGCGTTGCTCTGGTGGTGTGAGTGTTTAAGAGCACGTGACTGATGGCAGGAGAATCCCCCTTTTGGGATGAAAAGCCAGTCACAAATGCAAGCTGTTTTGATGATGAGTTGGGATGATTTGATGTTTCTGTCCTGCTGTGGACTGTGTTTGTTAGGTGTTCACAATGTACGACTGTCACACGTGGTGTGTTTTTCTTTCCTCTGAAACCACAAAAGATGATGGGAGAACTTCCTGCCTTCTAGCATGGAAAGATTACTATAGCTGCATGAATTGTTTTAATGCGATACGCAGGGAGATGGTTCCTGTTGCAGGCAAACTGGTCTTCCACTTCTGGTCCCCAGGAGAGTGGTCATCAAACAAAATTCTCTGAGGAGCACCTGACAAAGATGGTCAGGTGTCAGGACACACCTGACAGAGGAAACAGGAAAATTTAAGAGAAAAGATTTTTTCTCTCTTTGCGAAAGTACAGATGAGAAGTTTGAGGGGGGGTAGGGGGAGGGATGGGGAAGGGGGGGGGATCATAGTAGATAATCGGTAATGCAAGAGAAGAGATTTGAGTTGGAGGAGGAGAACTTGGGATGCCCTTCACAACTCTGAAGTGAAGCCTGAAGAAGACTACAGTAGTAAGAATAATGAACTGGGAAATGCTAGAAAAGATTTGACCGTTTTTCTCATATCTGTGGAGTCTTTGCCCTAGCTAAGGAGTAAAAAAAGTGATTTTTCAGAACCCTCATAAACGCTGTGCTTCTAATGATGCTTTGCTTGTTGCATATATACCTAAGGAGGGGAACTGCAAATCTATAATGCTTCCAGAATGGGGCTGCTTGGAGAGGATGTGCTTCGGCTACCTGGTAGCCTCAGGCTCATTGCTGGTGCTGAGGCAGAAGGTCTAATGCAGCCAGCCCAGAGCCCATTAGCTTTGCCAGGGGGCACGAAAGAATATCTGGTCTGGCATGGTAGGAGTAGGAATTTGATTAGGAAAATGCCTTGAGGCAAGCGGCTACAAGAGCCCCAGCAGGGCTTTCCTGGATACTTGTGCACCAGAGAGTGCTCAGGGTGAGCCTTCCCGATTCCAGGAGATTGTAATAAACTCCGCATAGTGCTCTAAAGCCAAGACTAGAAAGAATCGAGCTGCCGATTGCAGGAAGGGACGTTTTCTTCCCAGAACTACACGGCTTCACTAAGTGTGACCTGTTCTTGCTCTGACATGACAAATTTCAGCCTGAGAGACGCCCTGGGTGACCTAATCCAGTATACCCTCATTTTAACGAGTGGTAATCACAAAACCTGGCAATAATTGTCCTGATTTTCTGAGGAGCATAGTATTGCAGTGCCCACTGATTTCAAAGTAAGATTAATCTTCCAGGGCAGCAGATTGTTGTTATCCTGACATAATGGCAGCCTGTATATCAGACCTGCAGATTGGTACTTTGGAGATCCAGAGCTCTTCTCCTGACTGTGATTTTTACAGTTTTTCTTTCCAGACATGCCTTTGCCAAAGAAAGATGGTAGAAGACTGCTGAGATGCCTACGAATCACAGAATCACCGAATCACTGAATGTTAGGGATTGGAAGGGACCTTGAAAGATCGTCTGGTCCAATGCCCCTGCCGGAGCAGGAGCAGCTAGATCAGGTCACACAGGAACGCGTCCAGGCAGCTTTGGAATGCCTCTGGAGAAGGAAACTCCACATCCCCCCTGTGCAGCCTGTTCCGGTGTTCTGTCACCATCACCATAAAAAAGTTTTGTCTCGCATTTAAGTGGAACCTCCTATGTTCCAGCACGCACCCAGTGCCCCCTGTCCTACTGTTAGATGTCGCTGAGAAGAGCCTGGCTCCGTCCTCCTGACACTCTCCCTTTACATATTTATAAACATTAAGAAGGTCACCCCTCAGTCTCCTCTTCTCCAACTAAAGAGACCCAGCTCCCTCAGCCTTTCCTCAAAAGGGAGACGCTCCACTCCCTTTATCACCCTTGTGGCTCTGTGCTGGACTCTCTCAAGCAGTTCCCTGTCCTTCTGGAACTGGGGGGCCCAGAACTGGACGCAATATTGCAGATGTGGTCTCACTAGGGCAGAGTAGAGGGGGAGGAGAACCTCTCTCGACCTACTAACCACAGCCCTGCTAATACACCCCAGGATGCCATTGGCCTTCTTGGCCACAAGGGCACAGTGCTGGCTCATGGTCAGCCAGCTCTCCGCCAGGACACCCACGTCCCTTCCCCCTTTGCTGCTCTCCAGCAGGGCAGTCCCCAACTTATCCTGGTGTCTGGGGTTGTTCTTGCCCCGATGCAGGGCTCTACACTTGCCCTCGTTATATTTCATGAAGTTTCTCCCCGCCTGATGCTCCAACCTGTTGAGACAGGCAGCAAAAGTTCAGACAAGTCTGTTAGTTTTGAGTCACTTCATCTCTTTATTGTCAACTTGTTGTGCATTACTGCACAACACAGAGACTGTGACGCTTGCGTCTTCGTTCTTCAGGCCGGATTCTGTTGTTTTGAACCCTTGCGCATCCTCCACCAGAAAAGCAGCCCCTTCCTGGTTTGGACGCCTTTGAGAATGGTGTAGGTTCCTGTGGATGTCGTTGATGGCCTTAATTCTGGAAGCCGCACGAGTGCTTCTGCTTTTGGGTTGTCTCAGTGGCTCCCTCATCTGCGGCTCCCCAGGCTTAGGGAGCTGCTCCTCTGAACAGATGTCGCCTTTGTGAACCTTTGGGATTTCTTGCTCACAGACACTTTGAACTGGCAGCCCAGCAGCTCCTTGGTGACGTGGCCGTCTTACAGAATGTGCATGGCTCTTGATGATCGCATTCATGGCTCTCATTCTGGCAAGAGCAGACGGCATGGTGCTTTTGGGCTGGTGCAGTGCTTCGCTCGGCAGTGCCAGTGGAATTGTCTGGTCCGGACAGCCCTCGACATTTTGACGCTTGTCTTCGTTTGTCCTCAAGTTGAGAGTTTCTGTGCATCTGAGGAACTGGTGACAGAAAACATAGCCTTTTAGAGACTGAAAGCAGGGAAAGAAGAGGCTTCCTTCATCAGAGAAGGAAAGGAAAAGCAGAAGCGTTTGAGTTCAACTTTCAGTTGTGTTTGTCATGTAATAGAAGTACTTGCTGAATTACAGGTTGTACTAAATACCACCTTGTGTGCCCGTCATTGCTAAGCTCCGTATATTCCTACTGCTTTCACAGGTTGCATTTTCAGTTGCAACTACATGGTAAAAATAGAAATTCAGACTGTATTTGACAGACTGATGTCTACTCTTACTATAAAGGCACAGACCTTGCCATCTGGTACAGATGTTGCAGTCTCTCTGTCTATGGGAACAGCGTTTTCCTCTGCTGTCCTTTCCGTCTGATGGTCACACACCTCTGTGGAAGTCTTTGGGACCTCCACGTCCATAGCTGCATTGCTTACTGCAATGGAAAGAATAATAATTACTATTATTATTAACAAAAAAAAAAAAGTAAATGAACAACGGACAATATGAAGAGAAGAAATACGTAGGAAATGGATGGAAGAAGTGTTGAGGGACACGTTATCTATGGCCTGCTGTTTTGCCGTACCTGAATTGCCTGAATGTCAGGGCTCGCACAGGACTGAGGTCTTTGTGTTAACCGAGCGCGTGAATTCTAATACCAGGACTAGACCGCAGAAGCAGCGCCTCTACACCGTGCTCATGGTGTCCAGGCCTGTTCCGCCTGGCTATAAATTGAGCCTTTATCATCCACAGTTTCGGCTATACAGGGGCAAGGGTTTGCGTGTGTCTTCAGACATCTCTTAAAATGCCCCGCTCTTTCCAGCAGCTCAGCACAAATTGGAAGCTACCTCCTTCTGCCAAACTCCTCTCTGTGTACCAGCACGGAAAGCTGTTTCTTAGGTCCCACTGAGACCAATGAATGTGCTTAGCTGAGGAAGGAGGCACTGAACAACTTGGAGCAATGTCCTGTATCTGTATCCTAAAAGCAGCCCCACGTTTGTGCCAGTAAAGACAGTTGCCAAGAACTTGGTTTGTCTTGCTCCTTTGGGAGCCATTACTCTCAAGCCACTTCTTACCTGCTTCATCAGTATGCCGGGTGAGTGTAGAAGCCCCGTTTGTCTCTGGAGTCACTTGCTCCCCGAGAGAAACCTGTGCACAAAACCTTCACGTTACTGCGGGATTTAGTGCAACATGGAAGAATACTCCATATTTCGGCTGCTGTCTTTGAAACATCACAGAGAAGTCTGAGTGGGAAGCCCCATTCATTACCACATCCAAACAACCCTGTCTAGGACACTGTTTTAAAAACATACCTGCCAAATGGTATAACTGTTAATTGATAAACTTACCTCTTTGCTTGGAAAGGCTTCTAGTGGGGCTTCTTTGGAGCTCGTCGCACTGCACTCAGCTTCCCTGGTGCTGCTTGATAGTGGGAGCTGAGTGGTTCTTGAGGTCTCCTGAAAACAAATACAAAGAATCATGTAATTAACAGTAATCTGGATTTGTGTTTCTGCCTGTGAAGGGCTGTCACAAATCAGTTCTACTTTAACAGATGTTAAGCCCAAATGGTTCCTTTATGGCAGCGTACCGTGATGATTTAGGGGATTACGAGCACCACAAGGAACCCATGTGATGAGAAGTTTGAACCGTTAAAGTTAGGTGAGGCTCGAGGAGGGCGAGTTGAAAAGAAAATGGGGTGCAAATTTTTCCAGGGACACCGGGAATGGTGAATCCTGGAATCAAGCAAATAGTGTTATTTTCCTCTCGAGCTCTTTAACAGGGGAAACCTAATTTGTTAGTATTCAAAATGCCATTGTTACCTCTGCAGCTTTGTGCTGGTGCTGGGAGTGAGCAAAGGTGGTCATTGAAGGGGTCATCTGCCCATTCTCAAAGTGTTTCCTCACTGCAGCCAGGCCCCCGGGCACAGTGCAGGACTTGATTTCCTCTGAGGTCTAGAGGGATCAAATAAGGCCAGGTGTTTTCCATTTGCAGTAAGAACATACCATCCATTTCAACAAGGAAGGGCAAGGTGTTATAGGGTGTAAATGAAGCAGTTCATAGGTTCTCAACACAGTTCGGTTGGGTCAGGCTTCCTCCAGTTCTTCCTTTTGGGGAGAGAGAGCTAACAGCACCATTGCTGGCAGTGTTGGGAGGAGGGAATTGGAACCTTCTTGGCCCAAAGAACTGCAGGAATCTGTTCCAAATACACAAGGGCAATTAGGAAATCAAGAAGCCAGTGGGCAGGAATTGCGTGGTTTGAAAACACCTGGACTCTGAAGGCGAGCGTGGCTGGTGGCTGCTTCCCTCAGGTGGCTTCTGGGCTACCTGAGCACCCATAGCAGAGCTGTTTTATCATGCGGTAATTTCAAATTCTTCAGTTCGAGCAGCAAGAGCTCTAAAGTCACTGTGCTCCTGAACAGGATTTTATTATTCGGCGATAGAGAATAGTTGTTGTGGTAAGGAAACTGCCTTGTTTTGTCATCACAGGATAACCGTGTTGCTGATCTCTCTCTCACCCATGATCCTCATACATGAAGTTCAGGCAAAGGTGGACTGAAAGGAAGAGCACGTCCACGAAATAACGGGGATTGTCCAAAAGACCAAAGGCATCTAGCGTGAAAAACCTCTTTTGGTAGAGAGAGAGACTGATGGATGACTATGTTTGCTCTATAGGTTTCCTAATTTGGGATTTAAATTTTCATCCACCCTATGATCCACCTGATAGCTTGCTTGTAGAAATAAAGATGGTTACGATCTGTCCCTGGGCAAAGCAAACGTAGAATTAAGAAGATATGGAGACATTGGTATCTTACATTGGCAAAGCGGTTGCTGTTCTCTGCCTTTGACACCGCAGCCTGATACAGAGCCATTTTGTCTTTCAAGGAGACATTCTCCTGGAATTCCGTCAGTGTATTGCCGGTGTTGGGAGGGCTCTCTTCTGGAAGTCCTCCTACAGCTTTGCAGCCACCCACTGCAACCACAAAGAGACGTCATAGTTGGGGAGAGGGAGATGGGTGCATGTGTTTCAAAGCTTGAAAGAAAAGCAGTAAGCAAAACAAACAGTATTGCCAACATTTTACCCACTGTGTCGTCGCACTTTTACTTTACAGCACATCAAGTACGGAGCATTTGATTTGTGGAAACCAGAATGCCTTTAACTAATAAAAGTTAACGCATTGTTACCAAAGCAACGCACTGCTAAATCCAAACTATCTTCACCAAAGAAGAAAATGAAGATACCACTTTTTTGTAATTGATGGATGCTGCCCATAGTTTTGATATCCTATTTGTAATTTGGGCTGTCTTCATCAAAAGTTATCTTCTCAAAACATAAGACACCATTCTGTTGTGTTTTGCTCAGCAAGTATTTAATGGCATCAGGCACTGCTCCATAATGCAACAGACAAAATGGAGAAGGCTAGAAAGCTTGTTTTGCACTGAGAAGAACACCACGTTCTCTCCCTGGGCGGCCTGGGGGCTGCCCTGATGAGGTGAGTGTGCTTGCCCCTTGCCACCTCAGAGACGGAGCGCATTGAACTAAAGGGAGAAATCCGATCCAAGTGGTAAGGCTAACCTTCAGTGTTGGTGGTCTGTCCATTGCCTGAGGACATCTTCTCAAAGATTGCCCTCCCCCGTTTCACGCTGGACATTTCCATGAGAGAAATGTCTGTCTGGCTCCCAGGCTGAGTGGCCAGTGCTGGTGGCAGTGAGCTTTTGCCACTTTCCGCTTCCTGTTGGAAGACATGCAGGGGATGTGAGTTAGAAGCTACTGGGAGGAGCCAGGTAGGGCTTTCAGGGGGCAGAAAGGATATGAAGAGGCAGCAGATTGGAAGGGGGTGCTGTTGTGGCAGTAGTGTTCTCCGAGTCCTCAGTGAGAGCGCGGGAATCCTTTTCAGCTGCGGAACCTGCGTGCACTCACCTTCCTGCCACCCAGGGTCTCAAAGTGGCTCTGCAGCTCCTTGACAGAGATGGGGAAGGTCTCAGTCCGGCGAGGGCCACCCAGGGTGACGTCCGCCCTCCCGCTGTCTGCCGCAGCTTCGTCCACGGTGCTGCCTGGGCTGGCTTGCTCTGGTGCCAGGGACCGTGGGGCTGGCAGGCGCTGGAAGGCCGGGCTGGGTGCCAGAGCACTGGCGGACTCCCATCTCTTCGTGAGGAGCTTCACAGAGCTCTTCTGCACGGTCAAGTCGGGCAGCTCCATCGCGCCCTGCCAATGCAACGGGTACCTCATGACATAGCTTGTATTTCAGACTGAGCTTCCGTCTGCGTTGTTCGCTTGTGGGCACTTTACTTTTGCTCTCTTTGTTTTGGGACAAATCTTTAACCAGGGTTTGAGTGGTCTGCAGTATTTCACGGGGGAAGAAGAAGCACTGCAGAAGCGCTAGGTTTCTGCAACCCAAGGGTACTCATGAAGGAAATTCCCTTGGGGCATGTGCACTTGTCAGCAAAGAATTTGACTTTAGGCCTCAACCTGACTTTAAGTCACTTTTGCCACCTGCTCATGGCCGCTTAAATCACTACAGAATGCTGAGGGCAATTCATTCTTAAGTCAAATACTTGGTGAAGACTGCACGTCTGACACTGTCAGGGCCTTGAATTGTTTCCCAGGCTTCGCAGAACCTTCTTAGCCTTTATGAAAATGCAGGAAGAAAATTGGGGGAATACGAAAACCCAAAGAGGTATGGAGCTGGGCTTCAATGACCTTTAGCATTTCACACCGCCTTTGCCGACTGTACTTCCTAACTTTTGCTGGCCACTTCTAAAGTTATCATGCTTAAAACGTGCCGGAGGAAGGCACAAACTAAGGGCTTGGCTGCTTTTTGCTCGATGGCCATGCTGGGCAGGAAGGCAGAGGGATGCGAGAGGGAGAACCAGAAGCTGCTTCAGTTCTTCCCTCTGTCTGGTGACTAATAGTCACTGGCCACGGTACTAGAGGATCTCTTCTCCACTAAAGACTCCCTGAAAGTGCACGTGAGAGCTAGCTGCACGCTTCTGACACTGTCACTGGAAGAGCTTGCAGTTTTTCTTCTGCAAGTAAGCAGAGCCACAAGTATCTGAAGCATTCTTTTTTTTTTTTTTTTTCATTTGCCCCCTCTCGCCCACTTATCACACAAACAGTATCAGGCTTTGCGCTAGACCACCTTCGTCCAAAACAGTGCATGAACTTGTGTATTCGTAAGGAGCTAATCTTACCGCTTGGCTCTTCTCAGTTGAATTTTCCTTCTGTGACTCTGCTGCACACATTGCGTGCCTGTTGAAAGGAAGGCAAATGTAAACATTCTCTTATTCACCGCTCTCATTTGACTAACGAATGTGAAGCTAGATCGACAGTTCACAGTATGCATTGGAGAAAAGCCTCGTCCTACCTCGTCCGTCACAATCTCACTTCCAAGAAGTGATGGCCGCAGGAAGAGGCGCCGCCTTTTAACCTGCGTGTCTTCATGGTGAGCACACAATCAGTCCACAGCGTCCAGGTTACCGTCTCCACGCGTGGGCATACGGAAACCAAGGCAACCAAGCCAGCCTCCTGGCTTTCCTTACCCCAAAATTCCGAGCAGAGACTCCCCGGGACAGAATCTGTTGTTGGTGCACAACCTCTCCCAGAAAGAACTTGGTGTCCTGAGGGACAAGTTCTTGGGCAGACCGTTGTGGTAGATAATAAAAGCCCTCAAACACAGAGAGCACTGGTTTTTCGTTTTTATTCTCCGCTACACAGCTAACTTCAAATTCTCTCTTAGAGCTAACTGGCAGAATTGTTTGACCAGCTCTAGCATGCCGTGCTTGGTTTTCTTTCACGTACGCATGTTGGTGGTTTTGGGGTGTGTTTGTTTCTTTTCTGGTAGCTAAGAGAAATACCAAAATGTTGGGTAATTTACCCTTGGGGGCGTTCTCTCTTCCCGTAGTATGGAGCAGACTTCTGACTTTCAGGCTACAGCTCCTTGGCCAACCAAACTTTTGAAGGACTCTCTAGTAGGCCAACCCGTTTAGTGAGCTAGTCCTTCTCTAGAGGCACTTATGTATCTTCCTCTGGAAAAGGATCGGGTGGAACTCGGCTGCCCACCTGAGTAAAACCACCACATCTTTAGAAGGCGACACTGAAGAAGTAATCTTACAGTGATCCTATTTGATATCTTTCATATGTAAATACTGAAAAAATATTTTCATGTGCTCATTACTAGCCACAGATTTGACACACTTCAGCTGGAGTGTAAATCCTTCTGAAGGAATCATTTGCTCAAAAGGGGGTTTGTATGGAGGAAAGATGCACTCTGATAGTACAGCCTCACCTATAGGCAGGAAAGTTCTTGTCAAAAGTAACATGCAAATACAGCAGTGACTGTTTTGTCAGGAAGGCAGTGAAGTTGTCCTGAGGGACTTTGCTGATAGCTGAGTTAGCTGCTGGCTGGCCGCTTCAGCCAGAGAAGATGCTCTTGCCCCTTGTTGGGCTGCAGGCCTACGAAGCCTGTTGCCCCAGGGCACCACCAGACTTGTGCAGCTGTGGCTCAGGGTCCCAGAGGCTCCTTAGCACCGTGCCGGTAGGGATGCTGTGGGAAAGGAAGGACTGGCAAAGGCTTACACTCACGCACAGCCTTCACTCACGCACGCTCACACACCATTTGTGCTCGCTCTCTTGCTGTCCTGTGCACCCACTCTTTCCAGGAGCTTTCCATTCTAGGTGGTTGTCCGTCTCCAGAGCTTGGAGATGGACTCTTGTTGGGGCAGAGGCCAGAAGGCTGCATTTGTTGGTTCCTTCTAGCATCTGCAAGCAGAGTTTCTGAGGTTGAGGAGGAACAGGTAGTTTTCTGCTGACGGGAAGCAACTTGTGCAAGGGTCTGTGGACCTTACGATTGGCCTCATTGATCTGCAGTGGTCCGCTTTACCCCTGGTCTCAGCCACACACCCAGGGAGTCTGCGCGTTGCTCTGGTGGTGTGAGTGTTTAAGAGCACGTGACTGATGGCAGGAGAATCCCCCTTTTGGGATGAAAAGCCAGTCACAAATGCAAGCTGTTTTGATGATGAGTTGGGATGATTTGATGTTTCTGTCCTGCTGTGGACTGTGTTTGTTAGGTGTTCACAATGTATGACTGTCACACGTGGTGTGTTTTTCTTTCCTCTGAAACCACAAAAGATGATGGGAGAACTTCCTGCCTTCTAGCATGGAAAGATTACTATAGCTGCATGAATTGTTTTAATGCGATACGCAGGGAGATGGTTCCTGTTGCAGGCAAACTGGTCTTCCACTTCTGGTCCCCAGGAGAGTGGTCATCAAACAAAATTCTCTGAGGAGCACCTGACAAAGATGGTCAGGTGTCAGGACACACCTGACAGAGGAAACAGGAAAATTTAAGAGAAAAGATTTTTTCTCTCTTTGCGAAAGTACAGATGAGAAGTTTGAGGGGGGGTAGGGGGAGGGATGGGGAAGGGGGGGGGATCATAGTAGATAATCGGTAATGCAAGAGAAGAGATTTGAGTTGGAGGAGGAGAACTTGGGATGCCCTTCACAACTCTGAAGTGAAGCCTGAAGAAGACTACAGTAGTAAGAATAATGAACTGGGAAATGCTAGAAAAGATTTGACCGTTTTTCTCATATCTGTGGAGTCTTTGCCCTAGCTAAGGAGTAAAAAAAGTGATTTTTCAGAACCCTCATAAACGCTGTGCTTCTAATGATGCTTTGCTTGTTGCATATATACCTAAGGAGGGGAACTGCAAATCTATAATGCTTCCAGAATGGGGCTGCTTGGAGAGGATGTGCTTCGGCTACCTGGTAGCCTCAGGCTCATTGCTGGTGCTGAGGCAGAAGGTCTAATGCAGCCAGCCCAGAGCCCATTAGCTTTGCCAGGGGGCACGAAAGAATATCTGGTCTGGCATGGTAGGAGTAGGAATTTGATTAGGAAAATGCCTTGAGGCAAGCGGCTACAAGAGCCCCAGCAGGGCTTTCCTGGATACTTGTGCACCAGAGAGTGCTCAGGGTGAGCCTTCCCGATTCCAGGAGATTGTAATAAACTCCGCATAGTGCTCTAAAGCCAAGACTAGAAAGAATCGAGCTGCCGATTGCAGGAAGGGACGTTTTCTTCCCAGAACTACACGGCTTCACTAAGTGTGACCTGTTCTTGCTCTGACATGACAAATTTCAGCCTGAGAGACGCCCTGGGTGACCTAATCCAGTATACCCTCATTTTAACGAGTGGTAATCACAAAACCTGGCAATAATTGTCCTGATTTTCTGAGGAGCATAGTATTGCAGTGCCCACTGATTTCAAAGTAAGATTAATCTTCCAGGGCAGCAGATTGTTGTTATCCTGACATAATGGCAGCCTGTATATCAGACCTGCAGATTGGTACTTTGGAGATCCAGAGCTCTTCTCCTGACTGTGATTTTTACAGTTTTTCTTTCCAGACATGCCTTTGCCAAAGAAAGATGGTAGAAGACTGCTGAGATGCCTACGAATCACAGAATCACCGAATCACTGAATGTTAGGGATTGGAAGGGACCTTGAAAGATCGTCTGGTCCAATGCCCCTGCCGGAGCAGGAGCAGCTAGATCAGGTCACACAGGAACGCGTCCAGGCAGCTTTGGAATGCCTCTGGAGAAGGAAACTCCACATCCCCCCTGTGCAGCCTGTTCCGGTGTTCTGTCACCATCACCATAAAAAAGTTTTGTCTCGCATTTAAGTGGAACCTCCTATGTTCCAGCACGCACCCAGTGCCCCCTGTCCTACTGTTAGATGTCGCTGAGAAGAGCCTGGCTCCGTCCTCCTGACACTCTCCCTTTACATATTTATAAACATTAAGAAGGTCACCCCTCAGTCTCCTCTTCTCCAACTAAAGAGACCCAGCTCCCTCAGCCTTTCCTCAAAAGGGAGACGCTCCACTCCCTTTATCACCCTTGTGGCTCTGTGCTGGACTCTCTCAAGCAGTTCCCTGTCCTTCTGGAACTGGGGGGCCCAGAACTGGACGCAATATTGCAGATGTGGTCTCACTAGGGCAGAGTAGAGGGGGAGGAGAACCTCTCTCGACCTACTAACCACAGCCCTGCTAATACACCCCAGGATGCCATTGGCCTTCTTGGCCACAAGGGCACAGTGCTGGCTCATGGTCAGCCAGCTCTCCGCCAGGACACCCACGTCCCTTCCCCCTTTGCTGCTCTCCAGCAGGGCAGTCCCCAACTTATCCTGGTGTCTGGGGTTGTTCTTGCCCCGATGCAGGGCTCTACACTTGCCCTCGTTATATTTCATGAAGTTTCTCCCCGCCTGATGCTCCAACCTGTTGAGACAGGCAGCAAAAGTTCAGACAAGTCTGTTAGTTTTGAGTCACTTCATCTCTTTATTGTCAACTTGTTGTGCATTACTGCACAACACAGAGACTGTGACGCTTGCGTCTTCGTTCTTCAGGCCGGATTCTGTTGTTTTGAACCCTTGCGCATCCTCCACCAGAAAAGCAGCCCCTTCCTGGTTTGGACGCCTTTGAGAATGGTGTAGGTTCCTGTGGATGTCGTTGATGGCCTTAATTCTGGAAGCCGCACGAGTGCTTCTGCTTTTGGGTTGTCTCAGTGGCTCCCTCATCTGCGGCTCCCCAGGCTTAGGGAGCTGCTCCTCTGAACAGATGTCGCCTTTGTGAACCTTTGGGATTTCTTGCTCACAGACACTTTGAACTGGCAGCCCAGCAGCTCCTTGGTGACGTGGCCGTCTTACAGAATGTGCATGGCTCTTGATGATCGCATTCATGGCTCTCATTCTGGCAAGAGCAGACGGCATGGTGCTTTTGGGCTGGTGCAGTGCTTCGCTCGGCAGTGCCAGTGGAATTGTCTGGTCCGGACAGCCCTCGACATTTTGACGCTTGTCTTCGTTTGTCCTCAAGTTGAGAGTTTCTGTGCATCTGAGGAACTGGTGACAGAAAACATAGCCTTTTAGAGACTGAAAGCAGGGAAAGAAGAGGCTTCCTTCATCAGAGAAGGAAAGGAAAAGCAGAAGCGTTTGAGTTCAACTTTCAGTTGTGTTTGTCATGTAATAGAAGTACTTGCTGAATTACAGGTTGTACTAAATACCACCTTGTGTGCCCGTCATTGCTAAGCTCCGTATATTCCTACTGCTTTCACAGGTTGCATTTTCAGTTGCAACTACATGGTAAAAATAGAAATTCAGACTGTATTTGACAGACTGATGTCTACTCTTACTATAAAGGCACAGACCTTGCCATCTGGTACAGATGTTGCAGTCTCTCTGTCTATGGGAACAGCGTTTTCCTCTGCTGTCCTTTCCGTCTGATGGTCACACACCTCTGTGGAAGTCTTTGGGACCTCCACGTCCATAGCTGCATTGCTTACTGCAATGGAAAGAATAATAATTACTATTATTATTAACAAAAAAAAAAAAGTAAATGAACAACGGACAATATGAAGAGAAGAAATACGTAGGAAATGGATGGAAGAAGTGTTGAGGGACACGTTATCTATGGCCTGCTGTTTTGCCGTACCTGAATTGCCTGAATGTCAGGGCTCGCACAGGACTGAGGTCTTTGTGTTAACCGAGCGCGTGAATTCTAATACCAGGACTAGACCGCAGAAGCAGCGCCTCTACACCGTGCTCATGGTGTCCAGGCCTGTTCCGCCTGGCTATAAATTGAGCCTTTATCATCCACAGTTTCGGCTATACAGGGGCAAGGGTTTGCGTGTGTCTTCAGACATCTCTTAAAATGCCCCGCTCTTTCCAGCAGCTCAGCACAAATTGGAAGCTACCTCCTTCTGCCAAACTCCTCTCTGTGTACCAGCACGGAAAGCTGTTTCTTAGGTCCCACTGAGACCAATGAATGTGCTTAGCTGAGGAAGGAGGCACTGAACAACTTGGAGCAATGTCCTGTATCTGTATCCTAAAAGCAGCCCCACGTTTGTGCCAGTAAAGACAGTTGCCAAGAACTTGGTTTGTCGTGCTCCTTTGGGAGCCATTACTCTCAAGCCACTTCTTACCTGCTTCATCAGTATGCCGGGTGAGTGTAGAAGCCCCGTTTGTCTCTGGAGTCACTTGCTCCCCGAGAGAAACCTGTGCACAAAACCTTCACGTTACTGCGGGATTTAGTGCAACATGGAAGAATACTCCATATTTCGGCTGCTGTCTTTGAAACATCACAGAGAAGTCTGAGTGGGAAGCCCCATTCATTACCACATCCAAACAACCCTGTCTAGGACACTGTTTTAAAAACATACCTGCCAAATGGTATAACTGTTAATTGATAAACTTACCTCTTTGCTTGGAAAGGCTTCTAGTGGGGCTTCTTTGGAGCTCGTCGCACTGCACTCAGCTTCCCTGGTGCTGCTTGATAGTGGGAGCTGAGTGGTTCTTGAGGTCTCCTGAAAACAAATACAAAGAATCATGTAATTAACAGTAATCTGGATTTGTGTTTCTGCCTGTGAAGGGCTGTCACAAATCAGTTCTACTTTAACAGATGTTAAGCCCAAATGGTTCCTTTATGGCAGCGTACCGTGATGATTTAGGGGATTACGAGCACCACAAGGAACCCATGTGATGAGAAGTTTGAACCGTTAAAGTTAGGTGAGGCTCGAGGAGGGCGAGTTGAAAAGAAAATGGGGTGCAAATTTTTCCAGGGACACCGGGAATGGTGAATCCTGGAATCAAGCAAATAGTGTTATTTTCCTCTCGAGCTCTTTAACAGGGGAAACCTAATTTGTTAGTATTCAAAATGCCATTGTTACCTCTGCAGCTTTGTGCTGGTGCTGGGAGTGAGCAAAGGTGGTCATTGAAGGGGTCATCTGCCCATTCTCAAAGTGTTTCCTCACTGCAGCCAGGCCCCCGGGCACAGTGCAGGACTTGATTTCCTCTGAGGTCTAGAGGGATCAAATAAGGCCAGGTGTTTTCCATTTGCAGTAAGAACATACCATCCATTTCAACAAGGAAGGGCAAGGTGTTATAGGGTGGAAATGAAGCAGTTCATATGTTCTCAACACAGTTCGGTTGGGTCAGGCTTCCTCCAGTTCTTCCTTTTGGGGAGAGAGAGCTAACAGCACCATTGCTGGCAGTGTTGGGAGGAGGGAATTGGAACCTTCTTGGCCCAAAGAACTGCAGGAATCTGTTCCAAATACACAAGGGCAATTAGGAAATCAAGAAGCCAGTGGGCAGGAATTGCGTGGTTTGAAAACACCTGGACTCTGAAGGCGAGCGTGGCTGGTGGCTGCTTCCCTCAGGTGGCTTCTGGGCTACCTGAGCACCCATAGCTGAGCTGTTTTATCATGCGGTAATTTCAAATTCTTCAGTTCGAGCAGCAAGAGCTCTAAAGTCACTGTGCTCCTGAACAGGATTTTATTATTCGGCGATAGAGAATAGTTGTTGTGGTAAGGAAACTGCCTTGTTTTGTCATCACAGGATAACCGTGTTGCTGATCTCTCTCTCACCCATGATCCTCATACATGAAGTTCAGGCAAAGGTGGACTGAAAGGAAGAGCACGTCCACGAAATAACGGGGATTGTCCAAAAGACCAAAGGCATCTAGCGTGAAAAACCTCTTTTGGTAGAGAGAGAGACTGATGGATGACTATGTTTGCTCTATAGGTTTCCTAATTTGGGATTTAAATTTTCATCCACCCTATGATCCACCTGATAGCTTGCTTGTAGAAATAAAGATGGTTACGATCTGTCCCTGGGCAAAGCAAACGTAGAATTAAGAAGATATGGAGACATTGGTATCTTACATTGGCAAAGCGGTTGCTGTTCTCTGCCTTTGACACCGCAGCCTGATACAGAGCCATTTTGTCTTTCAAGGAGACATTCTCCTGGAATTCCGTCAGTGTATTGCCGGTGTTGGGAGGGCTCTCTTCTGGAAGTCCTCCTACAGCTTTGCAGCCACCCACTGCAACCACAAAGAGACGTCATAGTTGGGGAGAGGGAGATGGGTGCATGTGTTTCAAAGCTTGAAAGAAAAGCAGTAAGCAAAACAAACAGTATTGCCAACATTTTACCCACTGTGTCGTCGCACTTTTACTTTACAGCACATCAAGTACGGAGCATTTGATTTGTGGAAACCAGAATGCCTTTAACTAATAAAAGTTAACGCATTGTTACCAAAGCAACGCACTGCTAAATCCAAACTATCTTCACCAAAGAAGAAAATGAAGATACCACTTTTTTGTAATTGATGGATGCTGCCCATAGTTTTGATATCCTATTTGTAATTTGGGCTGTCTTCATCAAAAGTTATCTTCTCAAAACATAAGACACCATTCTGTTGTGTTTTGCTCAACAAGTATTTAATGGCATCAGGCACTGCTCCATAATGCAACAGACAAAATGGAGAAGGCTAGAAAGCTTGTTTTGCACTGAGAAGAACACCACGTTCTCTCCCTGGGCGGCCTGGGGGCTGCCCTGATGAGGTGAGTGTGCTTGCCCCTTGCCACCTCAGAGACGGAGCGCATTGAACTAAAGGGAGAAATCCGATCCAAGTGGTAAGGCTAACCTTCAGTGTTGGTGGTCTGTCCATTGCCTGAGGACATCTTCTCAAAGATTGCCCTCCCCCGTTTCACGCTGGACATTTCCATGAGAGAAATGTCTGTCTGGCTCCCAGGCTGAGTGGCCAGTGCTGGTGGCAGTGAGCTTTTGCCACTTTCCGCTTCCTGTTGGAAGACATGGAGGGGATGTGAGTTAGAAGCTACTGGGAGGAGCCAGGTAGGGCTTTCAGGGGGCAGAAAGGATATGAAGAGGCAGCAGATTGGAAGGGGGTGCTGTTGTGGCAGTAGTGTTCTCCGAGTCCTCAGTGAGAGCGCGGGAATCCTTTTCAGCTGCGGAACCTGCGTGCACTCACCTTCCTGCCACCCAGGGTCTCAAAGTGGCTCTGCAGCTCCTTGACAGAGATGGGGAAGGTCTCAGTCCGGCGAGGGCCACCCAGGGTGACGTCCGCCCTCCCGCTGTCTGCCGCAGCTTCGTCCACGGTGCTGCCTGGGCTGGCTTGCTCTGGTGCCAGGGACCGTGGGGCTGGCAGGCGCTGGAAGGCCGGGCTGGGTGCCAGAGCACTGGCGGACTCCCATCTCTTCGTGAGGAGCTTCACAGAGCTCTTCTGCACGGTCAAGTCGGGCAGCTCCATCGCGCCCTGCCAATGCAACGGGTACCTCATGACATAGCTTGTATTTCAGACTGAGCTTCCGTCTGCGTTGTTCGCTTGTGGGCACTTTACTTTTGCTCTCTTTGTTTTGGGACAAATCTTTAACCAGGGTTTGAGTGGTCTGCAGTATTTCACGGGGGAAGAAGAAGCACTGCAGAAGCGCTAGGTTTCTGCAACCCAAGGGTACTCATGAAGGAAATTCCCTTGGGGCATGTGCACTTGTCAGCAAAGAATTTGACTTTAGGCCTCAACCTGACTTTAAGTCACTTTTGCCACCTGCTCATGGCCGCTTAAATCACTACAGAATGCTGAGGGCAATTCATTCTTAAGTCAAATACTTGGTGAAGACTGCACGTCTGACACTGTCAGGGCCTTGAATTGTTTCCCAGGCTTCGCAGAACCTTCTTAGCCTTTATGAAAATGCAGGAAGAAAATTGGGGGAATACGAAAACCCAAAGAGGTATGGAGCTGGGCTTCAATGACCTTTAGCATTTCACACCGCCTTTGCCGACTGTACTTCCTAACTTTTGCTGGCCACTTCTAAAGTTATCATGCTTAAAACGTGCCGGAGGAAGGCACAAACTAAGGGCTTGGCTGCTTTTTGCTCGATGGCCATGCTGGGCAGGAAGGCAGAGGGATGCGAGAGGGAGAACCAGAAGCTGCTTCAGTTCTTCCCTCTGTCTGGTGACTAATAGTCACTGGCCACGGTACTAGAGGATCTCTTCTCCACTAAAGACTCCCTGAAAGTGCACGTGAGAGCTAGCTGCACGCTTCTGACACTGTCACTGGAAGAGCTTGCAGTTTTTCTTCTGCAAGTAAGCAGAGCCACAAGTATCTGAAGCATTCTTTTTTTTTTTTTTTTTTTCATTTGCCCCCTCTCGCCCACTTATCACACAAACAGTATCAGGCTTTGCGCTAGACCACCTTCGTCCAAAACAGTGCATGAACTTGTGTATTCGTAAGGAGCTAATCTTACCGCTTGGCTCTTCTCAGTTGAATTTTCCTTCTGTGACTCTGCTGCACACATTGCGTGCCTGTTGAAAGGAAGGCAAATGTAAACATTCTCTTATTCACCGCTCTCATTTGACTAACGAATGTGAAGCTAGATCGACAGTTCACAGTATGCATTGGAGAAAAGCCTCGTCCTACCTCGTCCGTCACAATCTCACTTCCAAGAAGTGATGGCCGCAGGAAGAGGCGCCGCCTTTTAACCTGCGTGTCTTCATGGTGAGCACACAATCAGTCCACAGCGTCCAGGTTACCGTCTCCACGCGTGGGCATACGGAAACCAAGGCAACCAAGCCAGCCTCCTGGCTTTCCTTACCCCAAAATTCCGAGCAGAGACTCCCCGGGACAGAATCTGTTGTTGGTGCACAACCTCTCCCAGAAAGAACTTGGTGTCCTGAGGGACAAGTTCTTGGGCAGACCGTTGTGGTAGATAATAAAAGCCCTCAAACACAGAGAGCACTGGTTTTTCGTTTTTATTCTCCGCTACACAGCTAACTTCAAATTCTCTCTTAGAGCTAACTGGCAGAATTGTTTGACCAGCTCTAGCATGCCGTGCTTGGTTTTCTTTCACGTACGCATGTTGGTGGTTTTGGGGTGTGTTTGTTTCTTTTCTGGTAGCTAAGAGAAATACCAAAATGTTGGGTAATTTACCCTTGGGGGCGTTCTCTCTTCCCGTAGTATGGAGCAGACTTCTGACTTTCAGGCTACAGCTCCTTGGCCAACCAAACTTTTGAAGGACTCTCTAGTAGGCCAACCCGTTTAGTGAGCTAGTCCTTCTCTAGAGGCACTTATGTATCTTCCTCTGGAAAAGGATCGGGTGGAACTCGGCTGCCCACCTGAGTAAAACCACCACATCTTTAGAAGGCGACACTGAAGAAGTAATCTTACAGTGATCCTATTTGATATCTTTCATATGTAAATACTGAAAAAATATTTTCATGTGCTCATTACTAGCCACAGATTTGACACACTTCAGCTGGAGTGTAAATCCTTCTGAAGGAATCATTTGCTCAAAAGGGGGTTTGTATGGAGGAAAGATGCACTCTGATAGTACAGCCTCACCTATAGGCAGGAAAGTTCTTGTCAAAAGTAACATGCAAATACAGCAGTGACTGTTTTGTCAGGAAGGCAGTGAAGTTGTCCTGAGGGACTTTGCTGATAGCTGAGTTAGCTGCTGGCTGGCCGCTTCAGCCAGAGAAGATGCTCTTGCCCCTTGTTGGGCTGCAGGCCTACGAAGCCTGTTGCCCCAGGGCACCACCAGACTTGTGCAGCTGTGGCTCAGGGTCCCAGAGGCTCCTTAGCACCGTGCCGGTAGGGATGCTGTGGGAAAGGAAGGACTGGCAAAGGCTTACACTCACGCACAGCCTTCACTCACGCACGCTCACACACCATTTGTGCTCGCTCTCTTGCTGTCCTGTGCACCCACTCTTTCCAGGAGCTTTCCATTCTAGGTGGTTGTCCGTCTCCAGAGCTTGGAGATGGACTCTTGTTGGGGCAGAGGCCAGAAGGCTGCATTTGTTGGTTCCTTCTAACATCTGCAAGCAGAGTTTCTGAGGTTGAGGAGGAACAGGTAGTTTTCTGCTGACGGGAAGCAACTTGTGCAAGGGTCTGTGGACCTTACGATTGGCCTCATTGATCTGCAGTGGTCCGCTTTACCCCTGGTCTCAGCCACACACCCAGGGAGTCTGCGCGTTGCTCTGGTGGTGTGAGTGTTTAAGAGCACGTGACTGATGGCAGGAGAATCCCCCTTTTGGGATGAAAAGCCAGTCACAAATGCAAGCTGTTTTGATGATGAGTTGGGATGATTTGATGTTTCTGTCCTGCTGTGGACTGTGTTTGTTAGGTGTTCACAATGTATGACTGTCACACGTGGTGTGTTTTTCTTTCCTCTGAAACCACAAAAGATGATGGGAGAACTTCCTGCCTTCTAGCATGGAAAGATTACTATAGCTGCATGAATTGTTTTAATGCGATACGCAGGGAGATGGTTCCTGTTGCAGGCAAACTGGTCTTCCACTTCTGGTCCCCAGGAGAGTGGTCATCAAACAAAATTCTCTGAGGAGCACCTGACAAAGATGGTCAGATGTCAGGACACACCTGACAGAGGAAACAGGAAAATTTAAGAGAAAAGATTTTTTCTCTCTTTGCGAAAGTACAGATGAGAAGTTTGAGGGGGGGTAGGGGGAGGGATGGGGAAGGGGGGGGGATCATAGTAGATAATCGGTAATGCAAGAGAAGAGATTTGAGTTGGAGGAGGAGAACTTGGGATGCCCTTCACAACTCTGAAGTGAAGCCTGAAGAAGACTACAGTAGTAAGAATAATGAACTGGGAAATGCTAGAAAAGATTTGACCGTTTTTCTCATATCTGTGGAGTCTTTGCCCTAGCTAAGGAGTAAAAAAAGTGATTTTTCAGAACCCTCATAAACGCTGTGCTTCTAATGATGCTTTGCTTGTTGCATATATACCTAAGGAGGGGAACTGCAAATCTATAATGCTTCCAGAATGGGGCTGCTTGGAGAGGATGTGCTTCGGCTACCTGGTAGCCTCAGGCTCATTGCTGGTGCTGAGGCAGAAGGTCTAATGCAGCCAGCCCAGAGCCCATTAGCTTTGCCAGGGGGCACGAAAGAATATCTGGTCTGGCATGGTAGGAGTAGGAATTTGATTAGGAAAATGCCTTGAGGCAAGCGGCTACAAGAGCCCCAGCAGGGCTTTCCTGGATACTTGTGCACCAGAGAGTGCTCAGGGTGAGCCTTCCCGATTCCAGGAGATTGTAATAAACTCCGCATAGTGCTCTAAAGCCAAGACTAGAAAGAATCGAGCTGCCGATTGCAGGAAGGGACGTTTTCTTCCCAGAACTACACGGCTTCACTAAGTGTGACCTGTTCTTGCTCTGACATGACAAATTTCAGCCTGAGAGACGCCCTGGGTGACCTAATCCAGTATACCCTCATTTTAACGAGTGGTAATCACAAAACCTGGCAATAATTGTCCTGATTTTCTGAGGAGCATAGTATTGCAGTGCCCACTGATTTCAAAGTAAGATTAATCTTCCAGGGCAGCAGATTGTTGTTATCCTGACATAATGGCAGCCTGTATATCAGACCTGCAGATTGGTACTTTGGAGATCCAGAGCTCTTCTCCTGACTGTGATTTTTACAGTTTTTCTTTCCAGACATGCCTTTGCCAAAGAAAGATGGTAGAAGACTGCTGAGATGCCTACGAATCACAGAATCACCGAATCACTGAATGTTAGGGATTGGAAGGGACCTTGAAAGATCGTCTGGTCCAATGCCCCTGCCGGAGCAGGAGCAGCTAGATCAGGTCACACAGGAACGCGTCCAGGCAGCTTTGGAATGCCTCTGGAGAAGGAAACTCCACATCCCCCCTGTGCAGCCTGTTCCGGTGTTCTGTCACCATCACCATAAAAAAGTTTTGTCTCACATTGAAGTGGAACCTCCTATGTTCCAGCACGCACCCAGTGCCCCCTGTCCTACCGTTAGATGTCGCTGAGAAGAGCCTGGCTCCGTCCTCCTGACACTCTCCCTTTACATATTTATAAACATTAAGAAGGTCACCCCTCAGTCTCCTCTTCTCCAACTAAAGAGACCCAGCTCCCTCAGCCTTTCCTCAAAAGGGAGACGCTCCACTCCCTTTATCACCCTTGTGGCTCTGTGCTGGACTCTCTCAAGCAGTTCCCTGTCCTTCTGGAACTGGGGGGCCCAGAACTGGACGCAATATTGCAGATGTGGTCTCACTAGGGCAGAGTAGAGGGGGAGGAGAACCTCTCTCGACCTACTAACCACAGCCCTGCTAATACACCCCAGGATGCCATTGGCCTTCTTGGCCACAAGGGCACAGTGCTGGCTCATGGTCAGCCAGCTCTCCGCCAGGACACCCACGTCCCTTCCCCCTTTGCTGCTCTCCAGCAGGGCAGTCCCCAACTTATCCTGGTGTCTGGGGTTGTTCTTGCCCCGATGCAGGGCTCTACACTTGCCCTCGTTATATTTCATGAAGTTTCTCCCCGCCTGATGCTCCAACCTGTTGAGACAGGCAGCAAAAGTTCAGACAAGTCTGTTAGTTTTGAGTCACTTCATCTCTTTATTGTCAACTTGTTGTGCATTACTGCACAACACAGAGACTGTGACGCTTGCGTCTTCGTTCTTCAGGCCGGATTCTGTTGTTTTGAACCCTTGCGCATCCTCCACCAGAAAAGCAGCCCCTTCCTGGTTTGGACGCCTTTGAGAATGGTGTAGGTTCCTGTGGATGTCGTTGATGGCCTTAATTCTGGAAGCCGCACGAGTGCTTCTGCTTTTGGGTTGTCTCAGTGGCTCCCTCATCTGCGGCTCCCCAGGCTTAGGGAGCTGCTCCTCTGAACAGATGTCGCCTTTGTGAACCTTTGGGATTTCTTGCTCACAGACACTTTGAACTGGCAGCCCAGCAGCTCCTTGGTGACGTGGCCGTCTTACAGAATGTGCATGGCTCTTGATGATCGCATTCATGGCTCTCATTCTGGCAAGAGCAGACGGCATGGTGCTTTTGGGCTGGTGCAGTGCTTCGCTCGGCAGTGCCAGTGGAATTGTCTGGTCCGGACAGCCCTCGACATTTTGACGCTTGTCTTCGTTTGTCCTCAAGTTGAGAGTTTCTGTGCATCTGAGGAACTGGTGACAGAAAACATAGCCTTTTAGAGACTGAAAGCAGGGAAAGAAGAGGCTTCCTTCATCAGAGAAGGAAAGGAAAAGCAGAAGCGTTTGAGTTCAACTTTCAGTTGTGTTTGTCATGTAATAGAAGTACTTGCTGAATTACAGGTTGTACTAAATACCACCTTGTGTGCCCGTCATTGCTAAGCTCCGTATATTCCTACTGCTTTCACAGGTTGCATTTTCAGTTGCAACTACATGGTAAAAATAGAAATTCAGACTGTATTTGACAGACTGATGTCTACTCTTACTATAAAGGCACAGACCTTGCCATCTGGTACAGATGTTGCAGTCTCTCTGTCTATGGGAACAGCGTTTTCCTCTGCTGTCCTTTCCGTCTGATGGTCACACACCTCTGTGGAAGTCTTTGGGACCTCCACGTCCATAGCTGCATTGCTTACTGCAATGGAAAGAATAATAATTACTATTATTATTAACAAAAAAAAAAAAGTAAATGAACAACGGACAATATGAAGAGAAGAAATACGTAGGAAATGGATGGAAGAAGTGTTGAGGGACACGTTATCTATGGCCTGCTGTTTTGCCGTACCTGAATTGCCTGAATGTCAGGGCTCGCACAGGACTGAGGTCTTTGTGTTAACCGAGCGCGTGAATTCTAATACCAGGACTAGACCGCAGAAGCAGCGCCTCTACACCGTGCTCATGGTGTCCAGGCCTGTTCCGCCTGGCTATAAATTGAGCCTTTATCATCCACAGTTTCGGCTATACAGGGGCAAGGGTTTGCGTGTGTCTTCAGACATCTCTTAAAATGCCCCGCTCTTTCCAGCAGCTCAGCACAAATTGGAAGCTACCTCCTTCTGCCAAACTCCTCTCTGTGTACCAGCACGGAAAGCTGTTTCTTAGGTCCCACTGAGACCAATGAATGTGCTTAGCTGAGGAAGGAGGCACTGAACAACTTGGAGCAATGTCCTGTATCTGTATCCTAAAAGCAGCCCCACGTTTGTGCCAGTAAAGACAGTTGCCAAGAACTTGGTTTGTCGTGCTCCTTTGGGAGCCATTACTCTCAAGCCACTTCTTACCTGCTTCATCAGTATGCCGGGTGAGTGTAGAAGCCCCGTTTGTCTCTGGAGTCACTTGCTCCCCGAGAGAAACCTGTGCACAAAACCTTCACGTTACTGCGGGATTTAGTGCAACATGGAAGAATACTCCATATTTCGGCTGCTGTCTTTGAAACATCACAGAGAAGTCTGAGTGGGAAGCCCCATTCATTACCACATCCAAACAACCCTGTCTAGGACACTGTTTTAAAAACATACCTGCCAAATGGTATAATTGTTAATTGATAAACTTACCTCTTTGCTTGGAAAGGCTTCTAGTGGGGCTTCTTTGGAGCTCGTCGCACTGCACTCAGCTTCCCTGGTGCTGCTTGATAGTGGGAGCTGAGTGGTTCTTGAGGTCTCCTGAAAACAAATACAAAGAATCATGTAATTAACAGTAATCTGGATTTGTGTTTCTGCCTGTGAAGGGCTGTCACAAATCAGTTCTACTTTAACAGATGTTAAGCCCAAATGGTTCCTTTATGGCAGCGTACCGTGATGATTTAGGGGATTACGAGCACCACAAGGAACCCATGTGATGAGAAGTTTGAACCGTTAAAGTTAGGTGAGGCTCGAGGAGGGCGAGTTGAAAAGAAAATGGGGTGCAAATTTTTCCAGGGACACCGGGAATGGTGAATCCTGGAATCAAGCAAATAGTGTTATTTTCCTCTCGAGCTCTTTAACAGGGGAAACCTAATTTGTTAGTATTCAAAATGCCATTGTTACCTCTGCAGCTTTGTGCTGGTGCTGGGAGTGAGCAAAGGTGGTCATTGAAGGGGTCATCTGCCCATTCTCAAAGTGTTTCCTCACTGCAGCCAGGCCCCCGGGCACAGTGCAGGACTTGATTTCCTCTGAGGTCTAGAGGGATCAAATAAGGCCAGGTGTTTTCCATTTGCAGTAAGAACATACCATCCATTTCAACAAGGAAGGGCAAGGTGTTATAGGGTGGAAATGAAGCAGTTCATAGGTTCTCAACACAGTTCGGTTGGGTCAGGCTTCCTCCAGTTCTTCCTTTTGGGGAGAGAGAGCTAACAGCACCATTGCTGGCAGTGTTGGGAGGAGGGAATTGGAACCTTCTTGGCCCAAAGAACTGCAGGAATCTGTTCCAAATACACAAGGGCAATTAGGAAATCAAGAAGCCAGTGGGCAGGAATTGCGTGGTTTGAAAACACCTGGACTCTGAAGGCGAGCGTGGCTGGTGGCTGCTTCCCTCAGGTGGCTTCTGGGCTACCTGAGCACCCATAGCTGAGCTGTTTTATCATGCGGTAATTTCAAATTCTTCAGTTCGAGCAGCAAGAGCTCTAAAGTCACTGTGCTCCTGAACAGGATTTTATTATTCGGCGATAGAGAATAGTTGTTGTGGTAAGGAAACTGCCTTGTTTTGTCATCACAGGATAACCGTGTTGCTGATCTCTCTCTCACCCATGATCCTCATACATGAAGTTCAGGCAAAGGTGGACTGAAAGGAAGAGCACGTCCACGAAATAACGGGGATTGTCCAAAAGACCAAAGGCATCTAGCGTGAAAAACCTCTTTTGGTAGAGAGAGAGACTGATGGATGACTATGTTTGCTCTATAGGTTTCCTAATTTGGGATTTAAATTTTCATCCACCCTATGATCCACCTGATAGCTTGCTTGTAGAAATAAAGATGGTTACGATCTGTCCCTGGGCAAAGCAAACGTAGAATTAAGAAGATATGGAGACATTGGTATCTTACATTGGCAAAGCGGTTGCTGTTCTCTGCCTTTGACACCGCAGCCTGATACAGAGCCATTTTGTCTTTCAAGGAGACATTCTCCTGGAATTCCGTCAGTGTATTGCCGGTGTTGGGAGGGCTCTCTTCTGGAAGTCCTCCTACAGCTTTGCAGCCACCCACTGCAACCACAAAGAGACGTCATAGTTGGGGAGAGGGAGATGGGTGCATGTGTTTCAAAGCTTGAAAGAAAAGCAGTAAGCAAAACAAACAGTATTGCCAACATTTTACCCACTGTGTCGTCGCACTTTTACTTTACAGCACATCAAGTACGGAGCATTTGATTTGTGGAAACCAGAATGCCTTTAACTAATAAAAGTTAACGCATTGTTACCAAAGCAACGCACTGCTAAATCCAAACTATCTTCACCAAAGAAGAAAATGAAGATACCACTTTTTTGTAATTGATGGATGCTGCCCATAGTTTTGATATCCTATTTGTAATTTGGGCTGTCTTCATCAAAAGTTATCTTCTCAAAACATAAGACACCATTCTGTTGTGTTTTGCTCAGCAAGTATTTAATGGCATCAGGCACTGCTCCATAATGCAACAGACAAAATGGAGAAGGCTAGAAAGCTTGTTTTGCACTGAGAAGAACACCACGTTCTCTCCCTGGGCGGCCTGGGGGCTGCCCTGATGAGGTGAGTGTGCTTGCCCCTTGCCACCTCAGAGACGGAGCGCATTGAACTAAAGGGAGAAATCCGATCCAAGTGGTAAGGCTAACCTTCAGTGTTGGTGGTCTGTCCATTGCCTGAGGACATCTTCTCAAAGATTGCCCTCCCCCGTTTCACGCTGGACATTTCCATGAGAGAAATGTCTGTCTGGCTCCCAGGCTGAGTGGCCAGTGCTGGTGGCAGTGAGCTTTTGCCACTTTCCGCTTCCTGTTGGAAGACATGGAGGGGATGTGAGTTAGAAGCTACTGGGAGGAGCCAGGTAGGGCTTTCAGGGGGCAGAAAGGATATGAAGAGGCAGCAGATTGGAAGGGGGTGCTGTTGTGGCAGTAGTGTTCTCCGAGTCCTCAGTGAGAGCGCGGGAATCCTTTTCAGCTGCGGAACCTGCGTGCACTCACCTTCCTGCCACCCAGGGTCTCAAAGTGGCTCTGCAGCTCCTTGACAGAGATGGGGAAGGTCTCAGTCCGGCGAGGGCCACCCAGGGTGACGTCCGCCCTCCCGCTGTCTGCCGCAGCTTCGTCCACGGTGCTGCCTGGGCTGGCTTGCTCTGGTGCCAGGGACCGTGGGGCTGGCAGGCGCTGGAAGGCCGGGCTGGGTGCCAGAGCACTGGCGGACTCCCATCTCTTCGTGAGGAGCTTCACAGAGCTCTTCTGCACGGTCAAGTCGGGCAGCTCCATCGCGCCCTGCCAATGCAACGGGTACCTCATGACATAGCTTGTATTTCAGACTGAGCTTCCGTCTGCGTTGTTCGCTTGTGGGCACTTTACTTTTGCTCTCTTTGTTTTGGGACAAATCTTTAACCAGGGTTTGAGTGGTCTGCAGTATTTCACGGGGGAAGAAGAAGCACTGCAGAAGCGCTAGGTTTCTGCAACCCAAGGGTACTCATGAAGGAAATTCCCTTGGGGCATGTGCACTTGTCAGCAAAGAATTTGACTTTAGGCCTCAACCTGACTTTAAGTCACTTTTGCCACCTGCTCATGGCCGCTTAAATCACTACAGAATGCTGAGGGCAATTCATTCTTAAGTCAAATACTTGGTGAAGACTGCACGTCTGACACTGTCAGGGCCTTGAATTGTTTCCCAGGCTTCGCAGAACCTTCTTAGCCTTTATGAAAATGCAGGAAGAAAATTGGGGGAATACGAAAACCCAAAGAGGTATGGAGCTGGGCTTCAATGACCTTTAGCATTTCACACCGCCTTTGCCGACTGTACTTCCTAACTTTTGCTGGCCACTTCTAAAGTTATCATGCTTAAAACGTGCCGGAGGAAGGCACAAACTAAGGGCTTGGCTGCTTTTTGCTCGATGGCCATGCTGGGCAGGAAGGCAGAGGGATGCGAGAGGGAGAACCAGAAGCTGCTTCAGTTCTTCCCTCTGTCTGGTGACTAATAGTCACTGGCCACGGTACTAGAGGATCTCTTCTCCACTAAAGACTCCCTGAAAGTGCACGTGAGAGCTAGCTGCACGCTTCTGACACTGTCACTGGAAGAGCTTGCAGTTTTTCTTCTGCAAGTAAGCAGAGCCACAAGTATCTGAAGCATTCTTTTTTTTTTTTTTTTTCATTTGCCCCCTCTCGCCCACTTATCACACAAACAGTATCAGGCTTTGCGCTAGACCACCTTCGTCCAAAACAGTGCATGAACTTGTGTATTCGTAAGGAGCTAATCTTACCGCTTGGCTCTTCTCAGTTGAATTTTCCTTCTGTGACTCTGCTGCACACATTGCGTGCCTGTTGAAAGGAAGGCAAATGTAAACATTCTCTTATTCACCGCTCTCATTTGACTAACGAATGTGAAGCTAGATCGACAGTTCACAGTATGCATTGGAGAAAAGCCTCGTCCTACCTCGTCCGTCACAATCTCACTTCCAAGAAGTGATGGCCGCAGGAAGAGGCGCCGCCTTTTAACCTGCGTGTCTTCATGGTGAGCACACAATCAGTCCACAGCGTCCAGGTTACCGTCTCCACGCGTGGGCATACGGAAACCAAGGCAACCAAGCCAGCCTCCTGGCTTTCCTTACCCCAAAATTCCGAGCAGAGACTCCCCGGGACAGAATCTGTTGTTGGTGCACAACCTCTCCCAGAAAGAACTTGGTGTCCTGAGGGACAAGTTCTTGGGCAGACCGTTGTGGTAGATAATAAAAGCCCTCAAACACAGAGAGCACTGGTTTTTCGTTTTTATTCTCCGCTACACAGCTAACTTCAAATTCTCTCTTAGAGCTAACTGGCAGAATTGTTTGACCAGCTCTAGCATGCCGTGCTTGGTTTTCTTTCACGTACGCATGTTGGTGGTTTTGGGGTGTGTTTGTTTCTTTTCTGGTAGCTAAGAGAAATACCAAAATGTTGGGTAATTTACCCTTGGGGGCGTTCTCTCTTCCCGTAGTATGGAGCAGACTTCTGACTTTCAGGCTACAGCTCCTTGGCCAACCAAACTTTTGAAGGACTCTCTAGTAGGCCAACCCGTTTAGTGAGCTAGTCCTTCTCTAGAGGCACTTATGTATCTTCCTCTGGAAAAGGATCGGGTGGAACTCGGCTGCCCACCTGAGTAAAACCACCACATCTTTAGAAGGCGACACTGAAGAAGTAATCTTACAGTGATCCTATTTGATATCTTTCATATGTAAATACTGAAAAAATATTTTCATGTGCTCATTACTAGCCACAGATTTGACACACTTCAGCTGGAGTGTAAATCCTTCTGAAGGAATCATTTGCTCAAAAGGGGGTTTGTATGGAGGAAAGATGCACTCTGATAGTACAGCCTCACCTATAGGCAGGAAAGTTCTTGTCAAAAGTAAGATGCAAATACAGCAGTGACTGTTTTGTCAGGAAGGCAGTGAAGTTGTCCTGAGGGACTTTGCTGATAGCTGAGTTAGCTGCTGGCTGGCCGCTTCAGCCAGAGAAGATGCTCTTGCCCCTTGTTGGGCTGCAGGCCTACGAAGCCTGTTGCCCCAGGGCACCACCAGACTTGTGCAGCTGTGGCTCAGGGTCCCAGAGGCTCCTTAGCACCGTGCCGGTAGGGATGCTGTGGGAAAGGAAGGACTGGCAAAGGCTTACACTCACGCACAGCCTTCACTCACGCACGCTCACACACCATTTGTGCTCGCTCTCTTGCTGTCCTGTGCACCCACTCTTTCCAGGAGCTTTCCATTCTAGGTGGTTGTCCGTCTCCAGAGCTTGGAGATGGACTCTTGTTGGGGCAGAGGCCAGAAGGCTGCATTTGTTGGTTCCTTCTAGCATCTGCAAGCAGAGTTTCTGAGGTTGAGGAGGAACAGGTAGTTTTCTGCTGACGGGAAGCAACTTGTGCAAGGGTCTGTGGACCTTACGATTGGCCTCATTGATCTGCAGTGGTCCGCTTTACCCCTGGTCTCAGCCACACACCCAGGGAGTCTGCGCGTTGCTCTGGTGGTGTGAGTGTTTAAGAGCACGTGACTGATGGCAGGAGAATCCCCCTTTTGGGATGAAAAGCCAGTCACAAATGCAAGCTGTTTTGATGATGAGTTGGGATGATTTGATGTTTCTGTCCTGCTGTGGACTGTGTTTGTTAGGTGTTCACAATGTATGACTGTCACACGTGGTGTGTTTTTCTTTCCTCTGAAACCACAAAAGATGATGGGAGAACTTCCTGCCTTCTAGCATGGAAAGATTACTATAGCTGCATGAATTGTTTTAATGCGATACGCAGGGAGATGGTTCCTGTTGCAGGCAAACTGGTCTTCCACTTCTGGTCCCCAGGAGAGTGGTCATCAAACAAAATTCTCTGAGGAGCACCTGACAAAGATGGTCAGATGTCAGGACACACCTGACAGAGGAAACAGGAAAATTTAAGAGAAAAGATTTTTTCTCTCTTTGCGAAAGTACAGATGAGAAGTTTGAGGGGGGGTAGGGGGAGGGATGGGGAAGGGGGGGGGATCATAGTAGATAATCGGTAATGCAAGAGAAGAGATTTGAGTTGGAGGAGGAGAACTTGGGATGCCCTTCACAACTCTGAAGTGAAGCCTGAAGAAGACTACAGTAGTAAGAATAATGAACTGGGAAATGCTAGAAAAGATTTGACCGTTTTTCTCATATCTGTGGAGTCTTTGCCCTAGCTAAGGAGTAAAAAAAGTGATTTTTCAGAACCCTCATAAACGCTGTGCTTCTAATGATGCTTTGCTTGTTGCATATATACCTAAGGCGGGGAACTGCAAATCTATAATGCTTCCAGAATGGGGCTGCTTGGAGAGGATGTGCTTCGGCTACCTGGTAGCCTCAGGCTCATTGCTGGTGCTGAGGCAGAAGGTCTAATGCAGCCAGCCCAGAGCCCATTAGCTTTGCCAGGGGGCACGAAAGAATATCTGGTCTGGCATGGTAGGAGTAGGAATTTGATTAGGAAAATGCCTTGAGGCAAGCGGCTACAAGAGCCCCAGCAGGGCTTTCCTGGATACTTGTGCACCAGAGAGTGCTCAGGGTGAGCCTTCCCGATTCCAGGAGATTGTAATAAACTCCGCATAGTGCTCTAAAGCCAAGACTAGAAAGAATCGAGCTGCCGATTGCAGGAAGGGACGTTTTCTTCCCAGAACTACACGGCTTCACTAAGTGTGACCTGTTCTTGCTCTGACATGACAAATTTCAGCCTGAGAGACGCCCTGGGTGACCTAATCCAGTATACCCTCATTTTAACGAGTGGTAATCACAAAACCTGGCAATAATTGTCCTGATTTTCTGAGGAGCATAGTATTGCAGTGCCCACTGATTTCAAAGTAAGATTAATCTTCCAGGGCAGCAGATTGTTGTTATCCTGACATAATGGCAGCCTGTATATCAGACCTGCAGATTGGTACTTTGGAGATCCAGAGCTCTTCTCCTGACTGTGATTTTTACAGTTTTTCTTTCCAGACATGCCTTTGCCAAAGAAAGATGGTAGAAGACTGCTGAGATGCCTACGAATCACAGAATCACCGAATCACTGAATGTTAGGGATTGGAAGGGACCTTGAAAGATCGTCTGGTCCAATGCCCCTGCCGGAGCAGGAGCAGCTAGATCAGGTCACACAGGAACGCGTCCAGGCAGCTTTGGAATGCCTCTGGAGAAGGAAACTCCACATCCCCCCTGTGCAGCCTGTTCCGGTGTTCTGTCACCATCACCATAAAAAAGTTTTGTCTCACATTTAAGTGGAACCTCCTATGTTCCAGCACGCACCCAGTGCCCCCTGTCCTACTGTTAGATGTCGCTGAGAAGAGCCTGGCTCCGTCCTCCTGACACTCTCCCTTTACATATTTATAAACATTAAGAAGGTCACCCCTCAGTCTCCTCTTCTCCAACTAAAGAGACCCAGCTCCCTCAGCCTTTCCTCAAAAGGGAGACGCTCCACTCCCTTTATCACCCTTGTGGCTCTGTGCTGGACTCTCTCAAGCAGTTCCCTGTCCTTCTGGAACTGGGGGGCCCAGAACTGGACGCAATATTGCAGATGTGGTCTCACTAGGGCAGAGTAGAGGGGGAGGAGAACCTCTCTCGACCTACTAACCACAGCCCTGCTAATACACCCCAGGATGCCATTGGCCTTCTTGGCCACAAGGGCACAGTGCTGGCTCATGGTCAGCCAGCTCTCCGCCAGGACACCCACGTCCCTTCCCCCTTTGCTGCTCTCCAGCAGGGCAGTCCCCAACTTATCCTGGTGTCTGGGGTTGTTCTTGCCCCGATGCAGGGCTCTACACTTGCCCTCGTTATATTTCATGAAGTTTCTCCCCGCCTGATGCTCCAACCTGTTGAGACAGGCAGCAAAAGTTCAGACAAGTCTGTTAGTTTTGAGTCACTTCATCTCTTTATTGTCAACTTGTTGTGCATTACTGCACAACACAGAGACTGTGACGCTTGCGTCTTCGTTCTTCAGGCCGGATTCTGTTGTTTTGAACCCTTGCGCATCCTCCACCAGAAAAGCAGCCCCTTCCTGGTTTGGACGCCTTTGAGAATGGTGTAGGTTCCTGTGGATGTCGTTGATGGCCTTAATTCTGGAAGCCGCACGAGTGCTTCTGCTTTTGGGTTGTCTCAGTGGCTCCCTCATCTGCGGCTCCCCAGGCTTAGGGAGCTGCTCCTCTGAACAGATGTCGCCTTTGTGAACCTTTGGGATTTCTTGCTCACAGACACTTTGAACTGGCAGCCCAGCAGCTCCTTGGTGACGTGGCCGTCTTACAGAATGTGCATGGCTCTTGATGATCGCATTCATGGCTCTCATTCTGGCAAGAGCAGACGGCATGGTGCTTTTGGGCTGGTGCAGTGCTTCGCTCGGCAGTGCCAGTGGAATTGTCTGGTCCGGACAGCCCTCGACATTTTGACGCTTGTCTTCGTTTGTCCTCAAGTTGAGAGTTTCTGTGCATCTGAGGAACTGGTGACAGAAAACATAGCCTTTTAGAGACTGAAAGCAGGGAAAGAAGAGGCTTCCTTCATCAGAGAAGGAAAGGAAAAGCAGAAGCGTTTGAGTTCAACTTTCAGTTGTGTTTGTCATGTAATAGAAGTACTTGCTGAATTACAGGTTGTACTAAATACCACCTTGTGTGCCCGTCATTGCTAAGCTCCGTATATTCCTACTGCTTTCACAGGTTGCATTTTCAGTTGCAACTACATGGTAAAAATAGAAATTCAGACTGTATTTGACAGACTGATGTCTACTCTTACTATAAAGGCACAGACCTTGCCATCTGGTACAGATGTTGCAGTCTCTCTGTCTATGGGAACAGCGTTTTCCTCTGCTGTCCTTTCCGTCTGATGGTCACACACCTCTGTGGAAGTCTTTGGGACCTCCACGTCCATAGCTGCATTGCTTACTGCAATGGAAAGAATAATAATTACTATTATTATTAACAAAAAAAAAAAAGTAAATGAACAACGGACAATATGAAGAGAAGAAATACGTAGGAAATGGATGGAAGAAGTGTTGAGGGACACGTTATCTATGGCCTGCTGTTTTGCCGTACCTGAATTGCCTGAATGTCAGGGCTCGCACAGGACTGAGGTCTTTGTGTTAACCGAGCGCGTGAATTCTAATACCAGGACTAGACCGCAGAAGCAGCGCCTCTACACCGTGCTCATGGTGTCCAGGCCTGTTCCGCCTGGCTATAAATTGAGCCTTTATCATCCACAGTTTCGGCTATACAGGGGCAAGGGTTTGCGTGTGTCTTCAGACATCTCTTAAAATGCCCCGCTCTTTCCAGCAGCTCAGCACAAATTGGAAGCTACCTCCTTCTGCCAAACTCCTCTCTGTGTACCAGCACGGAAAGCTGTTTCTTAGGTCCCACTGAGACCAATGAATGTGCTTAGCTGAGGAAGGAGGCACTGAACAACTTGGAGCAATGTCCTGTATCTGTATCCTAAAAGCAGCCCCACGTTTGTGCCAGTAAAGACAGTTGCCAAGAACTTGGTTTGTCGTGCTCCTTTGGGAGCCGTTACTCTCAAGCCACTTCTTACCTGCTTCATCAGTATGCCGGGTGAGTGTAGAAGCCCCGTTTGTCTCTGGAGTCACTTGCTCCCCGAGAGAAACCTGTGCACAAAACCTTCACGTTACTGCGGGATTTAGTGCAACATGGAAGAATACTCCATATTTCGGCTGCTGTCTTTGAAACATCACAGAGAAGTCTGAGTGGGAAGCCCCATTCATTACCACATCCAAACAACCCTGTCTAGGACACTGTTTTAAAAACATACCTGCCAAATGGTATAATTGTTAATTGATAAACTTACCTCTTTGCTTGGAAAGGCTTCTAGTGGGGCTTCTTTGGAGCTCGTCGCACTGCACTCAGCTTCCCTGGTGCTGCTTGATAGTGGGAGCTGAGTGGTTCTTGAGGTCTCCTGAAAACAAATACAAAGAATCACGTAATTAACAGTAATCTGGATTTGTGTTTCTGCCTGTGAAGGGCTGTCACAAATCAGTTCTACTTTAACAGATGTTAAGCCCAAATGGTTCCTTTATGGCAGTGTACCGTGATGATTTAGGGGATTACGAGCACCACAAGGAACCCATGTGATGAGAAGTTTGAACCGTTAAAGTTAGGTGAGGCTCGAGGAGGGCGAGTTGAAAAGAAAATGGGGTGCAAATTTTTCCAGGGACACCGGGAATGGTGAATCCTGGAATCAAGCAAATAGTGTTATTTTCCTCTCGAGCTCTTTAACAGGGGAAACCTAATTTGTTAGTATTCAAAATGCCATTGTTACCTCTGCAGCTTTGTGCTGGTGCTGGGAGTGAGCAAAGGTGGTCATTGAAGGGGTCATCTGCCCATTCTCAAAGTGTTTCCTCACTGCAGCCAGGCCCCCGGGCACAGTGCAGGACTTGATTTCCTCTGAGGTCTAGAGGGATCAAATAAGGCCAGGTGTTTTCCATTTGCAGTAAGAACATACCATCCATTTCAACAAGGAAGGGCAAGGTGTTATAGGGTGGAAATGAAGCAGTTCATATGTTCTCAACACAGTTCGGTTGGGTCAGGCTTCCTCCAGTTCTTCCTTTTGGGGAGAGAGAGCTAACAGCACCATTGCTGGCAGTGTTGGGAGGAGGGAATTGGAACCTTCTTGGCCCAAAGAACTGCAGGAATCTGTTCCAAATACACAAGGGCAATTAGGAAATCAAGAAGCCAGTGGGCAGGAATTGCGTGGTTTGAAAACACCTGGACTCTGAAGGCGAGCGTGGCTGGTGGCTGCTTCCCTCAGGTGGCTTCTGGGCTACCTGAGCACCCATAGCTGAGCTGTTTTATCATGCGGTAATTTCAAATTCTTCAGTTCGAGCAGCAAGAGCTCTAAAGTCACTGTGCTCCTGAACAGGATTTTATTATTTGGCGATAGAGAATAGTTGTTGTGGTAAGGAAACTGCCTTGTTTTGTCATCACAGGATAACCGTGTTGCTGATCTCTCTCTCACCCATGATCCTCATACATGAAGTTCAGGCAAAGGTGGACTGAAAGGAAGAGCACGTCCACGAAATAACGGGGATTGTCCAAAAGACCAAAGGCATCTAGCGTGAAAAACCTCTTTTGGTAGAGAGAGAGACTGATGGATGACTATGTTTGCTCTATAGGTTTCCTAATTTGGGATTTAAATTTTCATCCACCCTATGATCCACCTGATAGCTTGCTTGTAGAAATAAAGATGGTTACGATCTGTCCCTGGGCAAAGCAAACGTAGAATTAAGAAGATATGGAGACATTGGTATCTTACATTGGCAAAGCGGTTGCTGTTCTCTGCCTTTGACACCGCAGCCTGATACAGAGCCATTTTGTCTTTCAAGGAGACATTCTCCTGGAATTCCGTCAGTGTATTGCCGGTGTTGGGAGGGCTCTCTTCTGGAAGTCCTCCTACAGCTTTGCAGCCACCCACTGCAACCACAAAGAGACGTCATAGTTGGGGAGAGGGAGATGGGTGCATGTGTTTCAAAGCTTGAAAGAAAAGCAGTAAGCAAAACAAACAGTATTGCCAACATTTTACCCACTGTGTCGTCGCACTTTTACTTTACAGCACATCAAGTACGGAGCATTTGATTTGTGGAAACCAGAATGCCTTTAACTAATAAAAGTTAACGCATTGTTACCAAAGCAACGCACTGCTAAATCCAAACTATCTTCACCAAAGAAGAAAATGAAGATACCACTTTTTTGTAATTGATGGATGCTGCCCATAGTTTTGATATCCTATTTGTAATTTGGGCTGTCTTCATCAAAAGTTATCTTCTCAAAACATAAGACACCATTCTGTTGTGTTTTGCTCAACAAGTATTTAATGGCATCAGGCACTGCTCCATAATGCAACAGACAAAATGGAGAAGGCTAGAAAGCTTGTTTTGCACTGAGAAGAACACCACGTTCTCTCCCTGGGCGGCCTGGGGGCTGCCCTGATGAGGTGAGTGTGCTTGCCCCTTGCCACCTCAGAGACGGAGCGCATTGAACTAAAGGGAGAAATCCGATCCAAGTGGTAAGGCTAACCTTCAGTGTTGGTGGTCTGTCCATTGCCTGAGGACATCTTCTCAAAGATTGCCCTCCCCCGTTTCACGCTGGACATTTCCATGAGAGAAATGTCTGTCTGGCTCCCAGGCTGAGTGGCCAGTGCTGGTGGCAGTGAGCTTTTGCCACTTTCCGCTTCCTGTTGGAAGACATGGAGGGGATGTGAGTTAGAAGCTACTGGGAGGAGCCAGGTAGGGCTTTCAGGGGGCAGAAAGGATATGAAGAGGCAGCAGATTGGAAGGGGGTGCTGTTGTGGCAGTAGTGTTCTCCGAGTCCTCAGTGAGAGCGCGGGAATCCTTTTCAGCTGCGGAACCTGCGTGCACTCACCTTCCTGCCACCCAGGGTCTCAAAGTGGCTCTGCAGCTCCTTGACAGAGATGGGGAAGGTCTCAGTCCGGCGAGGGCCACCCAGGGTGACGTCCGCCCTCCCGCTGTCTGCCGCAGCTTCGTCCACGGTGCTGCCTGGGCTGGCTTGCTCTGGTGCCAGGGACCGTGGGGCTGGCAGGCGTTGGAAGGCCGGGCTGGGTGCCAGAGCACTGGCGGACTCCCATCTCTTCGTGAGGAGCTTCACAGAGCTCTTCTGCACGGTCAAGTCGGGCAGCTCCATCGCGCCCTGCCAATGCAACGGGTACCTCATGACATAGCTTGTATTTCAGACTGAGCTTCCGTCTGCGTTGTTCGCTTGTGGGCACTTTACTTTTGCTCTCTTTGTTTTGGGACAAATCTTTAACCAGGGTTTGAGTGGTCTGCAGTATTTCACGGGGGAAGAAGAAGCACTGCAGAAGCGCTAGGTTTCTGCAACCCAAGGGTACTCATGAAGGAAATTCCCTTGGGGCATGTGCACTTGTCAGCAAAGAATTTGACTTTAGGCCTCAACCTGACTTTAAGTCACTTTTGCCACCTGCTCATGGCCGCTTAAATCACTACAGAATGCTGAGGGCAATTCATTCTTAAGTCAAATACTTGGTGAAGACTGCACGTCTGACACTGTCAGGGCCTTGAATTGTTTCCCAGGCTTCGCAGAACCTTCTTAGCCTTTATGAAAATGCAGGAAGAAAATTGGGGGAATACGAAAACCCAAAGAGGTATGGAGCTGGGCTTCAATGACCTTTAGCATTTCACACCGCCTTTGCCGACTGTACTTCCTAACTTTTGCTGGCCACTTCTAAAGTTATCATGCTTAAAACGTGCCGGAGGAAGGCACAAACTAAGGGCTTGGCTGCTTTTTGCTCGATGGCCATGCTGGGCAGGAAGGCAGAGGGATGCGAGAGGGAGAACCAGAAGCTGCTTCAGTTCTTCCCTCTGTCTGGTGACTAATAGTCACTGGCCACGGTACTAGAGGATCTCTTCTCCACTAAAGACTCCCTGAAAGTGCACGTGAGAGCTAGCTGCACGCTTCTGACACTGTCACTGGAAGAGCTTGCAGTTTTTCTTCTGCAAGTAAGCAGAGCCACAAGTATCTGAAGCATTCTTTTTTTTTTTTTTTTTTTCATTTGCCCCCTCTCGCCCACTTATCACACAAACAGTATCAGGCTTTGCGCTAGACCACCTTCGTCCAAAACAGTGCATGAGCTTGTGTATTCGTAAGGAGCTAATCTTACCGCTTGGCTCTTCTCAGTTGAATTTTCCTTCTGTGACTCTGCTGCACACATTGCGTGCCTGTTGAAAGGAAGGCAAATGTAAACATTCTCTTATTCACCGCTCTCATTTGACTAACGAATGTGAAGCTAGATCGACAGTTCACAGTATGCATTGGAGAAAAGCCTCGTCCTACCTCGTCCGTCACAATCTCACTTCCAAGAAGTGATGGCCGCAGGAAGAGGCGCCGCCTTTTAACCTGCGTGTCTTCATGGTGAGCACACAATCAGTCCACAGCGTCCAGGTTACCGTCTCCACGCGTGGGCATACGGAAACCAAGGCAACCAAGCCAGCCTCCTGGCTTTCCTTACCCCAAAATTCCGAGCAGAGACTCCCCGGGACAGAATCTGTTGTTGGTGCACAACCTCTCCCAGAAAGAACTTGGTGTCCTGAGGGACAAGTTCTTGGGCAGACCGTTGTGGTAGATAATAAAAGCCCTCAAACACAGAGAGCACTGGTTTTTCGTTTTTATTCTCCGCTACACAGCTAACTTCAAATTCTCTCTTAGAGCTAACTGGCAGAATTGTTTGACCAGCTCTAGCATGCCGTGCTTGGTTTTCTTTCACGTACGCATGTTGGTGGTTTTGGGGTGTGTTTGTTTCTTTTCTGGTAGCTAAGAGAAATACCAAAATGTTGGGTAATTTACCCTTGGGGGCGTTCTCTCTTCCCGTAGTATGGAGCAGACTTCTGACTTTCAGGCTACAGCTCCTTGGCCAACCAAACTTTTGAAGGACTCTCTAGTAGGCCAACCCGTTTAGTGAGCTAGTCCTTCTCTAGAGGCACTTATGTATCTTCCTCTGGAAAAGGATCGGGTGGAACTCGGCTGCCCACCTGAGTAAAACCACCACATCTTTAGAAGGCGACACTGAAGAAGTAATCTTACAGTGATCCTATTTGATATCTTTCATATGTAAATACTGAAAAAATATTTTCATGTGCTCATTACTAGCCACAGATTTGACACACTTCAGCTGGAGTGTAAATCCTTCTGAAGGAATCATTTGCTCAAAAGGGGGTTTGTATGGAGGAAAGATGCACTCTGATAGTACAGCCTCACCTATAGGCAGGAAAGTTCTTGTCAAAAGTAAGATGCAAATACAGCAGTGACTGTTTTGTCAGGAAGGCAGTGAAGTTGTCCTGAGGGACTTTGCTGATAGCTGAGTTAGCTGCTGGCTGGCCGCTTCAGCCAGAGAAGATGCTCTTGCCCCTTGTTGGGCTGCAGGCCTACGAAGCCTGTTGCCCCAGGGCACCACCAGACTTGTGCAGCTGTGGCTCAGGGTCCCAGAGGCTCCTTAGCACCGTGCCGGTAGGGATGCTGTGGGAAAGGAAGGACTGGCAAAGGCTTACACTCACGCACAGCCTTCACTCACGCACGCTCACACACCATTTGTGCTCGCTCTCTTGCTGTCCTGTGCACCCACTCTTTCCAGGAGCTTTCCATTCTAGGTGGTTGTCCGTCTCCAGAGCTTGGAGATGGACTCTTGTTGGGGCAGAGGCCAGAAGGCTGCATTTGTTGGTTCCTTCTAACATCTGCAAGCAGAGTTTCTGAGGTTGAGGAGGAACAGGTAGTTTTCTGCTGACGGGAAGCAACTTGTGCAAGGGTCTGTGGACCTTACGATTGGCCTCATTGATCTGCAGTGGTCCGCTTTACCCCTGGTCTCAGCCACACACCCAGGGAGTCTGCGCGTTGCTCTGGTGGTGTGAGTGTTTAAGAGCACGTGACTGATGGCAGGAGAATCCCCCTTTTGGGATGAAAAGCCAGTCACAAATGCAAGCTGTTTTGATGATGAGTTGGGATGATTTGATGTTTCTGTCCTGCTGTGGACTGTGTTTGTTAGGTGTTCACAATGTATGACTGTCACACGTGGTGTGTTTTTCTTTCCTCTGAAACCACAAAAGATGATGGGAGAACTTCCTGCCTTCTAGCATGGAAAGATTACTATAGCTGCATGAATTGTTTTAATGCGATACGCAGGGAGATGGTTCCTGTTGCAGGCAAACTGGTCTTCCACTTCTGGTCCCCAGGAGAGTGGTCATCAAACAAAATTCTCTGAGGAGCACCTGACAAAGATGGTCAGATGTCAGGACACACCTGACAGAGGAAACAGGAAAATTTAAGAGAAAAGATTTTTTCTCTCTTTGCGAAAGTACAGATGAGAAGTTTGAGGGGGGGTAGGGGGAGGGATGGGGAAGGGGGGGGGATCATAGTAGATAATCGGTAATGCAAGAGAAGAGATTTGAGTTGGAGGAGGAGAACTTGGGATGCCCTTCACAACTCTGAAGTGAAGCCTGAAGAAGACTACAGTAGTAAGAATAATGAACTGGGAAATGCTAGAAAAGATTTGACCGTTTTTCTCATATCTGTGGAGTCT